>NC_083316.1:164139478-164507057 GCF_963455315.2 Globicephala melas | reverse complement strand
CCTTTGGAGTCAGGCTCGGGTTCAAACCTTGTCTCTTCTGTGTGACCTTGGGCAAGTTACTTAACTTCTCTGAGCCTCTGTTTCCTCATTTGCAGGATGGGAATAATCCTCATACCCACGAGTAATCAGAGAGCTGTGAAAATTACACAAGACCAGTGCATGACCCATCAGTAATACTTTATTTACTTAACAAACACATTTTTTAGCACTTAGGATATAGCACTTTAAGAATATTAACTCACTGCACCCTCAGAACAACTCTATGAGGTCGGAACTACTGTACTCTCCCTTTTATGGATGAGAAAACTGAGACACAGAGCGGGTGAAGTAAATTGCCCGAGGTCATGCAGCTAGGAAGCAAAAGAGCTGGGATTTGAACCCAGATATCTGGGTCCCAGAGTCTGTGCTCTTTATAGCTAAGCAATACTTCCTCTTACTGTCATTATGACTGTCATTATGACTATTGTTTTTAACTTCCTTCTTCATTGCATCCTACAGGCAGGGGGTCAGATACAGCAAATATCCCATAGCATCCTCCTGAACCCCCAAGGTTTGTGGGGTCTTCAGGGAGCACGTGGGATCCTGGAACCATGCGCCAGTGGAGGGAGGGGCTGAAATGAGGGGATCTGGTCAAGGGGGCAGTCTGAGATTCTCCCAGAGTCTGCAGTCGAACCCTGACCTCCCCAGTCCCAGAACCCGCTTGTCACACAAGGTTGTGCCTGCTCAGGTCACACCCAGATGGAGCTGGTGCCAAAACAGGACTTTTTGAACAAGATGCCCAACACAGAGGCAGAAGTGTTTGTCAGCATTCAAGGTGCCTAGACAGAGCTGGCTCCTGCGGGGGCTGAGGAGGGGCCGGTTCCTCCAGAGCCTGCCTGGGCACAGGGGCAGGAGGGGCTGGGGGGACCTATGGTCCCCATCGGGGAGCCATGGTAACTTAGACCATGCCCCCCTGACAGGTGACATCCTTGGAGAGACCATCCTGGGCAGCCTGACACCCAAAGAAACAAGGCGGCTGCTGAGGGTCCCCACTGGCTGCCCCGAACAGACGCTGAGCTCCCTGGCACCCGTGATCATCCTGGCACGCTATTTGGATAGCACAGGCCAGTGGAACAAGGTTGGGGTAGAGCTCAGGGAGCAGGTGATGAAGAACATTGTCAGCGGTGAGAGTGGATCCCCTCCTGGGACCTCGATGAGGGTGTCTGGGACTCTTGGGGAGGGTGGCTGAGGTATCCCTGGGGTACCCCACTGGACCTTCCCAGACAATAGCACCCAAACTCTGACTTCTCCCAGATGACAACCTGACACCAGGTCCCCCAGGTGACCCCAATTGTGACCCCCACATTATTCCTTCACCCTGACCCCTCTCCCAGGCTACAAGTCTCATAACAGACACCCTGGTTAACCCCAAAGCAGCAACCTCCCAGGTTATGTTATATTCAGACATTGTCCCAGGTTATAGCCAATAAGTTCCACGCCCTGGGCTACACCCCCAGGGAACATCCAGGTGGGAAAACTCCAGCATAATCCCAGGTGGTGGCCCTCCGGTTACACCTGAATGCTAATACCTTCCCAGGTTACATCCAAACCCCCCAGGTAACAACCATAGATACACACCCCGGTTACACCCTGACAGAGACCCTCCAGTTAGTTTGGACGCTGACCCCGTCTCCCTGGTTACACACAGACACCAGCTCTCCATCCAAGTAACACCCAGACACTATCATCCCCAGTGTTAAACCCAAACAGTAAACCTCCAGGTAATACCCAAGCAGCAATGCTCAGAATCCACCCAAGAGGTACCTCCTCCAAAATACACCCAGGAGTAACATCCTTTGACTACACAGAC
The DNA here is from genome assembly GCF_963455315.2 of Globicephala melas. NCBI lineage: Eukaryota > Metazoa > Chordata > Mammalia > Artiodactyla > Delphinidae > Globicephala > Globicephala melas. The sequence goes on along the minus strand of NC_083316.1, from coordinate 164,505,208 downwards.
ACACTGACATCTCTAGTTTACAGCCAAGAGACAACCCCCAAGAAAACACCCAGGTAGTGGCCCCTCAGGATACGCCCTTTCCTGGGTTTCACCGTCCATGATCCCTCCTAGCAGTAATTCCCAGTCACACCCCTCCTCAGTCACACTCCTCCTCAGCAGTAATCCCCAGTCACACCCCAATGGCACAGTTTCCCAGTTTACCCCCAGATACAGCTGTACCCTGGCTCCCACTGTCACATGTGGCCGTGACCTTCATGTACACCTGGGCCCTGCAGCTCCCTCCTTAAGGCACCTGGACCAGTCCCCTCCTCCAGGTTACATCTAGATATGATGCACCCCTAAGTCCCACCCACACCCTGCCCCCCAGATTATGCCTGGTAACTAACCCCCCCCCCCTTCACAGCCACACTCAAGCACCAACTCTCCCGGTAAATTCCCATCCACCTGTTTTCCCAGGGTACAGCCGGATGCTGACCCACCGGAGCGCAGATAGCACCTACCACACCAGCAAGGGAAACCCAGGAAGCACCTGGTAAGGATGAGGACCCTGGTAGGAGGAAGCCTGAGGGACCAGCCTGGGGCTTGATGACCCCAGAAGTATCCCCACTGAGGGGTCTTGGGGCAGGCAGCCTGTAAGCCAGCAGCATTCCAAGTTGCCGTGGTCTCTGGGGTAGACTTCTCCATAGTGTACACGCCCCTGTCCTAGAACCCCCTTGGTGACTATTGCCAGCCATGACCCACCCCGTCTCCCTTCCAACAGGCTCACAAGTTACGTATTCCGGGTCTTCGCCCTGGCCTACCCTACCATGACAATGGGGGCGTTCAACCCTGAGTCTCTCTGCACCATTGCCAACTGGATCGTCACCCAGAGGCAGGCGAAGGACGGGAGCTTCTTGGAGGAAAGCCCTGTGGTCATGGGGTCCATGAAGGTGCCCACCCCCCCCCCACCGCCTGAGCCATTCAAACAAAACCCAAGGGCTCTGCACACTGGGAGGGGAATTTCAGCCCCCTGACGTGTTCCCAGGTAGAATGAGAACAGGAAAGAGCTGAGGTCCGGCACCAAGCATCACATCTCCCTGCTCTGGACCGTGCTGCACTCTGTTACAATGCGGGGAGGCTGGGCACAACTGTTACAATGTGGGGAGGCTGGGCACATCTGGGACCTATCCCCCCACCCCTACTTCAAGGAGTTGCCAGTCCTGGCCCACCTCTCTCTGGGTCTGAGTCCTCCATGTTCCGCCAGCCAACACACCCATCCCTACCAATTGTTCCTCCACACCAGCCTCCAGAAACAGCTTTCAAACAGCCTGGGAGGTCTCTCCCCTGCTCAGACATCTTCTGTGGCAGTCACCTACAGACAAACACAGTCACCTACAACGGTATCTCTCTACTATGTCCTTCTCTTCTGTATCTCCTCCCAAGTCTCACCCCTCAATACTCCCTGCTCACAGGTCCTTCCAACTCACCTCCGTATCTTTGCTTAGGCTGCTCTCTCTGCATGGTATAGTCACACCTCATCCCTTTTTTCCCCTGCACCTAGCCAAAGTATGTTTTCTCATTAGATTTAGATTGGACACCACCTCCCCTAAGTCTTCCCCGAATACCAGCCCTGTCCTGTGCACCTATCACGTTAGGGATGTGATTTATTCACTCATTCAACAAACATTCATCCAGCAACTGCTGTGTGCCAGGCCTTGTGCTGGGGAGAGGGGAGACACAGAGGTAAACAAGACAGTGACAGCCCCTGCTTATAGAACTGACAAGCTGGGTAGTGGGGGGCAGACAGAAGTTCACCAAATAATTATAACCAGTGATTGTTTAAGTCACAATTGCGCCGAGTTCCATGGGAGAGAAAAGCAGGAGATAGGATTTAATAGGGGCCATGCCCAGCGCTGGGGGTGTCAGGGGTAGCCTACAGGCGGAAGTGACGGTAAAGCAGCAACTTGAAGAAGGAATAGGAGACAGCGGAGGAGAGAATGGAAAACAGAGCTCCAGGCAAAGGGAACAGCATGTGCAAAGGCCCTGAGGCTCTGGCATGTTTGAGGACGGGGAAGAGAGACCAGTGTCATCAGAGCCCAAAGATGGCAAAGAGGTGATCCATCCCGAGGCCTAGGAAGGAGGAAAGACGCCAGGTCCTGAAGCCTGTGGGGCTTTGCAATAGTCTGGTCAGGGTTTTCTTTTCCTACACTGTGAGTCCTCCAGGGAGAAAAGCAGGTCTGGTTCATCATAGTCAGCAAGTGATGCTGAATGAAACTCTGGATGGATGAATGAACCAGCAAAGACAGAATGCACCCCCAAAAGAAGGGAGGGCTGTGTGAGTGAAAGCCCTACGTGGTACAGGAAGGCGGTACCTAAAGGAGTTACAAACACAGTCACAGTAAGACAGGCTCACAGATCTGAGCTTCTTTCCACCAACGAACATGTATCAGGCACCTATAATGTGCCAGGCACTGCTTTAAGCACTGGGGGCTCAGGGCAAACAAAACAGACAAAAATCCCTGTCCTCATGGGGCAGACATTCTAGTGGAGGACAGACAGGCAAGTAGCTCAACAGAGACATAAGTGATGTGGCATGTTGTAAGTGAGACGGGAAAAATGCAGGGAAAGGGGGATCAAGGTGGGAAGGCTGACATTTTGGAAGGTTTCCTGAGGAGATGATATTTATACAGAACTGGAGAGGTGAGGGAGCAAGTCCTGTGGATAACTAAGGAGAGAGTGTCCTAAGCAAAGAGAGGAGCATGTGCAAAGGTCCTGAGACTGGAATGTGCCCAATATTTTGGAGGAACAGTGAGGAGCCCAGTGTGGCTGGAACAGAGTGAGCGAGGGGAGAGGGGGAGGAGGGGAGCGCAGGGAGGTGATGGGACAGAGTGTGCAGGGCCTTGTGAGCCAAAGGGAGGACTTGAGCTTTTCCTCTGAGTGAGGTGGGAGCCACAGAAGGTTCTGAGCAGAGGACGGATGTAAACTGATTCAAGAGTTCACAGGCTTCACTGGCCACTGTGAGAAGAAGAGACTTTGGGGTATGTATTAGTTTCCTAGGGCTGCTGTAACAAAGGACCACAAACTGGGTGGCTTAAAACAACAGAAATCTATTTATTTGGTCCCAGTTCTAGAGACTAAAAGTCCAAGCTGAAGGTCTCGGCAGGGCCATGCTCCTTCTGAAGGCTCGTTGGGGCATGGGGCGGGAATCCTGCCTTGCCTCTTCTAGCTTGGCGGTTCCTGGCAGTCCTCGGCATCCCTTGGCTTACAGCCACATCACTCCAATCTCTGCCTCCATCTTCACATGGCTTTCTTCCTTCTGTGTGTGCCTTCTTATAGGGACACGAGTCATTGGATACAGGGTCCCCCTAATCCAGTATAACCTATTCTTAACTTAGCTCATTACATCTACAAAGACCCTATTTCCTAATAAGATCACACTCTGAGGTTCTGGGTGGACAAGAATTTTGGGGGAAATTATTCAGTCCAGTACAGGGATTGAGGGTGGAACTTGGGAGACTCAAGAGGAGTTTGAACCTTGTCGGTCATTTACTAGCAATGGGGACACTTCACCCTCTGACCCTCAGTTTGCTCATCAGGAGAATGGAGCTGCTGCAAGAATGTTTTGAGCTAGCATAGAGAGCTTAGCACAGCACCCTCCACGGCTGTCAACTTTTCTTATAGTAAAGCAGACCCCACACAGGCAAATCTCAAGATAGGTCCTCTTCCTCTACCCCTTTCCTCATCCTGCTTTCAGCATCATCCAGCCCAGAGCTGAGCACCTGGGAGCTTTTCAAGGTCAGTCAGGAGAGATTGGGGAAGGTGTCTCCAAGATGGTAAAGAGATTATGGCTGTGGTTCTGCATCCCCACAGGGTGGCTACCGAGGCTCGGAGGCAAATGTATCCCTCACAGCTCTCGTCCTGATCGCTCTGAATGAGGGGAAGGAGTTGTGCAACCAGAAGATACCGGTAGGACCCAAAGACGAGGGCAGGGTCTGCAGGGTGCCACGCCCCCTGCACGCAGCGGACTCCCCTGCCCTCATGTCCTTCTTACTGCTTTCCTCCCTTCTAACTCCCAGACCCCTTTCCTCTGATCACCTCCCTCTAGCCTCTTCTCTTGACTTTCTAGAACTTGGCTGCCAGCATGAAGCAAGCCAGTGACTTCCTGGAGAAAAAACTCCCCCACATTCAGACAACCTTTGCCGTAGCCATAGTCTCCTATGCTCTGGCCCTCACCAGGAGCTCCCGAGCCAACGACCGCCTGGACAGCGTTGCCAGTCAGGGTGGGTGGGGGTCACTTTTCAACCAACTATGTGTTAACCACAGTCACGGGGGCAGAGAGAGGGGGATTGTATGATCTCAAATCCAGCAAAATGTGATTCTTCATTTATGAGCACCTATGGTGTGCCCACCCTTGAGCTCAGACCCTGAGAAACCAAGGTGAACAAGACTGATGTGGTCCCCGCCCTCAAAAGTCCCCAGCGCAGGCCGGCTCACAGGAAATGAGCCCAGCAGCCAACCAGAATCCACTGAGAGCCCAGGCATGGGGGGTGCGGGGAGGGCAGAGGGGCAGGGGGGAGTATGGGAGGGAGGCAAGGCACAGGGAGGAGGGACTCCTACTTACGGTTGAGTGTTTTGTTGATTGAGTGATTGAAAACAGCCAGACCGCTGATAGACATGTATAGATGCAAAACCTTTTCTCTTCGACTGATGAATCATGAAGTGAAGAAACTAATCTCCATCCCAGAAAAAAAAAAAAAAAAGTCCCCAGCATTCCTGAGGGAGGCAGGTGGAAGACAAACAGATCAAAAGAGAATTACTAGTTGAGACAGGCGCTGAGATAATAACATACAAGGTGGGTGGGAGCGATGATGAGGGGAGGGGAGTATAGACTGGAGAACTGGGAAGGCCTCTGTGAAAAGGGGACCCCTCAGCTGGAATGAAAGATGAGAACGCTCACCTACGTGAAAGGCCAAGGATATTCCAAGCAGAAGGAATGGCACGTGCAAATGCTCTGAAGTGGGAAAGTGCTTGGTATGTTCGAGAATGGAAAGAAGGTCATAAAACATAGGTAACTGAGAGGGGTTTGCTTCCCGTGGCCTGCGCTATCCCATCCCTGAGGGTCCTGATCCCATCCTCTCCATTCCCCAAGTCAAGAGGAGTGGAGGTAGAAAAACTCACTTGCAGTGGGACCGAGAGGAATGTGGAGGGGCTTCTTTGAACCTCAATTTCCCCAACTCTAAATAGTGTCCCTGTCTCCTAGAGTGGTTCTGAAAAATGCAATGTCCATACGTCTCCTCAGCAAAGATTTTCACATAAAGTAGGTGCTCAATAAAATAGCAGATGAGAAAAACTGGGCAATATGACACGAGGAGAGGGCAGGTTTAGGTAGGTGGGCCCAGATCTGCGTGACAAGGTGGGCATCCATCTTCTAGACAAAACCCATTGGCCAGTGGACGACCTGGACATGGACTCCCTCTACACCATTGAGGCCACGGCCTATGCGCTGATGCAGAAGCTGGAGCTGGGTCGGCACAATGAGACGCACGCCATCGCCAAGTGGCTACTGGAGAAACGGGAGCTGGGAGGAGGCTTCCAGTCCACCCAGGTGACTGCAGCCTCGGAAACTGGGGGGAGGGGGAAGGGGGAGGGGGGAGGGGGAAGGGGGAGGGGGGAGGGGGAGGGGGGGTCGCTAGCAGAGGTGCTGACATTACTGGCCCGCCGGAAGGAGCTGTCCGTGGTGCTCGTGCCCCACGGGGCTCCGGTGCGCTGTCAGTGGTGCTGATCCGAGGCCCCCATCCCAACACCCAGACCACGGTCGTGGCCATAGAGGCCCTCACACGCTTCCGGGAAGCTGTCCCCTTCGACGGTGTCCAGGATCTCCGTGTCCAGATCAGAGCCCCCAAGAGAGCCTTGAATATGGAATGGCTCATCGATGAGAACAATGCCTACCAGCTGCGGTCAGCAAAGGTATGGAGCTAAGGGGCAGCTGGGAAGTCCACACGGAAGTTGCACTGGAGATGAGACCAAGAGTCTTGTCCCTGGAAATCTCCCCTCACCAATATTATCCAATCACCATTGGCTATACTATCAATGTATTGGTTCATTCATTCCACAAACATTTCCTGAGCACCTACTGTGTGCCAAGCATTCTCCTGGGTTACATTATGAAACATCTGTGGTCCCTATTCTCAAAGCACTTACAGTCTAGAGAGAAATTAAGACAATAAATATAATTCTACATTCCACTTTAAGCTTTCAGAACACAGGGGAATGAAATAAGTGTGTAAAGGACATAATAACCTGGGTATGGGGAGTAAGGTAACCTCCATGACCTTACTCCATGAAGGAGGTGATAGTCACCTTCAATTATTCAATCATCCTTTTTGAGCACTTACTGTGTGTCAGACACTGTTCTAGGTTCTGGGAATATGGCCATGAACAAGACAGAAAAAAAAAATCCCTGTGTCTGTAGAATTTTTTATTTTAGTGGGGATAGACAAAAAAGCGATGTGAATAAGTAGAATATGTAATGTGTTAAATGACGGCAAGTGCTATGGGAAAGAATTAAGCAGGGAGGGGGTGGGAACATCAAGGAGTTGTAATTAGGCTGGGTAGGGAAGGTCTCACCAAGAAGGTAATATTTGAGCAAAGACCTTAGGGAAAGGCAGATGTGATCCTTGTGGATATCTAGGCAGAACAAACAGCAAGTGCAAAGGCACTGAGGCAAGAGTGTTCTAAGAACAGCAATGGGATTTGAGCAGGGGTGATGTGATTGCATGTGAATTTGTAAAAGTTTGCTCTGGCCGCTGAGGGAAGAATGAATGAGGGAAACAAGAGCAGATGCAGGGACTTCCCTGGTGGTCCAGTGGGTGAGACTCCGCGCTCCCAATGTAGGCGGCCCGGGTTTGATCCCTGGTCAGGGAACTAGATCCCTCATGCGTGCCACAACGAAGATCCCGCGTGCCGCGACTAAGACCTGGTGCAGCCTAAATAAATAAATAATAAATAAATAAATAGTTTTTTAAAAAAAGAAGGAAAAGTAAAACCATCTTCATGAAGAGAGGTGGGAGAGTCTAACTAGAGGCCAAGTTAGGGATATAACTGAGACCCCAGTGCCCGTGCCTTCTTTCCTCTCCATCCCCACTGCGTGTAAGCCATGTTTTGCTGCTTCTTCTCCCCTCAAATCCTTCTCGCCTCTCTTTTCAGTTCTCTGCCCAGGATGACCTAGAGATCAAAGCCAGCGGCAGTGGAAGAGGCACCATCTCGGTAGGTCTTGTGTTCCTTAGCTAGAGCCCAGGGCTCCCCCAGTTGGTGGAAATAGAGGCACATATAGACTCCAAAACAAGATTGAAATAAGCAATAACCTTAGCTACCATTTAGGACGCAACCCTTTGTTAGGCATCAATCTAAGGACACCTCAAAACCCCCCTGAGAAGCTGGTAAAAATATGGGCTCCATGTGACGGGTGGGGAAATAGAGGTTTTCACTTTCAGTAAGTCAAGAGTCAGGGAAGACAGAGGCCAGAGATCTTTGGACCCCTCTGCCCCTCCTATGTGGAATCCCTGAAGGGGTCTCTTTCCTTGCCCCCTAAAAGAAAGACTCTCCCGCCAGGGTGCCTCTCAAAACCCAGAGAACAACCCCACCCTTCCCCCAATATCTGAAGGCTATTTTGAGCACTTACTGTGTGTCAGACACTGTTACACACATTACATCGTCTGGCCCTATGCCCTATGACCCAGGAGGACAGCCTTCTTTGTCACCAAATTCAAGGTAGCCTGCTATCATGTTTCAGGCAATCGAGCCACAGTTGAATCCCTGCCTTTGTTGTGTGACCTCAGGCAAGTCACACTCCACCTTAAACTTCAGCTAATTTTAAATGACATAAAATAAGAAATTCAGTTCTCGGTCGAACTAGTCACACTTCAAGTGCTCGATAGCCACATGTGCGGACTTCCCTGGCGGTCCAGTGGTTAAGACTCCCTGCTTCCATCGCAGGGGGCATGGGTTCAATCCCTGGTCGGGGAACTAAGATCCCGCATGCTGCACGGCACAACCAAAAAAAAAAAAAAAGCCACGTGTCTAGTGGTTGCCACACGGACAGCACAGTTAGAGACTATTGCCAACACTGCGGGAAGTTCTATTACAGAGCTGGCCTGCCTAGACTATATAGGGTGTTCTGGCCACTGAACACATGGATTGAACGGGAAAGACCTCGCTGTGAATTCCCCATGGGGCAGAGAGCTGGGCAGGCAGGAATGAAGCAAGGAGGAAAGGAGTTAGTGTGGATGGGCTCTGACACCTCCCCCTCCGACAGATCCTGACCATGTACCACAGGTCTCCAGAGTCCTGGGAGGACACCTGCAACCTGTACCACCTGAATGTGACTCTTCACACAGCCCCGAAAGGTGAGCCTGGACTCAGGGATACCCAGCTCTTCTTTTTTATTACTTTATTTTAGCTATCATTCAGTAAGCATCTCTATGGCTTTATTCAGCCATTCAACAAATATTTTTCTAACATCTTTATTGGAGTATAATTGCTTTACAATGGTGTGTTAGTTTCTGCTGTATAACAAAGTGAATCAGCTATACATATACATATATCCCCATATCTCCTCCTTCTTGCGTCTCCCTCCCACCCTCCTTATCTCATCCCTCTAGGTGGACACAAAGCACCGAGCTGATCTCCCTGTGCTATGCGGCTGCTTCCCACTAGCTATCTATTTTACGTTTGGTAGTGTATATATGTCCATGCCACTCTCTCACTTCGTCCCAGCTTACCCTTCCCCAACAAATATTCTTTGAGCATTTACTAGGTGCTGCACCCTGTTTCTTGGCCCTGGGAACGTAGGCATGAACAAGAAAACTATCCCGTCTTCTCCTGGAGCCCACATTCTAGTAGAAGGATGCAGACAATACAACAATAACGCAAACAATACAATAACAGTATATTATACTTTTATTGTTATTTATTTATAACATAAGTGAATCTGCATTGTAAAATATAAATATGAAGCATAATAGCAGGTGATGATAAGTACCATAGAAAATAAAGTAGGAAAAGGTGCTACAGACTTGGAGGAAGTCCAGGGGAAGCTCTCTGAGGAGGTGGCATTTGAGATGAAACATGAAAGAAGTGAGAGAGTGAGCCAGGAAGGATCTGAGGGAAGAGCATTCCAGGCAGACGGAACAGCAGGTGCAAAGGGCCTGAGGCAAGAATGAACTCACCTGGTTTGAGCAACAGCAGGGAGGCCAGTGTGGCTACAGAGGAGCAAGGGGTAGATTTTTCGTTGAAAGAGTTGGAGAGGTGATGGGGCAGATGGGGCAGGGACTTACAAGCCATGGTGAGGACTCTAGCGTTTGCTTGGAGTGAAATAGGAGCCAGAGAGGGTTCTGAGTAGAAGAGGGACATGACCTAGCACAGGTTCGCACAGGCTCCCCCTGGCCGCTGTGGGGGAAACAGACTATAGAGGGCACAGGTGGGAGCTGGGAGACCAAGGAAGAGGTGACTGCACTGGTCCTGCAGGAAATGATGGGGCCGGACCAGGGAAGGGGCTGTGGAGATGATCAGAAATGGATTCCAGAGTTTCCAGTCTGGGGTACCAAGAAGGAAGAGACAGGACTTTGCCACTGGGAGCTCACTGTCAGGGTAGGGGGAAACAAGTCTTACCAGTCCCAAGACTTTTAGGGACTAAAAGTGACCAAGACTTTGGTTTGGACCCCATTTCTTAATTGTAGTAGCAGCAGTAGTAGTAGTAATATGATAATGGTAGTAATACTATAGTAATAATAACTGACAGCTATCAAGCACTAATCAGGCATTATGTTAAATGCTTTACTTGTATTAACTCACTTAAAATTAACCAGCTGGGTTGGGAATATTATGATCCCCATTTACAGTTTAGGAAACCAAAGCACAGAGAGGTTAAACAACTTGCTCAAAGTCATAGCAGAGCCAGGATTTGAACCCAGGAAGCTGGCTCCAGAGGCTGTGTCACCCAGCCTCTAAATTCCTGCCTTCTCTCTGCAGATAATAAAAAGGGGGAAGCGACCTTTCAGCTCCGGATGGAAACAAGGTCAGGTCACCAGGATCGTGGACTGGGCAGGAGGAAGGACCCACTTCCTGGAATCCAGACTCCTTAGCATCTCTCCCTATGTACTGAGTGGAGGGAGGGAACCAGCCACACTTGCCTCTCCATGCCTGCCCCCTCATCCCTACCTCTCCTCCTGCCCTCCCCTGCCTGTCCCCCTTCCTGCCCCCTACCCCACCCTTCCATGCTTACCTACCATCCTGCTACCCCAACCCTGCCCCCCAGCTTTCCCTGTCCCAGAAAGGCGGGCTCCTGCACGGTGAACATGCACCATGACCCAGATGCCCAGGGCTAGCTCTGAACCCCATGACTCTCCCCTCTCTTCATCTTCTCCAGACATTCCAGCCCCCACCCCAGTCTGGCTCTGTCTCCCAAATACCCTCACCCAGGTCTGTCCCAGATTTTTTTTTTTAAATGTATTGAGCACCTAATTGGTGCCAGGCTCTGTTCTAGGAGCTGGGGGCACAGCTGTGAGCAAAGGCAGCTCCTCCCTGCCTGGTGGAGCTCACAGACTATCAGGGGAGACAAACAATAACCGAATAATCACCCAGAATCAAGGCAAAATGACAACCGTGATTAAATGTGGCAAAGGAGAGGTCCACGGAGCCACAGGAGGGCAAATTAGAGAATGATCTGGTGTGCCGGCTGGGGAAGGCTTCCCAGAGGGGGTGATGCATCAGCTGAAATTGCAAAGGCGACAGGATTTTTCAGGGCAAAGAGGGAGGAAGAATTCCAGGCTGAGAGAACAGCATGTGCCAAGGTCCAGTGGCAGGCAAGAGACTGACACTTCAGAGCAATCAATCAGAGGCCAGAGGGGAAGGAGGGGAAGTGAAAGGATGAGGCCAGGTGTTTTGGTAAAGCAAGGAAGTTAAGCAAGGAGGCAACATACCAGATTTCTGTTTGCTAAAGCTGTATCCTCTTGGGGGCAGAGGAGCGACAGGCAGACACAGGAGAAGGCTACTGCCCTTGTCCAGGCGAGAGGTGATGACAGTGGGAGCGTGGGAGAGGGGCAAGGGGACAGTGGGAAGAGACTGGTGCTGTGAAATCCCCAGGTACCAGGGTCATCGAGAGGCCACAATGACCATCATGGAGGTCTCCCTGCTCACCGGCTTCTACCCCAACCAGGATGACCTCAAACAGGTGATGAGCAGGGCGGGGATTGCCCTGGCAACATCCCACATTCCCCGAGTGGGCGCAGAACAGCATCTACCTGGGTCAAGACCCCCAGGGTAATGCCTCACAGTCCCTGCCCCAAGGTCAGCGGCCATGGTCACTTCTGGGGGACTCCCTGTATGACCTTAGCTAAATTCTTGCCCTGATTGTGCCTCAGTTTCCCCAACAGTGGGGCTGATTGGACAAGGGCCGGGAGCTCTGAGAGTTGCTTCACACTAACTGGAGCTCCCGGGGCTGGGTGCCTTGGAGGATCTCTGCCGACGCGCATTCCTCACCCTCTGCCCCAGCTCACGAGCGACGTGGAGAGGTACGCCTTCCAGTATGAGACCAAGACGACCTCCAGCGACAGCACTGTTGTCCTTTACCTGGAGAAGGTGAGGAAGGCCAGGTGTCCTCTGCCAGAGGTCCGTGGGCAGCCGGATGGGCGGAGAAACCACAATCAGCACCCTGGTCAGTGTTGTCCGAGAGCCATGCCCTCTGAAGTCAGCTACTCAGTATTCAGGGCCACGCGGTCAGTGGTTATGGCCAAGGCCCTGTGGTCAGTACCCCATGCTCCGTGGCCCTGATCAGCTCAGACAGGACTTCCCTTCTCCAGCTCTCCCACGAGGTAGACACGGTGCTGGGCTTCCGCGTCCACAGGATGCTGCAGGCGGAGTTCCTGCAGGCTGCCCAGGTCATGGTCTACGACTACTACGAGCCTTGTGAGCAGGGGCCTTGGGGTGGAGGGCTATCCCGGGAGGGTACAGGGCCTGAGAAGGACTGGGCCAGAAAAAAAGGGAGGGGTGAGGGGCGGGGCCAAAAGAGGGAATGGGGCGTGGCAGAGGGGGTCCTTGGCTCCGTGGGAGGGGTGGCCAAGAGGGCGCCGGAAGGGACCCAAGGAGCGTGGTGATGAGGGGCGTGGCCTTCCTTAGTGGTTAAAGTGGCCCCGGGGAGGGGCGGGGGGGCCTGGAAGCGGGTGTGGCAGAGCTGAGAAGGGACTTGGCGTGGCCCGCTGGGTAAGGGTGGGCAAGAAGTGGGCAGGCTCTTTAAAGAGGAGGGAACCTGTTAAGGGGTGGCTGGGCAGGTCAGGTGGGGCGGGGCCTGCTGGGGGCGGAGCCAGACGTGCACCCAGCCCCCAGGAGCACTGGCCCGAGCCAACCCCGGTCACTCGCCTCTTCTCACAGCCCAGAGGTGCAGCTCCTTCTACAACCTGCCCACAGAGCACGCTTCCTTGAGGAAGATCTGCCACAGAGACGTGTGCAGATGTGCCGAGGGTGAGGTCATGGGGCTACGGAGGGCTGGGACTGCCAGGCTAGGGGTTCAAGAGCTTTTCATCACTTCCTGGGCGCCTTCTGGGCTGAGTTTAGACAGAGAGAGAGAGAGACAGAGAGATAGCAAGACAGAGACAAAGAGAGACAGAGAAAAGGAGACAGAGAATGACACATACACTCAGGCACAGCCAAAGATCAGGCGAATCAGAGACACAGACACGGAGGGACACTCAGATGAGAGACACAGAAAAGAAAAAGACCAAACGGAGAGACAAAGGAGGAGAGAGCACCCTACAGATCGGAAAGGCCAGACCCAGAGAGCCAGCGGCTGCCGCCTGGGGCCAGATGGCGGTCAGATGGGAGGAAGGCCCCTGCGCCAGTGCAGCTAGAACAGCCGCCCCCCCTCCCCCAACCTTCCAGAACAGTGCCCATCCCCAAAGGACAGCGACCACCTGCAGCAGGAGCAGCTCCAGGCAGCAGCCTGTGAGGTTGGCGTGGACTTTGGTGAGTGTGGGGAGGGGCAGGGGGCGGCCCACCTGCAGGCTGGACACCAACACGACACCCTCCTGGACCCCTCCCCCAGTGTACAAGGCCAGGCTGGAGTCTGTGGAGACCTCCGCCTCCAGCCCCTACATCTACTACAACATGCAGCTCCAAGCCATCATCAAGAGTGGTATGTCCAAGGTGGCAGAGGTGGGGGCGTGGGGGCCTACCCCAGGGGTCCCAACGCGGACGAGGGCCAGGCCTATGCCAGCTCACACACTGGTTCTCCTCTCCTCCAGGCACGGACTCTGCCAAGCCCCTCACCATGAAGAAATTCGTCACTCACGCCACCTGCCATGACTCCCTGGGGCTGCAAGAACACGAGACATACCTCATCATGGGCCAGACATCAGACCTGTGGAGAGTCAAATCTGAGTGCGTGGGGGGCTCCTGCTGCCCTGGGGACTCAGGCCTGGGCCCCCTTCCCTACCCCAGTCCAGTCCTTGGTGTCAAAGTTTCTACTGCACCTGTCAACACGAGTCTTGGGTTTCAGGGCTGCCCTGAATGGAGGTGCAGGCTGTGCACTGCACAACTCCAGGGAACACCATTCATAAGGAGATGTTGTAAATGTAGTTGTAAATTTCCAACAGAGGGCAGGAACGAGTCAGAGGAAGGGGAGCATTTTCTAATCCCCAGCAGTATGGGCTAGAGGTGGGGGGACCTGAGATGGCCTGGTGGAGTGGACGCTATAAGCTGTGGCTCTGAGAGTCTGTCAGGCAGGGCAGAGGGGCAAGTCAGAAAGGTCTCCACACCTTCAAGGCACCCGGCTCGCCTCACCATCCTGGCCACCTCTTGCCCACAGATACACCCATGTCCTGGGCAAGGAGACGTTCCTCATGCACTGGCCAGTGGATGGGGCAGTGGGCAAGAAGGAGTTGCTGGACCAGCTGGAGGGGTTTTCAGAATATATGCGCACCCATGGCTGCGAGTCCTGAGACCCTGAGGCCTCTGCTGCTCTCAGGGGGTTGTCTCCAAGCATGCCCAGGTCCCTGGGCTTCACCGCAAATAAAGAGCAAGGAATATCATACTCAAACTCCAGACATGTGTTCCTGCCTCAGCATTCAGCAGGGGCCCTGCAGAACCTGCCCTGACATTGCTTGGACCTACATCCTCCGTCTCACTCCTACTCCATTCCAATCACACTGGCCTTCTTTGTGTCCTTCCAACACCTGAGTTGATTCCCACCTCAGGGCCTTTGCACACACTGTCCCCTCCACCAGGTACACCTTCCTCCAGATGTCTTTATGGATTGAACACTTCCCTTATTTGGACTCTGTTTTAATGTCACTTCCTCAAAGATACTTGCTTTGGGGACTTCCCTGGTGGTCCAGTGGTAAAGAATCCGCCTTCCAATGCAGGGGATGTGGGTCCAATCCCTGGTCGGGGAACTAAGATCCCACATGCCGCGGGGCAACTAAGCCCACGCGCCTCAACTAGAGAGCCCGTGAGCCACAAAGTACAGAGCCCACGAGCCACAACTAGAGAGAGAAAAACCCACACGCCACAACTAGAGAGAAACCCGCATGCCTCAACAAAGAGCGTGCATGCCACAACGAAGATCCCGCATGCCGCAACAAAGACCTGATGCAGCCAAAAATAAAATTAAAAAAAAATTTTTTTTTTAAGATACTTGCTTTAGGGACTTCCCTGGTGGCGCAGTGACTAAGATCCCGAGCTCCCAATGCAGGGGGCCAGAGTTTGATCCCTGGCCAGGGAACTAGATCCCACATGCATGCTGCAACTAAGAGTTCACATGCCCCAACTAAGGAGCCCACATGCAGCAACTAAGACCTGGCACAACCAAATAAATAAATAAATATTTTAAAAAAAAAAAAGATACTTGCTTTATAACATACCTAAAAATAGACCTCCTCCCACCACTCTCAGTAACACTTAAAAATATATTGTATGTGATATTTATTGGTTTGATTGTTAGTTAATTGGGTATTTCTCCTGCCCCACAATATCAGCTCTTTAAGACCAGAGGCCATGTCTGTCTTGTTCACTGTGGTACTCCCAGTTCCTATAGCAGGGGCTGGTATATAGTAGGTGTTCAAGGAATGATTGTTGAATGAATGAGTGAATGAATGAATGAATGTAGCACCCACTCTGCAGTTGGTCCTGATGTAAGCTTTGACCGGGAACCCCAGGCAACTGGAGAAAGGAGACAAGGGGCAGGGGAGGGTGAATGAGTTTCATCAATGTGGCTTGGAGTGGGAGCAGGGGACTGCCACTCCAATGCAGCAGCCCGTGGGGGTTGAGGGAGTGCTGGAGGGACTGCAAGGCATCCAGGATGTCTTGAACTTGGGAGGTCAAGGACGGGCTGAAGGTGAGAGGGAGAAAAAGAAAGATGGGGTTTTGAACACCAGGCTAGAGGGCTTAGTCATTATCAAGGGCAGTAGGGAGCCATGGAAGGTGTTTGAGCAGGAGAGGAATTGACCAGCTCTGAAGTGGAAAGGCCCAGTTGACTGACGGGCAGAAACTGAGTTGATGGCAAGAGACCTGAAGAGGAGGTGGGGTTTGGGGCCACAGGATGGCATGGCAGCAGCTACCTGAATTCTAACTCTGCCTCCACCTCTTCCTGGCTGTGTGACATTAGCCCATTTACTCACCTCCTGTGCTTCGGTTTCCTCACCTCTAACATTACTTCCCTCAGAGAGTTCTTGTGAGTACCCAGCACATAGTAATTATTCAATAAACCTTCACTGGCCTAATTATCAATGAGCCAGACAAGAGGCCTTGGGGAGGGAGTAAAGCTGCTGGAATCCACACGACAATCAGAGAAGAAAGTCAGACCACAGCAACCCCTGCTCAAAACCCTCCCAGGTTCCCACTGCTCTGACACTGCAGCACTCAAGGCCCTGCAATGTGGCCCCATCAACCTCCCTGACCCCAAGTCCCCCAGCTTCCCACTCACTCCACTCCAGGACACAGGCCGTCTTTCATGGTTCCCAGAAACTCCAAGCTGTTTCTTGCCTCTGGGTCTTTGCATAAGCTGTTCCTTCTGCCCAAAACACTTTTCCCATGACTGCTTTCTCCTCACCCTTCAAGTCTCCCATCAGAGAGGCCTTCTCCAAGCACCCTCACTAGATGAAATTGCATCCCTCCCTGAAGTTATCTCTGTCTGCAACCTGATTTTTTCCTTCCGACGAAACGTCACAGTGCATAATGATAAATTAGATTCTTTCCTTACATCTTTGCTGTCTGTCTCCCCTACTGGACTGGGAGCCCCAGGAGAGCAGGGAGGCTGTCTTGGTCACAGATATAATTGCAGCAGTTCAGTGAGGGCCTGGCACATAGTAGCTGTTCATTTTGCTGAATGAAGGACTGAATAAATAAAAGAATGAAAGACAGTGAGAGAGAAGGAAAAGAGGGAGGGATAAAGGGAGAGAGAGAGGGCTTCCCTGGTGGCACAGTGGTTGAGAGTCTGCCTGCCGATGCAGGGGACACAGGTTCGTGCCCCGGTCCGGGATGATCCCACATGCCGCGGAGCGGCTGGGCCCGTGAGCCATGGCCGCTGAGCCTGAGCAGTCTGGAGCCTGTGCTCCGCAACGGGAGAGGCCACAACAGTGAGAGGCCCGCGTACCGCACCAAAAAAAAAAAAAAAAAGAAAGGGAGAGAGAGAGAGATAAAAAGAAAGGAAGAGGGACTACTCTGGTGGCGCAGGGGTTAAGAATCCGCCTGCCAACGCAGGGGACACAGGTTCGAGCCCTGGTCCATGAAGATCCCACATGCCGCGGAGCAACTAAGCCCGTGCGCCACAACTACTGAGCCTGCACACCACAACTACTGAAGCCCGCATGCCTAGAGCCTGTGCTCCTCAACAAGAGAAGCCACCGCAATGAAAACCCCGTGCACTTCAACGAAGAGTAGCCCCTGCTCGC
Organism: Globicephala melas; assembly: GCF_963455315.2. Classification (NCBI taxonomy): domain Eukaryota; kingdom Metazoa; phylum Chordata; class Mammalia; order Artiodactyla; family Delphinidae; genus Globicephala; species Globicephala melas. The sequence goes on along the minus strand of NC_083316.1, from coordinate 164,488,289 downwards.
CACAACTAGAGAAAGCCCGCGCGCAGCAACGAAGACCCAACGTAGCCAAAAATAAATTATAAATAAATAAATAAATATTTTTTTAAAAGGGAGCTTCCCTGCTGGCACAGTGGTTGAGAGTCCGCCTGCCAATGCAGGGGACACGGGTTTGTGTTCCGGTCCGGGAAGATCCCACATGCCGCGGAGCGGCTGGGCCCGTGAGCCATGGCCGCTGAGCCTGCGAGTCTGGAGCCTGTGCTCCCCAACGGGAGAGGCCACAACAGTGAGAGGTCCGCGTACCGCGAAAAAAAAAAAAAAAAAAGAAGAGAGTGATGGAGGGAGGGAAGGAGGAAGGAAGGAAAGTAGAAAGGATGAAAGGAAAGATGTCAGGGAGGCTCTGGCTTGTCTTTTTTTATATATATAAATTTATTTATTTATTTTGGCTGCTTTGGGTCTTCGTTGTTGCACCCGGGCTTTCTCTAGTTACGGCAAGCAGGAGCTACTCTTCGTTGCAGTGCGTGGTCTTCTCATTGTGGTGCCTTCTCTTGTTGCGGAGCACGGGCTCAAGGCTCACGGGCTTCAGTAGTTGTGGCACGCAGGCTCAGTAGTTGTGGCTCGTGGGCTCTAGAGCACAGTCACAGTAGTTGTGGCTCATGGGCTTAGTTGCTCCGCAGCATGTGGGATCTTCCCGGACCAGGGCTCGAACCCGTGTCCCCTTCATTGGCAGGTGGATTCTTAACCACTGTGCCACCAGGGAAGCCCTCTGGCTTGTTTTTGTACAGACCTTGATCTAAGAATGTTTTTTTACATTTTAGAAGGATTTTTAAAAATCAAAGAAGGATGTTTGACAGATACTGTACATGACCTGCAATGACTGAAATATTTATTATCTGGTCCTTTATGGGAAAAAAAGTGTGCCTACCCCTGAATTAGTGCATTGGTTATCTATTGCTATGAAACAAATTACCCCCAAACTTAGGAGCTTAAACCACTAAATATTTATTATTTCACAATTTCTGTTAGGGAGCAACTTAGCTGCATAATTTTGGTGCAGCAGTCTCTCATGAGGTTATAATCAAGATGTCAGCTGGACACAACATTGTTGACTATTGCATTTTTTTGGCGGGGGGGGCTACACCACAGGGCTTGTGTGATCTTAGTTACCCGACCAGGGGTCGAACCCATGCCCCCTGCAGTGGAAGCACAGAGCCTTAACCGCTGTACCACCAGGGAAGTCCCTGGACACAACACTGTAAATCAACTATACTCCAATAAAAAATTTTTAAAAACCACAACATTGTAAATCAACTATACTCCAATTAAAAAAAAAAAAAAAAGATGTCAGCTGGGGCTGCCATCATCTGAAGGTTTGACGGGCTGGAGGAGTCATCTCCAAAGTACCTTACTCATACGACTGGCAAGTTGGCGATGGTTGTTAGTGGGAGGTCTCAGTTTCTCACCATGTGGAACCTTCCTCAAGTCTCCCCACAATATGGCAGCTGGCTTTCCCCAGAGTGAGTGACCCAAGAGAAAAAGCACAGGGGAAGCCACAGTGCCTTTTGTGACCTAGCCTCAGAAATCACTCATCATCATTTCTGCAACCTCCTATCAGTCACATGAGGACGCCCTAGTCCGTGTGGGTGAGGGCTACACATGACATGACAAGCAACAGGCAGGGATCACTGTAGGCCATCTTGCAGGCTGCCGACCACAACCTGTAAGTGGCAGAGCTTGGGGTTTGAACCCAGACAATCTGGATCCAGAGTCTGTGCCCTCACCGCCCTATACAGGTGTCCTTCAATGGCAAAAGGTGGGTAAATTTTTGAAATAGACTTCATTGTTTAGGTCGGTTTTAGATTTACAGAAAAATTGAGACTATTGTACATGTATGAGAAACTTCTCATATACCCCTGCACAGTTTCCCCTCCTATAAACATCGTCATTATCATCACTATATTTGTTATAATTAGTAAACCAATATGGATACATTATTATTACATGAAGTCCACAGTTTAGATTTCCTTGGTTTTCACCTAATATCCTTTTTCTGTTCCAAGATCTCATCGAGGACGTCATATTATATTTAGATGTCGTGTCTCCTTAGGCTTGACTTAACTGAGGCAATGTCTCAGACTTCTCCTTGTTTTTGATGTCCTTGACAGTCCTGAGGACTGGTCATGAATCCTGTAGGATGACACTTTATTGGGATCTACCTGATGTTTTCTCAGGATTAGGCTTACCGGGTTACGGGCTGAGGGAGGTATATCACAGAAGTAAAATGCCATTTATTTTATTTTATTTTTTGGCTGTGCCGCGTGGCTTGCGGGATCTTTGTTCTCCGACCAGGGATCAAACCCCGGGCCCCCTGCAGTGGAAGCGCAGAGTCCTAACCACTGGTCCGCCAAGGAATTCCCCTAAAATGCCGCTTTAATCATATCATATCAAGGGTATATATGATCAACGTGGTTTATGACTATTGATGTTGCCTTGATCAACCTGCTGAAGTACAGTTTATCAGGTTTCTTAACTGCAAAATTATTCTCCCTGCTCCCTTTTCCATAACGTACTCTTTGAAAGGAAGTCTCTGTGCAGGGTCCATACAAAAGGGGCGGGGAGTTGTACTCCCCTTCCTCCAGGGCAGAGCGCCTACACTGATTATTTGGAATTCACCGTGAGAAATTTGTCTCTTCTCCCCCCACTTATTAATTTATTCAATCCTTTATTTATATCCATATGGATTCATGAATACTTATTTTATACTTCGGGTTATAATCCAATACTACTTGATTTTCATGAGCAAATCTCTCCAGTTTGACCACTGGGAGCTCTTGCAGTTGGCTGCTAGAAAATACATTTAAACTTTCATGGGCATTACTAAATTAGATCCTAAGAGTTTGGGCAGTTTAGATGTCCACTCCACCATAGATTGAAGTTTTTATTTTTTGTGGAGGTGAAATTCACAGAACACACCATTGGCCATTTCAAAGTAGACAATTCAGTGGCACTTGGTATCTTTACAAGATGTGGAGTCTCCACCTCTCTCGAGTTTCGAAATTTTTTCATCACCCCAGAAAAACACCCTGTACCCATTATGTAATTATCCCCAACTTTCTCCTACCTCCCATCCCCTGGTAACCACGAACCTGCTCTCTGTCTCCATGGACTTGCCCGTTCTGGATACATCATAAAAAAGGATTCATGCAATATGGGACTTTTGATGTCTGGCTTCTTTCAGTTAGCATAATGTTTTCAAGATTCCTCAAAGTTAATAGCATGTGACAGTTCTCTGTTTCTTTTATGGCTGAATAATATCCCACTGTGTGTGGGAGATACCACATTTTGGAGGTGGATTATTTTTAATTCTTTTTTTTTTTTTTTTCTGGCTGAGTGCGCGGGCTTTCTCTAGTTGCGGCGAGCAGGGGCTACTCTTCGTTGCGGTGCGCGGGCTTCTCATTGCGGTGGCTTCTCTTGTTGAGGAGCACGGGCTCTAGGCGCGCGGGCTTCAGTAGTTGTGGCTCGCGGGCTTCAGTAGTTGTGGCTCACGGGCTCTAGAGCACAGGCTCAGTAGTTGTGGCGCACAGGCTTAGTTGCTCTGCGGCACGTGGGATCTTCCCGACCCCGGGCTCGAATCCGTGGCTCCTGCATTGGCAGGCGGATTCTTAACCACTGCACCACCACAGAAGTCCCCCACATTGTTTATCCATTCATCTGTTGATAGACGCTTGGGTTGTTTTGACCTTTTGGTTATTGTAAATAATACTGCTGTGAACACTGGCATACAAATACCCATTTGAGTTTTCCAATGCCTGAACATATCCTGGGATAAATCGCACTTGGTCATGGTGTACGATCTATTTAATGTACTGTTGGATTCAGTTTGTTGGTATTATTTACCCACCAGATCACGTCTGGCTGAGGGTTGACAGTTGCTCCAGAGGGCATTAACAGCTGCACATGCTGGGGGCCACAAAGACCCTGAAGGAGAAAATAGAAAAACACATGCATTCTTGAGGTAGGAGTTCTACGCATATTGGAGTTGTCCACAACAAATGCAGCTGAAATCCAGGTAGGCCAAGGAGATAAGAATCAGGGCACTAAAAGGTTACACTTATACATCTGAGTGCATAGATAAATGTAATAATTCCTTTCTCTGAAGCTGCCTGGTGTCCTGCCCCTCCTTATTATTTTTCCTCTGGTATTTTCCAGCCTAGACTTAAAGGCAGTCCAAAACCCAGAACTGCACGCTGGATGTAGACAGAAAGGGCTCTTTAAAAAACCCTTTCTTACTGGTCTGATGAGCAGGGAAGGAAGGAGGACCTGTGGGTCGGAGAGAGTGGTGGTACATACACAGAACAGATCCAAATAGCACTGCAATAGCTTTGAAAACTGAAATGATATTGGAACCACTGCCTGGAGAAAGTGGGTTGCAACCTACAATCTGAACCTAACTGAGTTGACTGCCTGACAAAACATAAATATCAACATTCTCTGTAGGGTTTTAAACAAGACCTAGAGTATCATAATATAATAGTACAATATGTTGTATATAATGTCCAAAATGTCCAGGATACAATCCAAAATTATTCAACATGTGAAACAGTAGGAAATTTCCAACTACTCACAAAGGAAAAGAAAATCATCCTATGCCAACCCTAAAATCATGCAGATGTTGGAAGTATCAGACAAATACTTTAAAGCAGCAATTATATCTATGCCCAGGAAGTAAGAGCAAACACTCTTGAACTAATGGAAACAAAGTCTCAATAGAGAAATAAATATTTTTTTAAAGAACCACATGGAAATTTCGGAAGTGAGAAATACAATAACCAAAATTAATAATTCACTGGATGGGCTAAATAGCAGAATGGAGATGGTAGAGAAAAGAATCAACGAACTTGAAAATAGAGCAATACAAATTATCCAGTATCAACGACAGAGCTGTGGGACAATATTAAAAGGTCTAACATTCCTGTCAGGAGAGTCCCAGAAAGAGAGGAGAAAGAAGTAAAATGCAGAAAAAAATATTTGAAGAAATAATAGCTGAAAACTCCCCCAAATGGCAAAAGACACAAGCCCACAGATTCAAGAAGCTCAGCAAATCCCAAGCACAACAAACTCAAAGAAACCCATGGCTGGACACATCATAATCAAACTGCTGAAAACTAAAAACAAAGAAAAACTCTTGAAAGCAGTCAGAGAGGGACAATCCATTGTGTACAGAGAAACAATGATTTGAATGATGATGGATTTCTCATCAAAAAACATACAGGATGGAAGGCAGGGAAATAATATTTTTCAAGTGCTGAAAGAATTGTCAACCCCAAATTCTATTCCCCATGAAAATGAAGAAATGAAGGTGAAGTAAAGACATTCTCAAATGAAGGATAACTAAGAAAATTTGTTGCTAGCAAATCCTCTCTTTTAAAAGAAAAAATGGTTAATGGAAGTTCTTCAAATAGAAGGGAAATAATACCAGAAGGAAGGTCGGAACTTCAGGAACAAAGACCAACAGAAATGATAAATCTCTGGTAATACACTATTTTCCTTCTCTTTAAAATGTTTGATGGGGCTTCCCTGGTGGCGCAGTGGTTGAGAGTCCGCCTGCCGATGCAGGGGACACGGGTTCGTGCCCCGGCCCGGGAAGATCCCACATGCCGTGGAGCGGCTGGACCCGTGAACCATGGCCGCTGAGCCTGGACGTCTGGAGCCTGTGGTCCGCAACGGGAGAGGCCACAACAGTGAGAGGCCCGCGTACCGCAAAAAAAAAAAAAAAAAAAAAAAAAAAAATGTTTGATGGTTGAAAGCAAGAATTAAAACATTGATGACGTTTTCCAGTGTATGTAGATGTAACACATGTGACAATTCCAACACAGAGAGGGGAGGAAAAAGGAAACTAAACAGTGGTTCTGCACTCCACTTGAAGTGCTAAAGTATTCATTCTAAGTAGACTGTGAAAAGGTAAGTATGTATACTGTAATCCATAGAGCCATCTCTAAAAAGGAGAGAGAGGTTGTGAAAAACTCAAGAGCTAAATTTAAATGGAATACTCAAAAATATTCAAATACAGGCATACCTTGTTTATGGTACTTCATTTTATCGCGTTTTGCAGATGTTGTGTTTTTTACCAATTGAAGTTTTGTGGCAACCCTGTGTCGAACAATTCTATTGCCACCATTTTTTCAACAGCATTTGCTCACTTCATGTCTCTGTGTCACATTTTGGTAATTCTCATAATATTTCAAAGTTTTTCATTATTTGGGCTTCCCTGGTGGCGCAGTGGTTGAGAATCTGCCTGCCAATGCAGGGGACACGGGTTCGAGCCCTGGTCTGGGAAGATCCCACGTGCCGCAGAGCAACTAGGCCTGTGCGCCACAACTACTGAGCCTGCGCGTCTGGAGCCTGTGCTCCGCAACGAGAGGCCGTGACAGTGAGAGGCCCACACACCGTGATGAAGAGTGGTCCCCGCTCGCTGCAACTAGAGAAAGCCCTCACACAGAAACGAAGACCCAACACAGCCATCAATCAATCAATCAATCAATCAAATTTTTACAAAAAGTTTTTCGTTATTATATTTATCATGGTGATCTGTGATCAGTGATCTTTGATATTACTACTGTAATTGTTTTCTGTTTGTTTAGTATTTTTTTAAATAAATTTAGTTTATTTTTTATTTATTTATTTTTGGCTGTGTTGGGTCTTTGTTGCTGTGTGCAGGCTCTCTCTAGTTGCAGTGAGCAGGGACCACTCGTTGTCGCGGTGCGCGGGCCTCTCACTGTGGTGGCCTCCCTTGTTGCGGAGCACGGGCTCTAGGCACCCGGGCCTCAGTAGCTGTGGCATGCAGGCCTCAGCAGCCGTGGCACGCAGGCTCCAGAGCACAGGCTCAGTAGCTGTGGCGCACGGGCCCAGCCGCTCCGCAGCATGTGGGATCTTTCCAGACCAGGGACCGAACCCACGCCCCCTGCATTGGCAGGTGGACTCCCAACCACTGTGCCACCAGGGAAGTCCCTGTATTTTTTTTAGAAGTTTTTTCTTTAATTTATTTATTTTTGGCTGTGTTGGGTCTTCGTTGCTCTGCGTGGGTTTTCTCTAGGTGCGGTGGGCAGGGGCTACTCTTCGTTGTGGTGTGTGGGCTTTTCATTGTGGTGGCTTCTCTTGTTGCAGAGCACGGGATTCAGTAGTTATAGTGCATGGGTTCAGTAGTTGTGGCTTGTGGGCTCTAGAGCGCAGGCTCAGTAGTTGTGGCGCACGGGCTTAAGTTGCTCCGTGGCATGTGGGATCTTCCCAGACCAGGGCTCGAATCTGTGTCCCCTGCATTGGCAGGCGGATTCTTAACCACTGCACCACCAGGGAAGTCCTAAGCATAGCTTTTATATGCACTGGGAAACGAAAAAATTCATGTGACTCACTTTATTGTGATATTTGCTTTATTGCAGTGATCCTGAACCAAACCTGTAATATCTCCGAGGTATGCCTGTAATCCAAAAGAAGGCAGGAGAGAAAAAAAAATAGAGAGGAATAAAGAAACAAAGGAGACCAACAGAAATAAACAATAAAATGGTAGGGAATTCCCTGGAGGTCCAGTGGCTAGAACTCAGTACCTTCAATGCCAGGGCCTGGGTTCGATGTCTGGTTGGGGCACTAGGATTCTATATGCTGCTCAGCACAGCCAAAATAATAATAATAATAACGATAAAATGGTAGACCTAAATTCAACCAAATCAAACTTTGAGATGATGACAGTCCCAGCAAACATCATGATTGCCACCTTGTGAGAAACCTTGACGCAAAGGCACTTTGTTAAGTGATGCCCAGATTCCTGACCCAAGGAAACCACAAGATAATAGAGGCTTGCTGTTTCAGCCATTAAATATGGGGACAACTTGTTACACAGCACTAGATAGCTAATACAGTGGCTACATTTGGAAAAGAGTGTGCCACCACCTGGGTCCTGTCCAACATCTCTGGGCTGTTTAAGACCTCTCGATGAACCTATCTCCCTCCTTACTCTCCTCAGAGATCTGATTTCACTGTCCTGCTCAAGCATGGCCAAGTTATATCGGTCACCCAATGGCCCATAATGAGTAGGTGAAGAAGGGAGGATTTGATCCCAGGACTGTCTCACTCCAGATCTTGAGTGCTTGGTCATGCATCTTGCTTCTCTAGATATGGTAGGAGACAAAAATGAGACATGTCTTAAGAATAATAACCAGTGGTCCAGTGGTTGGGACTCCACACTTTCACTGCTGAGGGCCTGGGTTCAATCCCTGGTCGGGGAACTAGAATCCCACAAGCCATGCGGCACGGCCGAAAAAAGAATGGTAATCATAGTTTCCTTCTTGCTCTCCACATACCTGCCACTGTCTCCATTGTCTTGCAGCCACTAACAATAAACTCTCACATGACTCTCTCTGCCATTACAATGTCAGCTCCTTGCAGGAAAGGAATTTGTGTCTGTTTTCCTTGCTCCCAGAGCAATGCCAGGCGCTCAGCATTTATTGAATAGACAAGAACCAGTGTCTTCTCACTGCCTGGGCACCTCTAATAGGTCTGGGGTGGACACTGGAAAGTTGCCTTTTAATAAGTCCCCAGTGAGGCCCTGACACTCTGGAGAGTTTGAGAACTCCTAGTTCAGTTCTTCCCCCCTTCCCCATCCAACCTCGGGGCCAATAGGTTCTCATGCCACACGTACCACCTCCTTCTGGAATACTGCCCACATGCTCCGTCCTCCCCCAACCTGGACATCTATAGGGAGCGTTACGATTGCTTATTTTTTACTGGTGCCCCTGAGGCATCCTTGAAGGCAGAGCAGGTATATTCTGTGTCTCATTCTCTCACTTAATCCTACAATAGGCATGAGTGCTATGATCCCATTTACAGATGAGCCAACAAAGGGCTTAAGTGGGGTCAGCCATGGGCAGAGAGGTATCTTGGGACTCTGGTCTTGAGATGGGCTGGGACCTGGGACCCTTTGCTGCAGTGCTTAAATCTGGACAAACCTCGAGCAACAAAATACAAAGAAACTATATGGGACGAAAAATAACTGCGTGCATGAGCAGTTGGGGAAAGTTACGGACAAAAAGATAGAAAAGACTAAAAAGACTCAACTGCCACTTCTGAAGAGCCTGGACCAAAAACAGGACATTGGGAGCAAAAGCAGGGGACTGAGCATGCCCCCTGCACACAACACCGCCAGAGGGGTGGGCAAAACACCTAAGCCACCCCTCCAGCTCGACCCCTGGACACACCCTCACCCTCACTGCATATAAGAACAAGCTTCCCCCCTTCAGGGAGCAAGCAAGCAAGGGGACCTGTTGCTTATTCTTGCTGCCCCGGCTGCTGCAGCAGGGGCCCCAATAAAGCCTTGCCTGAATTTTTTGTCTGGCCTCTAGTCCATTTCTATTGATTGGGGAAGGCCAAGACCACTGGTCGGTATCCGTCTGAACCTGCATCTTGTAACAAGAGTCGAAACAAACATTTATTGAGCACCTATTACGTGAAGGCTCTGATCTAAGCACTTCACACACATGAATGCCTTTCTTCTCCCAGCAACTCTAGGAAATGAGGACTGTTTTCTTCCCTTTTCCTAAATGAGAAAAGGAAGGCACCCAAAGGGTGCATATCTTCCTTGAGTACCTAGCAACAAAGTTTCTCTTTTGATTCTGAACTCTGTTTGGAAATCTGGATGTTTTTAAGTTACTGTTTTTCTTCAGATATCACCATCGTGAAGTCAGATAGAAAAATAAGTAGCTCAAAGGAAAAAGATCTGGAAAAATATATTGGGTTAGCCAAAAAGTTCATTCAGGTTTTCCCGTAAGATGTTATGGAAAAACCTGAAGAAACTTTTTGGCCAATCCAATACATCAAATTTAATGAGACTTATCCTAGGAGCAAGGCAATGAGGAGTTACCATCCCTTCCTTTATTATTTTTCTTGTTGTTGTTGTTTTTAATCATACATGAAGATCTAGCAAACAGATTCCCCAAAAGGCAGGCATATGGGATAGAAAATGTGATGCCCCATCCAAATCCCCCCTCCCCCGCAAGGAACCAGAACTGTCCATGGTTTGCTTGCACACCCTGTGTCCTCTTTCCTGCAGTTTATGGTCACCTCTATGGCCACAGGCAAAACTATAACTTAAGGTTTTATTTTCCTATGTATATAAAGACTTCCTCTTTCTAAAACAAATATTTCTTAATGTTTAACTTTTTTTTTAAGAACAAGCACACTTAATTTTTGCAATCAGAACAAAAAAAAAAGGCAGAGTGTCCTGTGTTTTTAGAGGGGGCTATCCACAAATTTGAAATTTCAAAATGTGAAATACAAAGAAATGAAGTCACCTGGCCACCCCAGCTCCCAGAGCTAAGGGTACCTCATGAACTTTCCCTGTGAACTTTCCAGAACGTGGGATCAATAATTAACTGTGGAAAAATAATAATAATAATAATTAACTGTGGGTATTTCTGCTGCCAGGAGCAGACACGGGGCCACCAGGCCCAGGGCTGGAGCAGAGAACTGTTTTCCCACAGTTAATGCCTTAGGAAAAGCAACATAACCAAGGTGGTGTGGTCATAAAAATAGCTACAAGCTCCGTGGAGGGTTACTATGTTTTGCATCCTCTAAATCCCATCAGAATATAATGCAAGTCACATATGTAATTTTAAATCTTCTACTCGTCACATTAAAAAGGCAAAACAAAACCAGTGAAATTAATTATAATAATTTTATTTAGCCCAATATATCCAAAATACCATTTCAACATGAAATCAGTACAAAAAGTCAATGATGTGTTATTTCACATAAATCTTCAAAATCCAGCGTGCATTTGACGCTGACGGCACATCTGATTAGGACCTGCCACGTTTCGAGAGCTCAAATGCCACATGTGACCAGTGGCTACCCTTTCAGACAGCCCAGTTCTAAACGGTTTATCTATATTAACTTATGGAACCTTCACAATAACTCTATTCCCATTTCAGAGATGGGGAAACTGAGGCCCAGAAAGGCAAAGAAATTGCTCAAAGAGCTAGGAATGGACTCAAACCCAGACTGTCTGGTTCCAACGTGTGCCCTCTTGACCTCTATACTTCTCATCGTCAATTCCAGCTGGAAGGAGCATTGCGGTTAGCTGGCCTGGGTTCAAGTCCTGACTGCGCCACCTATAAGCCAGGTACCTGCATGATTTGCTTAATTGCTCTGAAATGCAGTTTCTTCATCTGAAAAAGGGACACTGGCACCTAGCCAGAAGGCTGAGGGATGACTTGATAGCCTAAAGCCTGGAGGACACCCCATAGAGAGCCTGGCGCCCAGCTGGCCCCTGGGTACACTCAGGCTCTTTTAGCCGCTGCGATTTCTCCACTCACCAAATTCATTTGAGCAGAGTCCCAAACAAGCTACCCAACTTTTGTACATAATGCATTCTTGGAAACATGTTTGAATGTGACTTCGCAAAACTTGAACAATAGATTTCTGTGCTGTAAAGGACATTCCATTTACTAAGGACTGCACAGATTATGAAATCCCAAATTACTTCTCACCTCTTAGGTGTCATTGTCAAAGATAGATATCCAGGGTTTCGTACATGTTATTTTAAAACGTAATTGGATTTGTCTTATTGTGTATTTTCTTGGTTCTCATTACAAAAGTTATGGACGCTTGTTGCAAAAAAAAAAAAAAAAAAAAAAAACCAAAAATCTGATTGTTAGAGAAATAATATGCCATGTGGAAAGTAAAGGTGTTGTGGAGACCCACATGCAGAAATGCACACAAATGGTTTGTGTGTGTGCCCAGGGAGGGTCATCAGCGAGGCCCCAGCTGTCAAAGCATCAGAATACGAAAGTTGAAAGAGACAATTAAAATAGCACACAATCTTCTGAAATTTCATGGGCGCGTGCACACACACAGGAATAATGAACTACGAGGATGAAAAAATTTTTTCTGTTATTAATAATAAAAAACAAATACTGATCAACCATGCTAGAGAAAAGATAAATTATCTTTGTATTCTCTCTATAGAAAACATTACAAATCATTGTCATATGAAGAGTCAATTAAAGAGTACATAGCCATAGGACTTCCCTGGCGGCGCAGTGGTTAAGAATCTGCCTGCCAATGCAGGGGACATGGGTTCAAGCCCTGGTCCGGGAAGATCCCACATGCCGCGGAGCAACTAAGTCCGTGTGCCACTACTACTGAGCCTGCGCTCTAGAGCCCACGTGCCACAACTACTGAAGCCCACGCACCTAGAGCCCGTGCTCCTCAACAAGAGAAGCCACCGCAATGAGAAGCCTGCGCACCGCAACGAAGAGTAGCCCCCACTCACCGCAACTAAAGAAATCCCACGCGCAGCAACAAAGACCCAACGCAGCCAAAAATAAAAAATATAAATAAATAAATGTATAAAAAAGAAGAGTACATATCCATAAAATGTGGGGGAAAAGTTTGGAGAGGCATGTCTGATAGCTAATTAATAAAAATATTTTGTTATTTAAAAAAATAGCACACAATGCTTTAGTAAGTGTTGCCGAGTTGCCCTCTCCAAAGGTTCTACCAAGGGATGCCCTTTCCAACCAACGGTTTGGAGATTTCCCATTTCCCAACATCTCCAATTCTGGGCATCCCCAAATTTCTTCATTTGGCTAAACTGAGGGGGGACTTCCCTGGCGGTCCAGTGGTTAAGACTCTTCGCTTCCACTGTAGGTGGCATGGGTTCTATCCCTAGTCAGGGAACTAAGACCCTGCATGCCACGCAGCATGGTCTAATTAATTAATTAAACTGAGGGGGAAATTGACTAGGTTGCAAAAAGTACACACATGCTCCAATCAGGTCCACTTCCTCCACAATTAAACCTATGGTCACCCAGCATATGCCTCAAAAGGTTCAACTAAAGATCAAGATTTGCTGCTTTGGGCATGAGCTTCCCCTCCCTCCACTCTCCCCTCTGCTCACTAAGCCAGAGCCATGGTGGCCTATAGATTTCTGCAATAGACCTGCCCCATCCCACCTCAGGGCCTTTGCACTTGCTGCTCTTTCTGCCCTGCACCTCTTCACCTAGTTAGTTCCTACTCATCCTTTGGAGGGCCCCCCTTGAGCAGGTTCTTGAACCTGTCTTCCCTTTTGTAATAATATTATCCCCCTTATAGGATTGCTATGAGGATCAAGTGAGATACATAGTTCAAAACACTTGACACAGTGTTTCAGAAAGTGTTAAGATTTCAGTTCATTGGGACTTCTCTGGAGGTCCAGTGGTTAGGACTCAGAGCTTTCCTGCCGTGACCCACAGTTCAATCCCTGGTCAGAGAACTAAGATCCTGCAAGCCACGTGGAGCGGTTAAAAAAAAAAAATTCAGTTCAAGAGGCACCTCCTCCATGAAGCCCTCCCTGACCACCCTACCCAGTTCAGGGTCCCATGTGTTGTCCTTTCTCATGGATCTCTCAATTTCTCTTTTTTGGTACATATCATAAATATAATTAAATAACTACTTGTGATATCATGTGCTTCATGTTTCTCTTTCCCATTAAGACCATGACTCCAGAAGGGCAGAAATGGTGCCAGACACCATGCCTGCCAGATGGGAGGCACCTGATGCATGTCTGTCAAATTAATGAATGGATGGATCAAATGGGCTCCATCTTTGACTCAATTATACTAAAGTGTCAGAGGCTACATTTCTTATCACTGTTATCAGCACATCCATTTTCTCCCTTTCCACACCTTTTTATAAAGACAAAGGATAAAATGCAGAAATGTTCACACCACTCACTACAACCAAGCTACATCTGGCCCGACAGACCAAGATGGCCACAAAGCTCAAACAGAACTGTTGGTGGGTAGGTAGCGCCCCCATGTGTTCCCTGGGAATCTGTTTTTCTGATCGTCTACAAATGCCAAAATTGAATACTCAGGTTGTATCTTTATTTGTCCTTCTGAATTGACTCTCACCCTTCTCCCCCTGCCCTGTGCCCTGACAGGCTAACTGCACGACTGGCTCCCTTACCTTCCTTGCCTGCTGGTGCAGCCAGTGAGAGGCTCCAGCAGGAGATGGGAGGGGAGGAGGGGAGAGAGGGCAGGGTCTTTATTCCCCTCTCCCTAAACATGGTCTGGATCTAGTGACTCAATTTTAACGCACAGGATGTGGCGGCAGAAGTGATGCTACGTGACTTTCAAGGTGAGGTCTTGGAAATATATAATTTCCACCTGGCTTTCCTTCTCTTGGGTTGCTTGCTCTGTGGAGGCCAGCTGCCAGGTTGGGAGTATCAAGCACAAACAGCCCAAGTAGGGAGGAATTGAGGCATCCCTCCAACAATCAGCACCCACCTGCCAGTCATGTGCGTGAGCCACCACGGAAGCAAGATCCTCCAGCCCCAGTCAAACTTTCAGATGGCTGCAGCCCCAGTCAACATCTTGACTACGACCTTATGGAAACCCTGAGCCAGAAAGCTCAGTAAAGCCATTGCTGGATTCCTGACCCACAAAAACCGTAGGAACTGATACGTGTTTATTGTTTTAAGCCATAACATTTGGGGATTATTTGTTATGCAGCAACAGAGAACTACAACACCTGGTAACAAGAGTCCCAGGCTCCCACCTCTACCTGGAACTCTCTTCTCCCACATCCTTCAGGTCTCCACTCAGATGTTACTTCCTGCAGGCTTCCCTAAACTCCCTTTACCCATCCCCCTGCCCCAGTTCATTTTTCATCCTGGCATGTATTCTCTCCTATCCTATTACATATTTGTTTCTTGTCTGTCTCCCCCACTAGAATGCTAGCTTTATGTGGGCAGGGATCTTTGTTTTCTTTGATGCTGCGTCCACAGTGGAACAGTGCCTGGCACAGAGTAAGCTCTCACTGTGGTGGCCATTAGGATGAGAATCTAGCAGACCTGAGTTGTGTGGGGGCTGGATCAGACTCCCACCTGTTTCCTGCCTGCTCTGTGCCCACCCTGACCAAGGGGTGGGACATAGCTGTGACCTCCCCCTCCACTGGGTAAGTAGTAATTGGCAACTATACTGGGAGAGCCCCTCCATGTCTCCCCACTTCCCTCAGGATAAAATCCCAGGTCCTCTGTGCTGCCTATACCACCCCCCCTTCCCTGCCCGAAATCCCACCACTCAGCACAAAGAACCATGAACTGTTTACATGCACCCCAGGGAGGGCTGCATAGACCCCACAAACAAAACTTTGGGGTTCAAGTAGAAAACATTAGAACATTTTTTTAATCTTTTTTGTTAAGTTTGCTAAGGAATATCATCATGTAATAAATACATTATTATAAAGTGATCTACAGAATCTCTCAGTATAACTGTATTTGTATATAACTTATAAACAAATATCCCTCTGGGGGTTGAGCTTCAACATTTTTACTGATAGAGGTGCATGTTGAAAAAGTTTTAGGAGTCATTTATCCTAATGCAATTTTGCCACCCCCAGAGGACATTTGGCAACGTCTGGAGACATTTTCAGCTGTCATGACTGGGGCAGGGGTGCCGCTGGCATCTAGCGGGTTGAGGCCAGGGATGCTGCTAAACATCCTACGATGCACACAGCAGGCCCCCACCACAGAGAACCATCCAGCCCAAAATGCCGATATTGCTGAGGCTGAGAAGCCCTGGCCTAAAGCGCTAGACTCTCTTGATTCTGGGGGTTTTGCACGGCTAGCTGCTTCCTTCCCCCACTCCATTCTTCACCTGCTGAGCCGTCACACTTCCAGGACTCCTCCAAGAAGACATTTCTGATGCGGCAAGGCTGGGACAGAGCCCCTCCCCCGCTTGCTGGGTTAAAATTGTCCTGGCCCCCCGGGGTTCTCAACCTTAACGTTTTACAGTGCAGATCCCCTGGAACCCCTAGACAGCCCGATTCTGCAGAACGGCTAGGGACCAGGAATCAGTATTTTTAGCAAGCACCTCCTCCTTCCCGCCAACTGCCTGCCCCTTCATATTTTGCACATAGTAGGTGGCCCAGGGACTAGTTGAATGTCTACAGCATGCCAGGAGCTACTAAGTGCTCTACCCGGGGACTCGAATCCTGGCACACGCACGCGCGCGGGCACACACACACACACACACTCCAGGATGTAGCCACTATCATCATCCCCATCTTACAGAGGAGTAAACTGAGGTTCAGAGAGGGGACGTGGCGAGGTAAGAGGCTCAAAGTGAGAAAGGGGTCCAGGTCCTAATTAGCGCCTGATTCCTGGGGGAGAGGAGGGGACGGGAGGGGAGGGGACAGAGCGATGAACTGGGGGAGCACGAGCTAGCGGGGACCGGGAGACACACCGCGGCCTTCAGATGCGGCCCCGCCCCCACGAGGGACGTGAAGACGCGGACCCCGCGCAGCGTGGGGACATGTGACCGACTGCAGAGGCCGCGCCGCCTCCCCCGCCCGAGGTCTGCGCGCTCCGCCGCAGGGTGCAGATCGGGGGCGCCCGCCTGGGTTTGGGGCGCAAGAGCAGAGGTGGAGCCAGGGCGGAGCCAGCGCGCCCCGTCCCCCCTCTTTCCAATCGAAAGCGAAACGGAGGGCTGGAAAGGAAGGGCGGAGCCGGCCTGGAGGCCCCGCCCCCTGCCCTGAGAGGCAGCTGGACAGACGGGCGCACCCAGGTAGGGGGGCGCTGAGCGCCCAGTGCGGACCCTCGCCGGGACCTGCGCCGCCACCATGTCTCAGGAAGGTGTGGAGGTAGGAGAAGGCTACAACTGGGCCGGGGGCCCGCGAGAGATGCTGGGGAGGAGCCGGGGGACGCGGAGGGGGCTTCGCAGTTCCTGGGGACTCCATCCGAAACCTAGACCTTCCCCCAGGCTGGCACTCGTCTCCCTCAGAAAGGAGAGTGACCGCCACATGCCCCAGAGCGAAATGCGGCCTCCTCGAGGAAAAGCGGGGGCTGCTGGGTCAAGGGTCAGAGGCCAGGGGTTACCTAGCCGGCCTCCTCCCTTAGCGTGGGACGTTCGCCTTAGTCCGCTCCCTCCCCCAGTGCCCTGTGGGGACTTTGGCTTTTTCCAGGAAATGCAGTAGAGGGATTGGGGGGGGGGGGTGCGGAGGCTAAAACCAAGGGTCAAGTTCAGGCCGTGAAAAAAGGATGCCTAGGGATGGGGGAGGGGCAATCGCGCCTCTCCTTCCTCCATCTGAGCCCCTGTCTCCCCACCCCAGCTGGAGAAGAGCGTCCGGCGCCTCCGGGAGAAGTTTCATGGGAAGGTATCCTCCAAGAAGGCGGGGACTCTGATGAGGAAGTTTGGCAGCGACCATACCGGAGTGGGGCGCTCCATCGTGTACGGTGAGCAGGCGGGGGTCCTGCCTGCAGGGGGTTCCGCTGGGGAGCGGGGAGGGGGTGTGGTCTCTGCTGAGGGTAGGAAGAGGCGATGAGATCATCTCTTTGGGGGGTGGTCTGTATCGGGTTCGGGGCCCAGAAACTCCCACAAGATCTTTCAAAGGCCTTTCACTTACACTTACTCTCCCCACCAGGGGTAAAGCAGAAAGATGGACAGGAACTGAGTAATGACCTGGATGCCCAGGTAAACTGCGCCCTCCCCTCAAAGGATGTGGTAAGGGGAGGGAGAACAGAAGGGTCAGGCTCATCCATGGTGAGCCCCCTCTGTGCCTTGTCAGTCCACAACTCATGGTCTAGCCTCATTCACTTATGCACCTCTCAGTCGTGTATCTGGCCAGGGAGCCTGTAAACAGTAGATGCTCATTACATGCTGACTGTATTAAATAGAAGACAGAGACAAGAAACTAAGCAGTGAAACGAATCACGATTGTCATTATAGAGGAGCCAAAGAGATCAGGGAAAGCTTCCTGGAGGAGGTGGTACCAAGTTCTTCAAGACTAAGGAGGAGTGACCTCTGGGAAGGGGAGGGGTTGGAGAGGGTCTTCCTGGAAGAGGGGTGGCATGACAAAAGGAACATACAGACAGGCTGGGATGAGCAGGAGATCAGAGAGGAGAGAGGGGCAGGGGAACCCATGTGAATGAATGAATGAATGAATGAAAGGCTTTGCATGGCCACTTTGCCCCTTAGATGGCTTTGGTGGCTGGCGTACCGGTTGGCCTGCCTGAAAGACCCAGCACAGAGTTGTTAAAGAGTATAATAAAGTACGTATTATACCCTTAACATTTATATATTTACAGTTATACATATAATGAGTATGATAAAAATAGCCAAGAGTATCATTGATTGAGCACTTCCCCTGCGGCAGGACTCCAGGAATATTACCTGTTGACTTATTTCATTGCCACAGGTCCTGTGAGACAGGTCCTATTACTTATCACGTTCATTTTACAGATGAGAAAATTGAGACACAGGGTGATGACGTCACTCACCAGGTTCATGCTGAATGCAGGTGGCAGCTGGGATTTGAACCCAGGCCACCAAGAGTCAGAACCTGGGCTCTTAGATGTCCCTCATTAGGAGGAGTGGCTTGGCCACACCCCCACAGCTGGAAGTGATGAAGCCAGGGTTTCAACCTGCATCTATCTGAATCCAGAGCTCAAGCACTTAACCTAAAGCAGCATGGCCTCAAAGAGGTGACCTGTCACAATGCCAGCAAGTGTGTGGCATTCATTGGCAGGAAGGGAGCATGGGGTCCAGCCTGTTCCGCCATGCTCACTCAGGGTAATCTCAGGCAAGCCCTCTCCCGGCTCTGGGCCTCAGTATCCCCGTCTGAGCAATGGGGATGACAGGTGTGCCCACCTCCCAGGGTTGCTATAAGGACAACTGAGGTCACACATCCTGCCCTCAGGAAGTGTATGCTGCTCAATCAACTCCTCCTGAGTTAGGGACACTCTACTCTTATATGGGGCCAGAACCCTGCCTCCCCGTGCAGAAGCCCCGCCCCCAGAAAAGAGGCGTGAACCACATCTCCAGTTTCTGCCCCTGGTGTTTCCACCCAGGACCCCCCAGAGGACATGAAGCAGGACCGGGACATCCAGGTGAGTCCAGGATGTGGGACAGGGAGGTAAGCAGGGAGGACATCCATGGGGGTGTTCATAGGTGAGGAGGAGGGACATTGTAGGGGCAGGAAGGGGAGAAGAGGGCTGACCACCGTCTCCATTCTGCAGGCGGTGGCGACCTCGCTCCTGCCACTAACAGAAGCCAACCTACGCATGTTCCAACGTGCCCAGGAAGATCTCATCCCTGCCGTGGACCGGCAGTTCGCCTGCTCCTCCTGTGACCATGTCTGGTGGCGCCGCGTGCCCCAGCGGAAGGAGGTGATAACCCAACCTCTGACCTTGGTTCTGTCCCGGCTCCACTCCAAAGCCCCACTCTCAGTGTCCAAACCTCTGACCCAAGAACATCAGCCTCTGAGAGCCCAACCCCGGACCTGCAACCTCAGAGATCAACCCCAATCTCAGACCCTAACCCCAACCCACTGAGCTGGACTTTTCAACTTGACATTCAACTTGAGAAGCTCAACTCTTATCCCAGAGCCTGACCTCTGACTACACAGTTTGACAGCTACCACAGAAATCAAACCTGACCCCCAAACCACAACCCCAAATCTGGCTTCTGAACCCCCTGACCAGTGGTATGCTTCTGGTAAATGCCTAATAACCGGCTCTCGTGGGGCGGAGGCACCCCCAGATTTACAGTGTTTGCCAATTTCCATAGTGTAAATCTCGATCTGGCTAACATCAGGCTATCACTGCTCACCTCAGACAGCAAGCCTGCCCCTCTCTCCGCACCCCCAGGTGTCCAGATGCAGGAAATGCCGGAAGCGCTACGAGCCGGTGCCCAGTGATAAGATGTGGGGCGTGGCTGAGTTCCACTGCCCGAGATGTCGGCACAACTTCCGGTGAGGGCGCTGACCCCACCCCCACCTCCCATCCTCGGCCCTGCCCCACCCCAGCCCTGCCCCTCCCTGCCCCGGCCCCACCCTGGCCCAGCTGGCCCTTGGACCCTCACGGCCCTGCCCGCCCCCAGGGGCTGGGCACAGATGGGGTCCCGGTCCCCCTGCTACGGGTGCGGCTTCCCCGTGGATCTGACACGGATCCTCCCTCCACGCTGGGACCGGGACACAGATCGCCGCAGCACCCACACCCACTCCTGCTCGGCTGAGGACTGCTACAATCGGCGAGGTGAGGGCCTGGCGCGTCCCCATGGCCTACCCCCCCATTCCGGGCATACACCTCTGAGCCTTTAAGAACCAAGGTCTCTACCTGCTTCTTCCGCATACCTCCTAAGGCCTCCGTCCTGGAGGCCTTTTCATCTCCCACTGCAATGGCCCCTCCTTCCACATCTTCCACGGGCCTCCAGCCTCCTTACCTCCAGGTCACTCAGGACCCCTGCCCCTCCTAACACCCACCTCCCATGGCGTCATCCACCTTCCATGTCTCCTCACATAAAGTTCTGTGGTTTCACTCTGGTGGCCCACACCCCAGTGTCCTGTGGACTCTGTCCCTGTGGTCTCTGTGTTCTTGGCTCCTGTTGTGTCCTCTGTAGTCTCAGGTGACGCCCATGTCCCTGGGTCTCCTGTGGCTTCAACACCTGTGACTTTCACCTCTGAATTTCCTGTAGCTCTGGCCCCAGAGCCTGTAGCCTCAGCCCCTCCCCTTCCCAGAGCTCCCCGTGGCCTCAAGCCCCACGACCTCAGAACCTCTCCCTCCCCAGAGCCCCACGTGCCTGGGACGTCCTGCGCACACCCCAAGAGTCGGAAGCAGAACCACCTGCCCAAAGTCCTGCACCCCAGCAACCTCCACATCAGCAGTGGCTCCACTGTGGCCACCTGCCTGAGCCAGGGGGGCCTCCTGGAAGACCTGGACAACCTCATTCTGGAGGACCTGAAGGAGGAGGACGAGGGCGGTCACGGGGAGTGACCCCTGCCAGGTGCAGATGCAAACCAGACACGGTCTGTGCATATTTTGTGTTGTTATAAAATACGAGCTCAAATGGAGATCTAAATGCCCTTGGGGAGCCGTCTGGGTCCAAGATGCTGGCAGGGGGATTCCTGGGTGCTGTTTTCAGGGTCCTGGGGAGCAGATCCACAACGAGAAGAGGTCTGTGGGACGCGGCCCACACTGAGTCACAAAGGAGGTGTGGCCAGGACAACTTGGGCTCCTGCGGACACACATCCCCTGTGACCTGGGGGACAGATGAACAGATGGTCACAGCCTCAGGGGCCTGATCAGCATGGCAACCTTCTTGAGAGAGTAAGCCCCACCACGAAACTCGGCCCAGTAAACGCCGTCCTGGTAACGGCTACGGTAGTGGCCACCACGATGCCACACACCATTGAGGTTGGAGTGGGCACAGGCATGGTACCACCAGCCTCCCCGCTGGTACAGGGCGCAGTTACCTGAGGGAAGAGAGAATCCATGTCTTCTCACCAGAATAAAAGCCTCTACCAGCACCTCATTAGTACAAGGCTTTTGCCAGGCATCCTCTGTCCCCATACCTTCTTCAGAGTAATAGCCTTAATTCCTTCCTTATCCCCTTACCAAAGTACAAGCCACATTTTCTCCACCCTTTCTGCAAACTAGGAGCTTTACCTCTCATTCCTTTATCAGGGAAAACAACCTTCTCTACTTCCTTTCTAGAATAAGAGTCCTAGCTCTCATACCTCCCCCTATTCCCCCCACCCCCCCACCACCTTTCACAAAGGCAGGAATCCTGACTCTTACTGCCTAATCAGAGAATGAATCTGGACTCCGCACCCCCTCACCAGAATAAGAGTCCTGTCCTCCACTCTCCTGTTTATCCTGATCCTTACCAGAGGAAAGTCTTACCCCACCCCCTTTCATTTCCTCACTAACAGTCTCCTACTCCCTCCCCACCACCACCACCAGAATGAGAGCTCTTTACCAGAATAGGAGTCTCGGTCCCTATCCACGGTGCTGAAAGGCTTGTCATTGTGCCAGGATAGAGAGTCTCCAGCATCTCCGTGGTAATGGCCAAGCCGTAGGCGGTAGTGGTCACTCTCAGGCTCCAGGGAAAAACCATCATAGTGGGCACGTGCCCCGCGGCCTCCCCAGTCCTCGAGGAGCACCAGTAGCTCATGGTCCCCATGGCTGGTCAGCTGATGCACAGGTTCAAGGCCCAGCCAGTATTCCCCATCAGGCTGCCCAAAGCCCACCTGGCAGGGCAGGAAAGTCAGGGAGTCAGCAGCAGGTCTCCTTCCCCTGCCCAGCCTTGCCCCACCCACCTGTGCCCACCTTGTAGTGCTGCCAGGTAGTGAAGAAGTTGACGGAGCCATCTTGCCGCCTCTGGATCACAGTCCAGCCTCCACCTTCCAGCTGTTGCTCACACCATGCTGACAACACATGCCGGCCCACTCGTAGCTCATACACTCCGCTCTGTCCATGGCCTGCCTGGCGGGCCTCTGCACAATCCCGCCATGGGCCTGCGGGCACAGGGATATGGGACAGGCACAACCTGGACCAGTCAACCCTTTACTGGAGTAAGAGTCCTGATTCTCACTGGTCCCCTTACCAGAACAGTCGAACTGCCTCTCCTATTCCCTCTCCAGAATAAGAGCCCCAATACCCCTTTTCTTACCTAAATAAGACTCTAAGTCATTCTTCTCTCACTAAAGCAAATGTGGAGCCTGGGATTCTTAAATTCTCCTTCTATGGTCTCCTCATCAGAATAGAGGTCTTGAACATGGCCCTCTGAATTCCCTCAAATTCTCACCAAAGTAGCAGTCCTGAATCCCCTGCCCTCTTGTCAAAGTAAGAGTACCTCTCTTATTTTCACACCATAGTAAGAATTTTGGTGTTTATCAAAGTAAGAGCCATATCTCCCTGTTCCATTATCAGGATAAAAGCATCATTTCCTCCAGGCCCCCCAGCATGAGAGGAATCTGGCATTAAAGTCCTGACTCATATTTCCCTCTATTCATGCTGCACTGGGAATCTCCTGGCTCCTCACACCCTCAACAGGCCTGCCCTTGTCTTACCTGCTGGCTTGGTAGGGACAGCAGGGTGCCCTGAGGGCACAGGAGAGGCCAAGGGCCCCTGCTGTCTCAGGGTCTGGTCTCTCTGGGATTCTGGGGCTGAGTTCATCCTCCTGCTGGTGTCATTGGTGCCACCTACCAGACTGACTGGAACCACAGGCACCAGGGGCGGTGGCAGGACCTGGGGTAACCAAGAGAGTTAGATGTGATTGCACTAACCCTTAGCCCAGGACGCTCTGGGCTCGTAAATCTCCTAGCACCCAGATGGGAAGATCAAGCAGGGGCGTGTATTGATCTTCCCAAGCCTAACTCTAGTAGTCAAGAAGAGACAGAGCTGGGCTTAAACTCCTGCTCTGGTGTTAATAGCTTAACCGATCTGTGCCTCCAAACTTTTCTGTGAAGTAGGGATAATATGAGTACATCCAATATTACTAACTTACTGAATCCTCCCAACCACCCTGTAAGTTAGGTACTGTCACAAAGCAACAATTGCTTATTCAAAACCTAAGGTGAGACATAATCCAGAATTTAGAATAATATAGCAGGAGTTAGAAACAGTAATGCAGGGTCTACCTCTATATTACCTAACACCCCCAACGAGGTCTTTGGTCTTTATCACATATTAATAATATGCTTGATTATAGGATCCTATGAGTATTCATATTAGGTAGATAAGTAAAGACTTCAAGTAGCTACCAGTTGCGTTTTGACCCAAATGAGTTACTGGGGAAGAGGTAGGGGTCCGTTTTTGGAGCTTTTTGTATTTCGGAACTGAGAATCATGGGGTTGGGACTTCCCTGGCGGTCCAGTGGTTAAGATTCGGTGCTTCCACTGCAGGGGGCACGGGTTCGATCCCTGGTCGGGGAACGAAGATCCCGCATGCCCCGCAGCGCGGCCAAAAAAAAAAAAAAAAAAGGGCACGGGGTTTCAGGGGGCCCATCTACTGAAGATGCTCACAAGAAGTGGCTGCTATTTGGGGAGGGAGATAGTTTCAGAGTTACCTGCTGCTGCCCGCCCGCACTCCCCGGGCACAGGCGTTCCAGGCGGGAGATGAGGCCACTCTGCTGGCTGACCAGCTGTGCCAGCTCGCGGAACTTGACGTCCAGCTGGTGGAAGCGGGCGGCGGCGCGCTGCGCCTCGGCCGAGGCGTTCAGCACACGCTCCCCAAGCAGCGCCAGCGCGGCGGCAGGCTCCGCCCCCAGGCCTAGCCCCGCCCCCGGTCCCGCCTCGTGCTGCAGCTGCGCGCGCAGCTGGCCCAGGCGCGCGCTCAGGCCACGGCTCTCCTTGCGCAGCGCACGCACCTCGCCGGCTACAGCGCCGTCGGCCGTCGCCAGCCGCTGAAGTTCGCGCAGCAGCTCCTCGTGGCGGCCCACTCGCACGCGCAGTGCCGCCACGTCGCTGGCGTTCACGGCCTCCGGAGTTGGGCGCGGAGCCGCCGGCCCGCTCCAGCACACGGCGCCTGTGAACTTCTGCGGGGGCAGCACGAAGGTGTAGGTGCAGCGCGGGGCGGCTGCGCGCGCCCACCAAGCGTCCAGCAAGAGCAACAGCTGCATCGTGAGCAGCCGGGGTGCCGACATGGCGGACCTGCAGGCAGAGGATGAACGGGAAGGAGGGGGCCCCGGAACGCAGGCTCGACCCCCGACTCTCAAGCTGGGCCATACCTATGTGGTCCCACGCGGGAATGCACAGGTGTACACCTGCGTAGATCAGGGTCCACACACGCCCGCCTCCATCCCTTTCCCTGTCCCGAGGCTGGAGATACGCCAATAGAATCCAGCTCTGGCCTCCCCACTGAGTTCCAGGCTCCCTGCGGGTCAGTGTGTCTCGTCCATTCATTCAGCAAGCATTCTCTGAGTGCTAACTGTGTGCTGGCCTGAGTTCTACGCGCTGGGAATACAGTTGGGAACAAAACACAAAAATCCCTGCCCTGGTGAGCAAGGACCAAATAAACTTAGAATTAATTGAGTGTATTAGACAGCCCTAGGTACTAAAGATAAAAGGTACTTTTAGTAAAAGACAGAGGGGAATTCCCTGGGTGTCCAGTGGTTAAGACTCCCGGCTTCCATTGCAAGGGGCCGGGGTTCGATCCCTAGTCTGGGAACTAAGATCCCGCAACCTGCACGGCGCGGCCAAAGAAACAAACAACTACCAAAAAAAAAAAAAAAAACAGTAAAAGACAGAGATATGCGGATATGTGCAGGGGCAATTTGAGAGGAGGGAAGGCCTGGAAGAGGTGACAGTTTTGAACAAAGACCTGAAAGAGGTGAGGGAGGAAACCATGGGGGTATCTGGGAGAAAAGAGGTCCCTGGCAGGGGGAATAGAAAGTGCAAAGGCCCTGAGGTTGGACCATGCCTGATGTATTAAAGGAACCTGGAGGAAACTGGAGCAGAAGCCATGGGGAAACAGGTGGGGGGGGGGGGCGGGTGAGGGGAGATGAAGAGAAAGTCTCATTAACTCAGTCTAGTAGCGGACACCCTATTTCCCATGTTCTCAGACCAAAACTCCAGAGTCATTCATGTCTCTTCATGGCAGATGGAAACCATCAGCCAGGCCTATCAGCTCTTGTGTTTAGACCCTGACTTCCTCCACATTCCCCCCTATTCTCACTCCCTCCCATGATCCCAGCTCAAGACACCATCTGGATTTCCTTAGAGCAGCTGCCTGCCAGGTCTCCAGGCTTCCATCCTCAATCTCTGCTCTGTTTCTCCCACAGTGGCCAGAGGATACCCGTGAACACCCAAGACAGGTCACGTCCCTCCTCCTCTGCTCAGGACCTCTGTGGCTTCCTCCTCACTCTGAGGAAAAGCCCAAGTCCTCCCTGCAGCCCACAAGGCCCTGCATGCTCTGCCCAGGCCCCTCCCTGCCCTCCCCTCCTCCCATTCATCCTCCCACCCACCGCGCTCACTCTGCTTCAGGCACCCTGGCCTGGCTGTTCCTCAAACACACAAGGGACCCTCGAGCCTCAGAGCCTTTGCACTTGCTGTTTCCGCAGCCTGGAATATTCTTCCCTGAATTTATCACAGCTCCCTGTCTCTCCTTATTCAGGTGTCAGCTCAGCTGTCTCCTCCTCAGAAGCCCTCTTTGAGGGACTTCCCTGGTGGCACAGTGGTTAAGAATCCGCCTGCCAATGCAGCGGACACGGGTTCAATCTCTGGTCCGGGAAGATCCCACATGCCTCAGAGCAACGAAGCCCGTGTGCCACAGCTACTGAGCCTGTGCTCTAGAGCCCGTGAGCCACAACTACCGAGCCCGTGTGCCACAACTACTGAAGCCCATGCGCCTGGAGCCCGTGCTCTGCAACAAAAGAAGCCACCGCAATGAGAAACCCGCGCACCACAACGAAGAGTAGCCCCCGCTCACCGCAACTAGATAAAGCCCACATGCAGCAAAGACGACCCAACAGCCAAAAATAAATTTAAAAAAAAAGAAGCCCTCTTTGACTACCCCATTTAGAGTCGCCCCTGCTTGGGCACGCCCTAGCACAGTCCGTCCATTTCATTTTAGCATTTATCACTCTGCAATTGCCTTGTTTGTTTGCCATTGTTTATGATCTGAATTCCTCCACCAAAACATAAGCTCCCAGAGGCTGAGCCTGGCTTTTGTTCACTGCTCTGTCCGCAGCGCCTAAAACAGTGCCAGGCATCACACACACCCCGCAACACCCACATGCCCCGGATCTGCCCACATGCCCCGCCCCCGCCAGGTGTTCCCTGGCTCCCACAGGTGAGCTGTATACTTGTGGCCACCAACCCGCGGCCCTGCAGGATCCACACGCGGGCCTCCATTGTCTTCATTCCTGGGGTTCACACACTTGCAGGCTGTCTGATGGGGAAACACATCCCTCCCATGTGCACATGCCAACATTAAGAAAATGTTCCACATGTCCACATGCTGGCCCTGTCTGCGCCACGATCCACCATATTCCAAACCCACACATCCTGGTGGCCACACAGGCGCATGTCCTGCAGGCTTCATTGTCACACACATTGCCTTGTTCACACACTCTACAAGCATTCCTTGAGCACCTGTTGTGTGTCAGGAGCTGTTCCAGGAGATGGGGACACAGCTGTGACCAACACAGACAAAACCCCTGCCCTTGTGGAGCAGGTTGGGAAAACAGATGGTGGGTAGGCCAGAGGTAAGTGCTTAGTAGAAAAACAGGGAAGGGGGTGGGAGACCTGGGCTGGGGGTGCATTTTAAATAGAGGAGTCAGACATTACTGAGAAGATGACACTTGAGTGAAGACCTGAAGGAAGAGAGAGAAAGGGAAGAGCATTCAGGCAGAGGGAACAGCAAGTGCAAAGGCCCTGAGGTTGAACCTTACTTGATATTCCCAAGAAATAGCAGGGAAGCCTGTAAGGCTGCAACAGAATTAGTGAGGCGGAGAGCAGGAGGAAGTGATGGGGGCAAAGTGTGCAGGGCCTTGTGAACCTTGAGGAGGACTTGGGGTTTTACTCTGAGTCATGTGGGAATCTTGGAGGGCTCTGTGCTGGAGAAAGGCATATTCACTACTGTACTCACACCCCAAGCACTAGCTACCAAGGGCAGAGCAGGGACCTCTCATTGCCGCCCCCCGCCCGAAGACATCAGGCCCTCCACAACAGGGATGGACCAAACCCGTTTGAACCAGTGTGTGTGTAACATCCACTGCCTTCCAGGATCTCAGCCTGGAGTAAAGAGGAGGTCTGGGGAGTCCCCCAGCCAAGCCAAGACCCAGGTTTCCCAACAGACAGATTCAGCCTCCACCTGCCCTCCCACCCTCCTGCGCTCTCACCTCTCACGACCAAGACCCTGAGTTCAGCAAGGCCCGCAGCAGACACAAGAAGTCCGAGGAGGAGCTGAGGGTCCAGCAGGGCCTCTGAACTGGAGAAGGGGATAGGCTGGTGGGAGAGCAGGAGGGAGGAGGCTTGGTAACTACCCAGAGCCTGGGACTAGAGTGGTGATGCTGAGCCCAGGAGCTCCAAACTGTAAATATTTAGCATTTCCCATGTGAGAACTGAGGCAGAATTGCCAGACCCTCCTGCCCAGGCCACCAGAGCCTGATAACACAGTTCAGCGCCCTGGACGTTCCCCCCACAGCACAGCACAGAGCGTGGGAGGCTGCAGGCCCAGGGAGGCTGCATGGATCCCAGCCTCAGACATAGACAGGCAACCACACACACACACACACACACACACACACACACACACACCCCACAGAGAACAACAGTAGCGAATATCAGCGGCACCTGCAGCCTGTCAGGCATGACTCTAAACTCTACATTTTGTATCTCATTTAATCCTAGCAACCAGAGCTGGTTTCTGTATGTAGCCACATTTTACAGCAGAGAACGGAGCCTCAGAGAGGGTGAGCAACTTGCCTGTGGTCACACAGCCAAAGAAAGGATCGGCAATGGTATTCGGCCCAGGTAACATGGCTCCAGAACTCACACACATATACCACAACAGTCACACACACACCTCTGTGTGTGCACATAACAGTAGAGCACAAAGACACACACGGATACCCAATGAGACATGGAAACCACTGCACAAAGCAGCAAAGATAGACAGATGGAATCTGTGTGTGTGTATGTGTATGTGTGTGTGTCCGTGGATTTTCCCGGCACAGACAATTACAACAACATAACTGGAGGGAATTCCCTGGGGGTCCAGTGGTTAGGACTCAGCGCTTTCACTGCTGGGGCCCAGGTTCGATCCCTAGTCTGGGAACTAAGATCCCACAAGCCGCGTGGTACAGTCAAAAAAAATAAATAAATAAAGACACAACTGGAAATAGCACAGATTTAGGAAGCAACTATGTGTTCAAAATGTGGTCACAGGACTTCCCTGGTGGTGCAGTGGTTAAGAATCCGCCTGCCCATGCGGGGGACATAGGTTCGAGCCCTGGTCCAGGAAGATCCCACATGCCACGGAGCAACTAAGCCCGTGTGCCACAACAAGTGAGCCTGTGCTCTAGAGCCCTCGAGCCACAGCTACTGATCCCACGTGCCACAACTACTGAAGCCTGCGCGCCTAGAGCCCGTGCTCCACAACAAGAGAAGCCATCACAATGAGAAGCCCGTTCACCGCAACAAAGAGTAGCTCCCACTCGCTGCAACTAGAGAAAGCCTGCGTGCAGCAACGAAGACCCAACGCAGCCAAAAATTAATTAATTAATTAATTAATAATAATAATCTACCTGCCAATGCATGGGACACGGGTTCGAGCCCTGGTCCAGGAAGATCCCACATGCCACGGAGCAACTAAGCCCGTGCACCACAACTACTGAGCCTGCGCTCTAGAGCCCGCAAGCCACAGCTACTGAGCCCACGTGCCACAACTACTAGAGCCCGTGCACCTAGAGCCCGTGCTCTGCAACAAAGAGAAGCCACCACCATGAGAAGCCCGCGAAACGCAACAAAGAGTAGCCCCCGCTCACCGCAACTAGAGAAAGCCCACACGCAGCAACGAAGACCCAACGCAGCCAAAAATAAATTAATTAATTAAAAAAACAACAAAAACTAAAAACAAAATGCGGTCACACACGCACACACCACGACTTAAAGGAAAATACCCCGTGGGCTGAGCGTGTCTGTAAATCTGCATCAGGCATGTACACACCCAGGTACACATGGTCACACACTGGCAAGCGCAGAGACACAAATCAGGCACACGGCGAGCCCCTGATACCCGCCCACAGCCCAGCGCAAGTTTCCATTTATCTCCCACACACACTCTCACATCCTCACACAGGTCAGGTCCTGCAGGGCCGAAAACAGACAGAACAAAGTGACTCACGTAGAGCCCCCACCAGGCTAGGGTCTCCGACTTGTAAGAAGGCCTCCCCGACTAGCAGTCTCCTCCCATTTCCTACAGTCCTGAACTCGTAACCCGAGTGGCCTCCCGGGCTGAAGGAGGAAATGGTCGTCCCAGATCTGAGAGAGGCTGCCAGGCTGGGCTCCCGGCCTGGGCTGGCGCCCCCCCCACCACCACGCTGGGCCCCCTCCAGCTTCCCCCACTGGCAGCAGAGAGAGAAGAAACCTCCTAAGTCAAGGAGAGGGGATGACAGGAGGGAGAGAGAGTCAGAGAGACAGAGAAGGAGAAACGTCTGGGAGATCGGGAGAGAGATGGGAGATGGGGATAGAGATGAGAAGAGAGAAATGGGGATAGGGACAGACAGAGAGAGGAGAAAGATGGAAACTTACAGATGACGAAGGAGACAATTTTTGGCAAGTTCAAAGCTGGGGAGAGGGAGACAGAGACAGATGGAACAGGGAGAGAGATGTTGGGGGATCTCTTCCCCCCACCCGAAGGTTCTGGGGAAGAAGCCAGAGGCCTGAGGCCAAGGCTGGGGCTTTGAGCGGAAACTGGGAGGGGGTGAATTATTCACGAAGCTACCGCCTTGCTCTGAATTTCCAGAAGGTGATGTGGAATTTCCATCCCTCAGCCCGTCCGCAGACAGGGCCCCCGCGGGGGACAGCTGGTCCTCAGGACCTGGGGCCTAAATGAGTAACTGCCAAGGTGCTATCCCCTTTTCGGGTCCCCAAGTGCCTGGCGCCAGTGTGCCAAGTACTGTGCATACATCATCTCTCTTAATTCGCGGGTCAGAGAGGAAATGATGATCATCCTCACTTTGGGATACTTTAGGAGCCTTGGAGTGGAGAACGTGTGCCTCAAAGTCGCACAGCTGGTGGAAATGGCCGAGGCGGGATTCGAACCCATGGCTCATTTCGAACCGTGCCGCCCCCCCCCCCCCGCCCCGGTTTCCACAGAAACAGGCACCAGGTGTCTCCATAGCAACCCCTCCGAGGTTTCCCGCGACCTGGTGCGCAAGCCCATGTGGTGACGTCATCACGCAGCGGCGCCTCACGTAGTCGCCTCGCCGGCGCCGGAAGTGAGCTGTGCGGCGCCGGAAGCAGCCAGCAGAAGAGGCCTCGAGGAAGAGACGGTGGCATGGGGCAGTCGGGGCGGGTGAGGCGCGGCGGCCGGGAAAGCGGGCAGCGCGGGTGGGGTCCCGGCGGTGGCTGCAGTGCTCACCTCTTGCCTCTCGCCCCCGCAGTCCCGGCACCAGAAGCGGGCGCGCGCCCAGGCGCACCTCCGCAACCTCGAGGCCTATGCCGCACAGCCGCACTCTTTCGTGTTCTCTCGGGGCCGCGCGGGTCGCAGCGTCCGACAGCTCAGCCTGGACTTGCGGCGGGTCATGGAGCCGCTCACCGCCACCCGCCTGCAGGTCTGCATCGCCCAGCCCATCTCCACCCGCTGTGGGCCCCGTCCTCTGTGGGGATGGCTCCATCCTCGAAACCGCGCGAGGCCTCAGTCTCCCTAGCTGGAGAAAGGAGCCCTTAATGGGGACCATCGTGGCTGCCTCTCAGGGCTTTGAGTGGCAGCAGCGAGGGCGAGCAGATGAACCGCGCGCAGCTTGGCTGGGTGCCTAGGACTGGTGGTTAAGAGGGGACTCAGGAATCAGCAAAGCTGGCTTCTCTCAAAAGCCTCGGTCAAGTTACTTAACCTGTCTGGGCCTCAGCTGGCTGTCGAGGGACAGAGGCGGTGCTCAGATTCAAGTCTGACTGGCTCTAGAGGCCAAGAGCATTGCACTCTTCTCTCCTCCCCCCTTCTTCCGAGGGTTAAATGCAAGAAAGGGCATAACAGCTTAAGCGTATAGGCTTTGTTCAATAAGGGGATATCAGTCATCATCCCTTTTTCTTTTTATCGTTTCCAGATTCGAAAGAAAAACTCTCTGAAAGATTGTGTGGCAGTGGCTGGGCCCCTTGGGGTCACACACTTCCTGATCTTGAGCAAAACGGAGACCAGTGTCTACTTTGTGAGTGGATGCTCTCACCCTTCACTCCCCCACCCCCTCCTCCTCCCCCAGCTCTCATGATGACCCCTTGTGCCTCTGAGCTGCCGTGATTCTGGCTTCAAAGTAAACGCTCTGAAGAGATGGGCAGAGGTTCGCATTCCCTCTGCTCCCTAGTTGGACACCTTGACCCTCACTGATCCTTTTTTTCTGTAGAAGCTGATACGCCTCCCGGGAGGCCCTACCTTAACCTTCCGGATCAACAAGGTAAGGACTAGAGGTGGTATGAGGCCTCCGAGGGGTAGGAGCTGGGTTTGGGGATTGCCCCAGCCACGTGTGCTTGGCAGTTATCCACTCGTCACCCTGTCCTGCAGTACACCTTGGTGCGTGATGTGGTTTCTTCGCTGCGACGTCACCGCATGCACGAGCAGCAGTTTGCCCACCCTCCTCTCCTGGTGCTCAACAGCTTTGGCCCCCACGGCATGCACGTGAAGCTCATGGCCACCATGTTCCAGAACCTGTTCCCCTCCATCAACGTGCACAAGGTGGGCTGGGCCAGGCAACAGTTACCACGCACGGGCCCTTGGGTTGATTGCTCAGTCTTCACCTCCTAGCATTGAGGGTGAGAACTCCGGGTTCTGAGGTCGAATCCCACTCATAGCGTTCTGTGACACTGCGCAAGAGGCTTCCTCCATGAGCTGCCGTCCCATCTAGCAGGTGGAAAACTATGCCCATAGTGCTTTATTTCCTAAATGCACGTTGAGTGCTGGTCTAAGTAGAGTAGCGTGTATTGTGGCTCCATTTTACAGAGGGGGAAACTGAGGCTGACAGAGGTGAAGTCACTAGTCTCAGGTCAGATACGAGGGAGAAGAAGGCAGGACCAGATTTTTAAATTTGTCTGGCAGCAGAGCCCCTGCTTCTAATCTGTGGCACCAGTGGATCTCAAATTAGCCTTGTTAGATGCCAGTCACCAGGAAGTCCGGTGTCGACGGCCTCAGTGGGCCTCGGACCCAGGATTTCTAGCCAACGTCCAGGTAGCCCATGGACACCAACTGCAGCCCCATCCATCCCTGCAGTGCTCTCAGCACTCTGTGCCCTTTTACTGTGAGGTTTCAGGAGTGCAGCCATAGCCGGGGCTTGGCACGGGCTCCAGCACACAGTGGGGCCTGGGTGCAGCTCACGTGGCGCCATGCTTTCTCTTCTCTCCCTTCCAGGTGAACCTGAACACCATCAAGCGCTGCCTTCTCATCAACTACAACCCTGACTCCCAGGAGCTGGATTTCCGCCATTAGTGAGTCTGGGGTGGGGTGGGGTGGCGGGTGTGGCCCCGCTCTGCAGCTGATGACAGCACGGCTGCTGAGCCTCTGTGATTGGGTAGTTTCAAAGTATACGCTCCGATGGACCATGGAAAGGGTGTGTGGGGGTGGAGCTGCCCCGCGACCCCATGGCTCCTGACCCCCGTTCTCCCTCGCTCTGACCCCTGCAGTAGCATCAGAGTTGTCCCTGTGGGTGCAAGTCGTGGGATGAAGAAACTGCTTCAGGAGAAGTTCCCCAACATGAGTCGCTTGCAGGACGTCAGTGAGCTGCTGGCCACGTGAGGAGGGCTCAGGGTGGGGGCAGGGGGCCACCGCACGCCAGCGGGCCCCAGAGCTGTCCCAGGAGCCCGGGATCCCCTGCTGAGCCCCGTGTGTGCCCCACACAGGGGCGCAGGGCTGTCCGAGAGTGAAGCAGAGCCGGACGGCGAGCACAACATCACGGTGCTGCCCCAGGCCGTGGCAGGGCGCGGCAACATGCCAGCCCAGCAGAGCGCAGTGCGGCTCACCGAGGTGAGGCCCCGCCCAGGCAGGCCCGGTGGCTTCCCCCAGTCTCAAGGAGGGACTGACACACACTCCCCCAACCCCCTTCCCCGTTCCTCCAGATCGGGCCTCGGATGACACTGCAGCTCATCAAGATCCAGGAGGGTGTAGGAGAAGGGAACGTGCTGTTCCACAGTTTTGGTGAGGACGGGGCTGGAGGGGCACCGGGGTCTGAGGCCTGATCGAAGGTGGGTCTCAAGGTACTGGGGGGCTCACCTGGATCTTGGTGAAGGCCTCAGTGGCTGTCTCTTCCCATTTAGTGCACAAAACAGAGGAGGAACTGCAGGCCACCCTGGCAGCCAAGGAGGAGAAGCTGCGGCTCAAGGCCCAGAGGCAGGACCAGCAGGCCCAGAACGTTCAGCGCAAGCGAGAGCAGCGAGAGGCCCACAGGTGTGTGGTCGCCAGGCGGATGAGGCGGGGTCCTGGGCGCAGGCTGCCACGTTGACCAGTGTTCCTCCTCCAGGAAGAAGAGCCTGGCGGGCATGAAGCGGGCACAGGCAGAGGCTGATGGGGACAGTGATGCAGAGGACCCCGGGGCCCCTGCAGAGGCAGAGGGGGTCAGCCAGCAAGAGGAAGAGGAGGATGAGGCCGAGTATTTCCGCCAGGCTGTGGGCGAGGAGCCTGATGAGGGTGTGTGGCAGGCAGGGGTCAGTGTAGCTGGGCACCATGGGCTTGTCTGTCCCTGTGCCCTGGTGGCCCTGACACAGTCTCTTCCCACAGACATGTTCCCAAAGGCAGCCAAGTGGAGGCGGCCTGCCGGGCCCCCAGGCAAGAAGCGACGGGTAAAGGAACGGAAGCCTGACCGAGGCAGTGACCGGAGGCCTCCAAAGGCCAAAGGCAGACACCCAGGGGCCCAGGCCAAGGTGGGACCCAGAGGGGCTGCCCGGGACCACAGGCGAGGCCGACCGTGGCCACCTAAGAGAGTAGCCTGAGGCCAAGCCTGGGTGGCAGGTGGAATGCCCCAGATTGGGGCCTGAGACATGCTGCCCTGGGCTCCCCATCTCCTGGGCCTCCAGGTGCAGCCCTCGGTTTCCTTTCATAAAGGAGAACTGTTTTCCTAACCTCCCCCTCTAATAAACTGATTTCTCATGAGTCTTAGTCTGTGCTTGAAATGGGGGGCCTGGTTTCTGCCCGAAGCCTGGGCCCATTTCCCCGACCCTGGGCAGTGGAGGTGCAGGGCCTTGTTTCACAGGCAAGGGTGACGGGCAGATTTGACCCTGCTTTGGTGCCTTGGCATCCTGGGCCCCTCCCCCAGCCTAGCAAAGGCCCCCACAAGCAGATGGGCCAGCTCTGGAGGATTGGGTGTCATGAGGAAGGAAACCGGGGGTGGAAGTGAGGCGTGTGCCCAGACCAGCTCTGCAGGCTGAAGAAGGTGCTGCTGGGAAGGGGAAGGGCCAGCAGCGCTGCTAGTAGCTCAGCAAAGGACCGTGTGCAGCACAGCACACTGGGCTGCAGACCCAGAGGCAGGCCACGCGGGCCATGGCCACCACCACCTCAGGTGAGGAGCCAGCACTGCTGTGAGCCAGGCACACATCCAGGGCCATGGGGGTGGAGGCGGCCGGCTCCTGGAGGGCAGAGGGGAGAAGGGGTTTAGAATCACGTCTGGACCGACTTCCTCCCAGGGCAGAGGGATGGGATAGGAAGGCAGAAGTGAGAGTGGGGTAGCCGACCGGGTCAGGGAAGGGGTACATGCACCTCGCACAGAGCTCCTGGCCAGCCTGCTGGACCAACTGGGAACAGGCCAATTCTCAGGTTGGAAAGTTGAGGCTGAGTGGGGTGTGTAAAGGGTCAACTGCAGAGCTCAGCTTCCCCCCGCACTGCTCAGTCCCAGGTGCTGTTCTGGGCACTGGGAAGCCAGTAGCAGGGCACTGCCTCACCCTCAGGAGGGAACATTCTGGGGATTTTTCTTACAGTGATCAGATGGAGTGACAAGCTGTGGCAAAAATATAAGCAGGGTAGGGGACCAAGGGTGCAGTCACAACGTTAGAGTGATCTCAGGTCCTCTCTCAGGACCAGACAAGGAGGAGGTGAGTGGGACAGCCTTAAGGATGCCTGTTGCCTGTGACTCAGCCGGTGCAAAGGCCCTGAGGCAGGCTGTGACTTAAGGAACAGCCAGGACACTGCGGTCCCAGGGAGCTGGGAGTGGGAAATGAGAGCCCTGGTGGGGTGGGAGGGATAGCTCCTGCAGGGCCTTGTGCGAAAAGGTGAGCGCTGGCTTTTCTTCCATGTGAGGAGGAAGCCGGGGAGGGCTGGGAGGATAGGGATGTGACCTGTCTCAGGTGTCCTTTGGAGGATGTGAGAGAACAGATGGGTGAGGGCCAGAGCAGGGAGACCCGAGTGCAGCCAACAGGTAGATGGTGGGGGCTGGACTTGGGTGACACTAAGGGGGTGACGACTGTCAGATCGGACTGGGAGTTGTGTAGTGGGTGGGATACTCACCTGGGTTCCCTCTCCTCCACACCAGGCCCCGATGGCTCTGGGTGGTCACTGCCGGGTTACATGCGTCCCTGGTTCTTTTCCTTTACTTTTATTATTATTTATTTATTTGGCTGCATTGGGTCTTCATTGCTGCGCGCGGGCTTTCTCTAGTTGCGGCGAGTGGGGGCCACTCTTCGTTGTGGTGGGCGGGCTTCTCATTGTGGTGGCTTCTCTTGTTGCAGAGCACCAGCTCTAGGCGCACAGGCTTCAGTAGCTGTGGCTTGCGGGCTCTAGAGCGCAGGCTCAGTAGTTGTGGTGCACAGGCTTAGTTGCTTAGTGGCATGTGGGATCTCCCCGGACCAGGGCTCAAACCTGTGTCCCCTGCATTGGCAGGTGGATTCTTTTTTTATTTATTTATTTATTTATTTATTTGCGGTACGCGGGCCTCTCACTGCTGTGGCCTCTCCCGTTGCGGAGCACAGGCTCCGGACGCGCAGGCTCAGCGGCCATGGCTCACAGGCCCAGCCACTCCGTGGCATGTGGGATCTTCCCGGACCAGGGCACGAGCCCGTGTCCCCTGCATCGGCAGGCGGACTCCCAACCGCTGCGCCACCAGGGAAGCCCCGGCAGGTGGATTCTTAAACCACTGCGCCACCGGGGAAGCCTGCATCCCTGCTTCTTGCTCCAACTGGTTCTTGATGGTGCGGGACACAGAGAGTGGCTGAATGAAGGACTGTGCTTCTAACCGCTCTGGGCCTCTTCGTACAGATTCCCTCTGTACGAAGGAGCTGTGGTTGGCCCCCCTCTCCTGGGTGTGGAAAAGTACTCAGCGGAGTATGCCCCGCAAAGGGCTCCTGGCGCACAGCCGGTATGGGTGTCACAGTGTTTCCGACTCTGAAGGCGGTGGGAGCCATGGTCAGAGACATGATGCAGCAACGCTCTCTGCCCCAGGTCCCACACACTGCCCAGCCAACTTCTCAGCGGCTGCTGACCACATCCTCAGCGGTTTCCAGGAAGACTTTCTGTGGCCCATGCTGGTGGCTGTGTTTCTGGTGGCCTTGGCTGGCAACAGCCTGGCCCTGTACCGCTTCTGCACCCAGGACCATCGCCCTTGGCACCCAGCCGTGATCTTCTCAGCCCAGCTGGCAGTCAGCGACCTGCTCTATGCCCTGACGCTGCCCCCACTGGCCGCCTACTTCTACCCACCCAAACACTGGAGCTACGGGGAGACTGCCTGCCGCCTGGAGCGCTTCCTCTTCACCTGCAACCTGCTGGGCAGCGTCATCTTCATCACCTGCATCAGCCTCAACCGCTACCTGGGCATTGTCCACCCCTTCTTCACCCACCGCCAACTGCGGCCCAAGCACGCCTGGGCTATCAGTGCTGCTGGCTGGGCACTGGCAGCCCTGCTGGCCGCACCCATGCTCAGCTTCTCCCACCTGAGTGGGCCACAGCAGGAAGGAAAGTGCACTGTGGACAGGCCCCTTGCCTGCATCAAGTGCCTGGGGACAGCAGATGACAAGCAGCTTGAGGCCTACAGGGTCTACAGCCTGGCGCTCGTGGCTCTGGGCTGCGGCCTGCCGCTGCTGCTCAGCCTGGTGGCCTACGGCGCCCTCGGGCAGGCCGTGCTGCAGAGCCACGGCATGACAGCGGCCAACAAGCTGCACGTGATGATGCTGGTGGCCGGTGGCATTGCCCTCTACGCTAGTTCCTATGTGCCCTACTACGTCACAGGGGTGCTCAACGTGTATGCCCGGCAGCGCTGGAGAGCCCTCTGCCCAGGCTTTGCAAGTGTGGCCCAGGCTAAGGCGGCACTGAGCTGGAGGACGTACGTGGCCCATCAGGTAACACGGGGCCTCGTTCCCCTGGCCATCTGCGTACACCCGCTGCTCTACATGGCTGTGGTGCCCAGCCTGGACTGCTGCTGCCGACGCTGCCCTGGCTGCGGGCAGGGGCAGGCCCCAGAGAACATGGAGTGCTCCGGCCAAGCCCTGCCTCTCAATGTCACAGCCACCCCCAAAACCTCGGGGCCCCAGTCCCCTGAGTTGAGTCCGTGACCTGGCCCATCTTCAGCCCCCTCCTCATCACGAGACACCGGGACCCAGCAGCAGAATGGAGGCTGAGAGCACAGCAGGCCCCTGGCTCTGATCCCCCAAGAGGCCCTGAGTCAAAACTTCCTCCCCAAGGAAAGGCCTGCAGTGGGACCAGGGAGTGCCCAAGCCAGAGCAGCAGGAATCGCCACCCGCAGCAGTAACCCTGGGCAGGGCCAGGGAGCAAACCCACAACAGAGGGGGAAGGCGGGGAGGAGGCCTGGCCCCGCCCACCACAGTGTGAGTGACATCTGCGAATAAATGGAACAGCACAGGGTGGTGGAGATCTTTTATTGCCCTCGGAGCCCCCTGCTTCCGGAGGCTGCCCTCTGCCACTGAAGGGTCCCGGGGGCTGGGGGCCGAGCAGCAGCAGCCGGCTTAGTTGGTTGACGGCCTAGAGAGAGAAACACGAGGTGGCTGAGGATGGGAAGTATGGGGGCTTCCGACCCCTAAGGGAATCCCAAGAGCACACCCTACACCCACACCACAGGGAACTCAACGGGGATGAGGGGGACAGGGCAGGACGAGACCGGGTGGCAGCGCAGAGCACACGACGAGCCAGACCGGCGGGAAGGCCCCGCCGCGCATGGGCCGGGCGCCCCTCCGTAAGAGGAGAAGGACAGTAAATGACCTGCGCCCCAGGACAGCCTTTGCGGCTGTTAACCTGGCCTGGGACCTGCAGTCAGCCTGAGCGTCTGTGGGCCGTGACACCGTGGGGGGGGCGGGGGAAGGCAGGGGTCTCACTTGGCCCACTCGACGTTGAGGATGAGGTGGTCGTAGCCGAAGCCGGACACCCCGGCAATGGCGCGAGCGGCGTCCTCGCGGCGGTGGAAGCTGATGAAGGCAAAGCCCTGGGGGAGGGGGTGGGGTCAGGGACGCTCAAGGCACAACTGGGACCTATGGAGGACCCCTCCCCGCCCCCTGGCCGCCAGCCCACCTTGGACTGGCCGGTGGTCTTGTCCTTTGCCAGGTAGATGCGGGAGATGGAGCCGAAGGGCCGGAAGAGCTCCTGCAGGTCGGTCTCACGAGTGTCCTCGGACAGGTTGGTGACGCGGATGGTGGCATTGTCGTCGGCTGGGCAGGCAAGGAGAGGCATCTGTAAGGGGCCGGCCCCACCCGCGGGATAATCACAGGGTGCAGGGAGGTGCCCGCCCGCCGGCCCAGTGCCAGGGTGCTCGCCACCTCACCTCTGCGGTTGGGCTGCATGGATTCCCCGCGGCGGCTGGCTCCATCCCGCAGGCTCGGAGGCACATACTTCCCTGTCTTGTTCTGAGTGGCCGGCACAGGCTCCAGCTCTGGAGACCAAAAGCAAGGCCCAGTCAGGCCTCCCCGGCACAGACCTGCCCCAGGATGCTGGCGGCTCCAGCCACGGCCCCGCCCAAGCACCATCTGTCAAACCACAGGTGATCGGTTGATTCCTTCAAAGCCTCGTGGTCACGACTTAAAGGTCATATGCAGGAAGCTGACACCACCTCAACACCCTGCCGGCGGCACAGGAAGAGCAAGAGAACCCACAGGGGTTGACAGCAATGTCCAGCCTCACAACACATGGGAAGACAGGTACACAGGGTTAGGGACAGCCCCCAGGTACCTGCCCCTGGGCAGGTGACAAGTGGCTGCTCACCTGGGTGAGTCTGCTCCTTGGTGTGGGCGTGCAAACACAGTGCACTCAAGTCAGGAAACTCACAGACACACCCGGGGAACAACCGTCTCCCCACCACTCACGGTGTATGTAGTCACACACGCGGCTGTGCCCACGAGCGGCTCTCACGGCCCCCAGTGAGGAGAGTCAGGTGACATCACCAGCAGTCAGAGCACCCACCTGCCAGTCTCTCTCACACAAACGAACGTGGCCTGTGGTCACAGCCTTGCAGTGCGGACACTGTTGTGTGGGAGACGACAGCCCCAGCAGTGGCGGTCCCGTTCAGACACCAGGTGACGACCCACGACTCTCCCAGAGGCGCACACAATCCCTGTCCTCCACCCCACAGCCTGCCAGCCGCATCCCCGGGCCCTGGCACCTCCGGGCAGCTTCTCCTTCTCGCCAGTGGACAGGCCCAGCTGCTCGGCCAGCTCCTTCTGCATGGGCCCCAGTGTGTCCTTGTAGGGGCAGCGGGTGGTCCAGTGGTCACCCTTGCAGATGCGGCAGGACACAATCTTCTGGCCCTTGAGCTTGTTCATCGGGTCCTCCTCTTCCTGGCAGTTCAGATCCTGGTGGGGCAGGTCAGAGCAGCTCAGACTGGGCTGGCACAACCCCGACACCACCACCACCCTGGCCACCAGCCTCTTGGCCCACTTACCTCTTTGCTGGTGATGAATGTCATGGATACATCATCACTGACAGTGGTGGTGGCCACATTGGGCCCTGGTGGGTCAAACTCTGAGTTCCCAAACTTCTTCCAGTTCTGAGCTCAGGGCGGGATAGGGGACAGGTTAAGGCAAGGACAAATGCGACCCCCTCCACTGGCACCCTAGACTTACAAGCGCCACCTCCAGGGTGTCTGGGCCTTGAACCCCACTCAACACCCTCCCCAAATGCTCCTCAAAGCAGTGGTGATGACAGTTCCTGTTCCCTGAGTGCCTGCCAGGCCCTAGCTTCACACCAGCTCCAGGAGGCAAGGGCAGCTCTCAGCCCCATGTTCCAGATGAGAGAACTGAGGCTCAGGGGGGAAACAGCTCCACAGCCAACAGCTCCTGGTGGGGGCCGTGCAGGTAGCGGACCAGCCCCCACCATGGAGTGATGCGCAGGGGTGTGCAGGGTCACCCAG
This sequence comes from Globicephala melas, assembly GCF_963455315.2. NCBI lineage: Eukaryota > Metazoa > Chordata > Mammalia > Artiodactyla > Delphinidae > Globicephala > Globicephala melas. The sequence continues at coordinate 164,447,523 of NC_083316.1, read as the reverse complement.
ACTTCCAGGGGCCTTGAGCTAATTAAACAACCTGAACCTCAACTTCCTCCCCTATAAAAAAAGGGACCACAATGCTCCCCACACCTCCCAGGAATGCTACGGGGACTGAATGAGAAAATACTTCCTGCAAAGCACCTGGGTCTAACACAGAGAAAGTACGCCGGGAATTGTGCCACATGTATTTATTGCTATCACTTCTTCTGCTGTGACAGCCACCTGAGGGGAAGGCTTGGCTCTGTTCCTCCTGGTAGACAACCCAAGAGGAGTAAGAATCAAGCCCACCCACTGCTGCACCTGCTGGACTTTTCAGGGCCCCCCACAGACTACAAACAGGCCTCAGTTCTGCTCCAGTAAAACAAGTGCAAACAGTTAAACCCCACTTCTAAAAATAAAGGTACCGGGGAAAAGGATTCCTATTTTTCTCTGAGTCAGCCCTGGAGGCGCCCCCAAGACAGGGGAAGAAGGGTCTTACCTTCCTCCCCTTTCTTTTTTTTTTTTATTCTTTTCTATTTTTGGCCACACTACGCGGCATGTGGGCTCTTAGTTCCCCGACCGGGGATTGAAGCCATGTGTCCTGCAGTGGACGCGCAGAGCCCTAACCACTGGACTGCCAGGGAAGTCCTTACCTTCCTTCTTGCCACAGCCTTTGAAGCCTTCCGGGTCTCAATTCTGAAGGTGCGAACAATCTGTAGACAGAAGGGAAGACGTGTGGGCTTCCAGCTCCTCAAGGTTCCTGGGGCCAGGGGATCTTCCTTATCAATGCACCCAACACACATCATTCTCTCCTTGTCCAAATGCCCCCAAGCAAAGGGCACCCACCTCTTCCCCAGCCTCACCTTGAACTTCTTGCCATCCTCATCTATCTTGTACTCAGTCAGTGTCTTGATGTTTCCATTGATGACCTCCTTGGGAGACGGCAGTGGAGCTGGGAGAGGGGAAGACACAAGAGGAACTGAGCCCTGGGGAACGGGAACCAGGCAGGAAGGCGGCTGGGGAGAAGAGGCAGCCCAGGGACGGAGAGGAGTCTGTCACTCACCTCCCGGCAATAGTTCAGGCTCTGGGCTGGTATCCCCGGTGGCCAGAGGGATCCCCTTGAGGAGCTCGCTGGTGACACATTTGTCTGTGAAAGGGAGTGTAGGGAACAGGGATTAGATAGAGAGGCAAGAGCTCCCAAACCGAAATGGAGGGAACTTTGGGATGATGTCCGCACCAAGAGTTGAGAAAGGCGGGACCGAGGGCAGACGACTGGCCAGGAAGTGTCCTGGGATAGCCGTCTGGGGACACGAAGCTGGCTGTAGCAACTTCCAGCAATGGCAAGCATAGGGGATCCCTGGCACCCGGGCGCTAGTACAAAGGCAGGAGGGAGGCTGTTACAACTTCCTCCCCGGAGAAGGGGAGCAGCTGTGCTGGGATCAAGGATTTGGGCGGTGGCATGGGAGGAAGAGGTGAACGTCCGGAATTGGAGATAGGCTGGCCCGGATAAGGATGGCGCGGGGCAGGGGCTGGCCGTGAGGGGAGATGCAGGGTCAGACGGCGGTGCCAGGGTGGGGGATTGGAACAGGCAGCAGTGACGGCCTGGAGGGCTGGCTGTGGTGATCGGGGGCGACAGGGCAGACTCACCGTCCTCTCCCTCCTCTTCCACCTGATCGGCCCAACTGGGCTTCGAACTGCGGGGACAAGTTGGCCAGGAGGAGGGCTGGATGAGGCGCGGCCCGGCTCCCGCGGCCTCGGCGCATCCAGATTCTATAATACCCCCTAGAACGCCCAGTCCGCCTCCCAAGCCTCCCTCCATGACCCCAGACTCACTCAAAGTCTCCGGTCGGCATTGGGACACCTTCTCCACGCAGCCCAAGCCTGGGCCAAAGACCGGAAGTGGGAGGAGCACGAGACTTCCGATTCCGCTGCCTAGAGCAGCCCAACCGCTGTGCCCCACAGCGCCACCGTACGGACGGAGGTAGAGGCGCCGGCTGTGTGAGAGGTTGGGAGCTGGTACCCTGCTAGGTAGCTGAATAGAAGCGTATCTCATTTACGTTTTTTAAAAAATTAAAAATTAATAATAACAACAAAGCTCAGTTATTGAGCTTTCACTGTTTGCAGGAACTGTGGGGAGAAATTATTATTTCCATTTTGCAGCTGAAGAAACCAAGGCTCGTCTTCCTTGTCTGGAAAGAGATTTCCTGATTCAAATGATCAAGATGTCGTGGCTCCCTCAACCATTCTTCCTCCTTTAGTAACTTTTTTTTTTTTTCAGCTGCGCCACGGGGCATACAGGATCTTAGTTCCCCAATCAGGGATCAAACCCGGGTCCCCTGAAGTGGAAGCGCAGAGTCCTAACCACTGGACCACCAGGGAATTCACAGTAACATTCTTGGCTCCCTGGAATGATCTTTTCCATTTACTTGTTTACTGTCCAGCTCTCCCTCTAGAGCATGCATTCTCAATGGGAGTGATATGGCTCCCAAGAGGGCCAAAACTAATTCTTGGGTGGCGAAAACAAAACAAAACAGAACAAAAAAACCTTAGACATGACAATGGCTTGTGGCCCTCCAAAGCCAACCCTCCCTGACAAAATCTTATTCCTAAACATTTAATTTCTGTTGTTAGGGAGAAATTAAATGTAATTAGATTAAAACTGATTTAAATTAAAGATAATTCTATTTTTCTCCTATAGAGAGGCAATAATGAAAAAAATAGTAAAAACTGCTGTAGACTGCTGCAGAAAGCAGACATCTGCCTGTTTCATTCATCTCTGGGTCCCCAGCACCCACAGGGTATCTGAACTTAGTGCTCAATTAATGGGCATTTGGGATGGGGGAGGAACCATATTATAAAGGACTTTTTAAACTAGACTAAAGAGCATAGGCTCTTTATCCTGCAGGCTGCGGGGTGTGGGTGAGGTCTCTGACATGTTTTGAGTGGTGACCCAATGTGACCAGATTTTCTTGTGAGAAAGGTTATTCTGGAAGCCTGTAGAGGATAGAGTGGAAAGGAATAAATTAGCAGGAGTCCAGGAAGGAGGCTGGGAAAGTAAGTAAATAAAGAGGATGGTTGGGAATTCCCTGGCATGCAGTAGTTAGGACTTCAAGCTTCCATTGCAGAGGTCACAGGTTCGATCCCTAGTTAGAGAACTAAGATCCTGCAAGCCATGCAGCACCACAAAAAAAAAAAAAAAAAAAAAAAGACAGACAGAAAGAAAGAGAGTGTCCACACAGAAGAAACTATTATAAAGTTTGTACAGAGAACCTATAAACATTTGTGCAAACTCACTCAAGTTTACTCCAAGGAATGCAAAATCCAAACAATGTAGCAGATGGGCAAAACTGTAAAAGATGTATCTTACCCAATGGTAGCAAAGATGTAGAGAAAAAGACACTCCGACACTTTGTTATTCCGTGAAATTATGCAAATTCTTTGGATGGAATATTGACAACATCTGCTAAAACTTAAATGCACATATGTATTTTCCTTTGAACTAGCTAATAACTCAACCTGTGAGAAAAACTTGTAAATGTATGCAAAGATGTGAGAATAAGCTATCCGGGCAGTATTGTTTATGATAACAAAAACTAGCAACGCCTATCTGTCCGTTCATGGGGCTGTTTAAATAGATTAAGACATGCTATGCTGTAATCTATTAAATGCTATGCAGTCTTTAAGGAAGTAGATCCCTTTGTGGTCATGTTAAAAAATATATCTGAGGGACTTCCCTGGTGGTCAGACGGTTAAGACTCCACGCTTCCAATGCGGGGCACACACGTTCGATCCCTGGTCAGGGAATTAAGATCCCACATTCCAGCACGGTGCGGCCAAAAAAAAAAAAAATATATATATATATATATATATATGATAAGGAGAGAAAGCAAGATATAAAATGGCAAATGCTATAGGAAACAATTTTGTAAATCTTTAATAGCACATATATATGTAAATATATGCAAACTATTTTTGGAAAAGAAATATCAAACTGTTGCTAAGGGATGCTTTGAGAGGAAGCCATTAGGAAGGAACAGCTTATTTTCGGATTTTTCTGTTGTATTTAAAATTTTTATCATGTGATGTTTTTTGGTTTAAATACAAACACATACATAACTATAAAATTATACTTTGTATATTAATATATAGCACACATTCATGTAATACATGTGAGATGTAACATATAAATGTATTTTAATATGTTTTTCATATCCAGGAACTTGCACTTCTTCTTCCAGGACTGGCCCAAGGAAATACACATCCAAGTGCACTAAATTATCTGTAAGAAAGCGTCCAGCACAGTGTGGCTTAAAGGATTGGAAAATTGAAAGCTGCACAACCATCATGATTAAGGGATTAGCTAAATGTCGCCCCACTCATATGAGCACCACCCCTTGAGGGAAAACTGTGCCCATTTCTGGCTGCCCAGAAGGACGTTAACCACTAAACACTGATGCTTCTGGGTGTTTCAGTTTGGCCTCATCTTTACAGGCATACTTCGTTTCACTGCGCTTTGCAGATTTTTTTTTACCAGTTGAACGTTTGTGGGAACCGTGTGTTGTCAGATAATGGTTAGCATTTTTAGCAATATTTTTAAATTAAGGGTTTTTAAAAATATTTATTTATTTGGCTGCATCAGGTCTTAGTTGCGGCACACGGGATCTTCCTCGCTGCGGTGCGCGGGCTTCTCTCTAGTTGTGGCACAAGGGCTCTAGAGCACATGGGCTCAGTAGTTGTGGCGCCAGGGCTTAATTGTCCCATAGCATGTGGGATATTAGTTCCCCAACCAGGGATCGAACTTGCATGCCTTGTATTGGAAGGCAGATTTCTAACCACTAGACCACCAAGGAAGTCCCTAAGATTAATTTTTTTTTTAGACATAATGCTATCGTGCACTTAATAGACTACAGTACAGTGTAAATGTGACTTTTATATGTACTGGAAAACCAAAGAAAAAACGGTGACTCATGATATTCTCTTTACTGATTGATCCATTGATTGATTTTTTTTTTTTTTTTTGCGGTACGCGGGCCTCTCACTGTTGTGGCCTCTCCCGTTGCGCAGCACAGGCTCCGGATGCGCAGGCTCAGTGGCCATGGCTCACGGGCCCAGCTGCTCCGCGGCATGTGGGATCTTCCCGGACCGGGGCACGAACCCGTGTCCCCTGCATCGGCAGGCGTACTCTCAACCACTGCTCCACCAGGGAAGCCCCCATTGATTGATTTTGATATTTGCTTTACTGCAGTGGTTCACGACCAAATCTGCAATATCTCTGAGGTATGCATGTACTTCCTTTTCAGTATTCTTTCTGTATGGAATACTTTTTCTTTTCTCTTTCTTTCTTTCTTTTTTTTTTTTTTTTTTTGGCTGCACTGTGCGGCATGCGGGATCTTAGTTCCCCGACCGAGGATCGAACCCGTGCCCCCTGCAGTGGAAGCGTGGAGTCTTAACCACTGGACCACCAGGGAAGTCCCTGGAACACTTTTTCTTAAACATCAAGTGTGTATTATTTTTTTCTAAAAATCAGGAATTTTCCAAGGAATAATATGCCCAGGGAAGCATAGGGCAGTGGGGAGAAGCCTGAGTCCAAGACTGAAAGGAAAAACGTCCCCGAGCCCTTCTTTTGGTCCTTTTCATGGCACAAACATTCTTTCCACATCCAGAATCTCCACAGGACAGCAGCCAAGACAAGGGCAGAAGCAACCCCTGCAAAAGGCATGAGGAGGAGAGCGTGGACATGCGGGGTGTGCCATCCCTTGGAAATTCAGCAGCAGCTTCGGGGACTCACTGGATGTCCACGTGGAATTCCACTTCTCAGTATTCTTCAGAAGAGCCACAAATACACGTCCACAAAAGACCACGCATTAGAGTGTGTACATAGCAGATTTAGTCACAATGGCCAAAACTGGGAACAATTTGAATTCGTTTCTGCCATAACAAAATACCACAGATTGAATGGCTTATAAACAACAGCATTTTATTTTCTCACAGTTCTGGAGGCTGGGGATCTGAGATCAAAATGTCGTTCTGTGGCCTCTCTCCCTGGCTTGTGGATGGCTGTTTTCTCCCTGTGCCTTCACATCCTCCTTATAAGGACACCAGTCATATTGGTTTGGGCCCGCCCTAATGACCTCATTTTACTTATCTTTTTTTTTTTTTTTTTTTTGCGGGCCTGTCACTGCCGTGGCTCCTCCCATCGCGGAGCACAGGCTCCGGACGCACAGGCTCAGGGACCATGGCCCACGGGCCCAGACACTCTGCGGCATGTGGGATCTTCCCGGACCGGGACACGAACCCGCGTCCCCTGCATCGGCAGGTGGACTCTCAACCACTGCGCCACCAGGGAAGCCCTACTTATCTATTTTTTAAAATATAGTTAAGTATAGTTGATTTACAGTATTGTGTTAATTTCAGGTGTACAGCAAAGAGAGAGGGAGAGAGGGAGGGAGAGAGGGAGAGGGGCAGAGGAGGGGGACTCCCTCCCCCTCCCATCCTCTCCCCACTGCTTTCTCTTCTTTCTGCTTCAACAACCACCAGGCGCCTTTTAGATCAGCCCTGAAGTCAACGTTGATGCTTGGACGGCCTGACCTCCCCGCTGACCTCCAGCCCGGGACCACCGCTGGGAGTTGAGGTCTGCGGGGCCCTGGGCGGCGGGCTGCACAGGCACCTCCTCTGATGCCCAATCTCTCCTTGCTTACGAGGCAGCTGCCAGCTACCCTCCCTGACTCCCCAAGAATTTGAGCCTTTTTAATATGTGTCGATAATGCCATGAGCTACTATTTAACTTTTCCACGAGGACCCATCTCCCGAAATGCAGTGGTTTTCAGCCTTGGCTGCACTAGAGAACCCCCAGGGAAGGGAGAGACGTCTCTCCCTCTCTCCCTCTCCCTCTCCCTCTGGGGTGATGCCCGATGAGCTCAGATGCACAGGTGGCCTCCCCACCCCCTCTCTGTGCCTTGCGTGGCGGCTGGGCCTTCTCGCTGTGGCCCGGGCACAGCCTTGACATTCAGACATCAGGTCCTGCATGGACACTTGTGTTTGGTCCATACCGCGTGTGGCTGCAGTCTGTGCTTCTCCCGTTTCGCATCTTCAGTAGATGGGGGCTGTGCGTGAGCCCTTCATCCTCCCCGCAGACACCACTGGTGCTCGCTCGGCCTTGCGGGGGATGCGGGGGGCACGGGGACAGTCCTGTGTCCCCGCCTTCTTGGGCTGCACACAGGCTACGTTGGTCCTGTGGTGACTGGGGGCTCCCAGGAGAACCCCACCACAGAACCGAAGAGGTGGCCCCGGAGAAGGGGACGTATGCCTGGGGCCGGGCCTCACCAGCGAGCCACGGGCCACCTGCAGCAACAGGTGTCTCACCGTCCAGGCGCTGGGTGTTCGGGCGCCGTGGGGATGAGCTGCTGTCTGCATGGCAGCCGAGTTTGTCTTGTTGAGCCCGGGGAGGCCCCTTGGTGACTCCTGGAGAGGCTGGCCACATTTCTTCCTGCCCTTGGCCTTAGAACCCATCACGGTTCATGCCCTTTCTGGTTCCAAAAGGACCTGTGTTTATAAAGACCACGTGTTAGGACAGCACCAAAGTGTCTAGAAATCCGGGCCAGGAGGAGGAGGGAGGGGGATTGGCTGTGCCCGCCAGCGGCCTGAGAGCCCTGCCCACCCGCAGAGACCTGGTCCGACTCCAGGAGAACTGCGCGATCCTCGGGGAGCTGGTGAGGCTGCAGGCCCTGAAGTCCCACCTGCTGGGGTTCCGCACGCATGCCGATTACGTGCTGGAGGTGAACGTGGCCAAGACCAGCCAGGTGGTGGCCACTGTCCTAGGTAAACCCGCCTCTCCCTGAGTCCCAGTGGGGACGGGGTCAGGTGGACCTTGACCGGACGTGGTGCTGCCTGAGACCCACTGTGTCAGCCTGGGGGTCACCTTCCCAGACCCTTCATTCTGCCTCGAGGGGTGCGGGGTGGGAGGCGGCTGGGGGACCGCCCCGGGGACGTAGCCGAGCCTCTCCCCTCCGCCCACAGATGAGCTGGCCCAGGAGCTGAAGCCCCTCGGGGAGCCAGGAGCGGCCGTGATCCTGGAGCTAAAGAAGGCCAAGTGCCAGAGGCGGGGCCTGCACTTTGACGGCCCCATCAACGCCTGGGACCTGCGCTACTACATGAACCAGGGGGAGGAGACGCGCTACCGCGTGGACCAAACCTGCTCAAGGAGTACTTCCCCATGCAGGCGGTCACGCGCGGGCTGCTGGGCATCTCCCAGGAGCTGCTGGGGCTGACCTTCGACCTGGAGGAGGGCGCCACCGTGTGGCACGAAGGCGTGAGGCTCTACATGGTCCGGGATGCGGCCTCGGGCAAGGTCCTCCATCGACAAGTTCTACCTGGACCTCTACGTCGGTGCGTGCGTGGGGGAACCTGCCGGCCATGGGCTGGGGCTCCTCTGCAGAAGCTGGGCCTCACCCCGCGTCCCTCCCCAGGGAAGGGAAGTCCAAGTTTGTATTGTTTGTATTTTTTTTTAATATTTATTTATTTGGCTGCATCGGGTCTTAGTTGCGGCGCACAGTCTTCTCTCTAGTTGTGGCACACGGGCTCCAGAGCGCCCGGACTTGGTTGCCCCTCGGCACGTGGGATCTCAGTTCCCAGATCAGGGATCAAACCCGCGTCTCCACTACTCGGTCTCCAGTTTTGAGCTCTGTTTCTCCTTTCTTGATTGAGCCGGCCTCCGAAAGATTGGAAATAGATTCACTGGTGGTTTTTGTAAGGTTGCTGGTCTGAGGCGTAGCTGAAGGTTCCTTTGCGGTTGGCTGGGGCGATTTATGGGGAATATTTGAGGGGGTGGCTGGGGAAGAGGACACCATGCTGGCTGTCAAAGTGGACAGAGGCAAAGTCGCTCTGGAAGCATGAGTTGTCTGCAGGCCGTCCGCTTCGTCTTCTGCCTGTACCTTCCTCGTCAACTTTGAAGGTCCCGTGAATATGCCCCTTAAAGGCTCACACTGGAAATACCGAATTCCTGCCACTGAACCATCGCTCTTGCCTGTGGGTTCATCTAAAACGATCCCGGCCCATTGGCCTGGTGCGAACTGGGTTTCTCCCAGGAACTCGATAGATCCAGGCTTATTCCCATTCACCCAAACTCGCTCCCCAACTTGAAAATCATCCACAAACTCCTCTTGTGTCTCAGCAGACGGCCTGCTTCAGCCTGCAGCCGGGCTGCCTGCAGCAGGATGGGAGCCGCCAGATCGCCATCGCGGCCACGGTGGCCAACTTCACCAGGCCCACGCCCGACCCGCCCTCCCTACTGCAGCACGATGAGCTGGAGACCTACTTCCACGAGTTCCGGCAGGCGATGCACCTGCTCTGCTCCCAGGTCGGTGCGGGCGCAGAGCTGCAGGCAGGGGGCGGGGAGGGCCCGGGCGCCCGTGGTCCTCAGGCAGGCCCTCGCCACGGGATTCTTCCGCTGATGTCACCCCGCACGTGGGTCAGCTTCCATCATCAAACCCCACATACTCGGTGCGTAAACAATGGAAATGGATGTCCTCGAGGTTCTGGAGGCAGGAAGACCCAGATCAAGGTGTCAGGGCTAGTTCCCTACATGTTAAATACATGTACTCAAGAGTTGCCTTTAAAAAAGACAAAAGAAAGGAACTGTTGCCTGCAAGTCTGGTGACAGCCGGTGATGAGAACCAGAGGGAAGGCTCTGGGGCCGGGAACGCCGCGCCCAGTGAGGCCCTGGGGCTGCTGCCAGTCTCGGTGGAGGCTCAGCAAGTCCCAGTGACTTCCCCACCTGGGGCCCCCAGCTGAGCGGCTGGGCCCAGGACCCACTGCTCGCTCAGTCTTCCTGCGGTCAGCCCTCCGTCCCGAGAGCGATGCTGTCACAGGCTGCACCGGAGCACGTGGGGACAGTTTACTGAGCTGTGCAGCCGTCACTACTACCATGTTTTGGACCATTTCCATCACCCCAAATATGTTCCCTCACGCCCTTAGCTATCACTCCGTCCCCTCGCCAGCCCCTGACAACCAGGAACCCACTCTCTGACTCTGTGGATCTGCCTGTTCTGGACGTTTCTCCTCAGTGGGGTCACACCCTGTGTGTCCTTCTGTGTCTGGCTTCTCTCGCTGAGCATCGTGTTCTCAAGGTCCATCCACGTGGCAGCGAGTGTCAGGGCTTCACCCCTTTGCGTGGCTGAGGGACGTCCCCGTGTGTGGAGGGACATCTTATTACTAGTATGTTTATGAGCAGAAGGTTTTGACTTTGAAGTTCAGTCTATTAAACTGTTTTCTTGCACCTTTTGTATCCTGTGGAAGAAATCCTTCTCTAACCCGAGGCACTAAGAGTTTCTTCTAAATTTTCTGCCTAGAAGTTTTGTAGTCAAGCTTTTCATTTTGTTCTTGTCCACTGTGGTGGAGTGTTTTCTGTGGTGTGAGGCTGGGGGTCACCCTCTGTCACCACGTTGTCGCCACCGATCCCCACGCGGTCACATGTGATATGCGTTTCTGTTTAGAGACACCTGGTCTGATAGCAGTTGTTGATTCAGTCACGGCGGGGCTGTAACCCTCGCCTAAAGGAAGTTCATCTAACACACGCACTGTCCCCGTGAGCACGTCACCGCCCTCCTGCACTTGGGACACCGGCCAACACTTCAGCTCTATGCTCGGAGCCGTGTTGAGCAGAGAAATCACCCCGAAAACACAAAAATGCACACATCGGGGCATTCAGCAGACCGAGAGAAGGACGCTTGTTTGCAGTTGGGGCTGGAACCAGAAGTTGGGGGTCGAGTGACCCAGGAGTGAGGAGGCAGCCTCTGCCCTGCTCCCTGGGGCCTGGGAAGGACATGCCGGGGTCACTGGGCTCGTGTGGACCCACACCTGCCGGGCCTGGGTTCCAGCCGCACTGCATCAGGTGCCGTGTCTTCAGGAAGAATTTCAGACGCAAGAGGAACAACGAGCACCTGCCAACGGCCGCCATCCGGATCCTCCGTGTCTGTGCCTTTGCCTCCTGGGCGCGGGGCTTTGGCTGGAGACTGTTGGCTCCGTGGGTGGGGAGGGGGCACGGTGACCCGCAGGACGGCTGGCTCTCTGCCTCACTGTGTCCCGGGCAGATCTGTGGTCCAGGGTAGGGCCCTCCTGCAGCTCCACAGGCCGCTTTGCAGGCCGAGTTCGCCACAGGGAGCGGGACTTCGTGGAGGCACCTTCGCAGACGCTGGAGAACGGGGTGTGGGAGGTGGAGCCGCTGCTCAGGATGTCCCAGCACCACCGCACGGGCAGCGCCGTCCCCCAGGAGCTTCTGGACAAGCTCACCAAGTCCAGCAGGCCAACCCAGGTGCGGCCAGGCCGAGGGAAGGGAAGGGGGCTCCCGGACCGCCCGGCTGGAAAGCGTGGCTTGGATGCAGAGCCAGCCCCTGGCCCCATCTCCTTCCTCCTGCATGGAGGTGCATGGCGTCTCCTTCCTCCTGCATGGCGATGGGAGGCTGACGAGCGTGGCGTCTGCCTTCACCCCCTCCCTCCTCTCTGGGCTGAGCCCTGCGGCCCCGTGGGGTCCCAGTGGGCCCAGTCCCCCAGGGCCCGTCCCTTCAGGTCCTCCCAGCTGCCTGATACCCCTCTGCCCCCAGTGTGGACCCCAGAGCCCTCAGCTCTTCCCACCCCTGGTCCAGCCGGACAGGGTCCCTGCGGCGCCCTGGACAGGCGGGTGATGGGCAGCCCAGCCCCTCCCGGGTGGCAGCCCCGTAGGGTGAGGAGGGGGGCGGGCATGGTGAGCCACCCACGGTCGAGCGCGTCACCTCGGTGGGGGACGTGTGGCGCCGTGGCTGCACGCGTCTTGATGGCCGGGATCAGACCCAGCTCTGCCACCAACCGGCTGGGTCCCCGGAGGCCGGTCACTGGACCCCGTTGTCCCTGTTCACCCTCTGCAACGTGCGTGACCCGAGGACCCCCTCACAGGTGGTCGTGAGCGCTGACCGAGTCGGTTTGTGTGGAGGACAGAGAACAGTAAGGCCAGCAGATGAGGAAAGAGCTTGTCACTCGCGGTCCTGGGCAGGGGCCCGCCTCGTCCCCTAGGGCCTCCCGGGAGCACGAGGGTTCAGCAGCAAGGAGGGGAGGGGTGGCTGGGGACTGGAGCCTGAGGTGTGGGTCCCCGGTAAGAGCAGCTCAGGATCGGCTAGAATGACCCGGGGCTCCGGGCCTACCGGGCATGATGAGCGCAGGGGGACGGTGGCCCCGAGTGTGGGAGCCCCGTACAGAAGGGGCTGGGGTGCAGCCCTGCGCTGGCTGGTTTGCGTCAAAAATGCAAGACACGGTTAACGCTTAACGCGGGTACAAGGTTCAACCCAGGGTTCAGCCACAGTTCTTGTTACTCAACACAAATGCTGTCCTGCTTTGGCCGGTGCTGTGCCTTGTGGTGGAGGAAACGGGACTCAGAGGACTGTGGAACTCTGGCATCCAGGGTGGGTTCTGGGCACGGGGGCCCCGAAGTCCTCCGGAGCGGCAGGCGCATGGAGCTTCGAGGCTGGGGGAGGCGGGGGTGTGGACCGTGGGGCTGCGCAGACTGCCTTGGCACCTGAGAACCACTGGCCGGAGGGACCACGGGGACGCCCGTGGAGGGGGGCGCCCAGGAGAGGCGGCCTGCTGGCGCGGGGCGGGGTCCTGAGTGCCGCCCCGCCCTCCCAGGGCGCCCTGTGCTCCTGCCCAGCAGTGGCCGGTGGGGCCGTGAGGCTGCAGGGAGGCCAGTACCCGGCACGGCGCCTGCTGCCCACAGAGGCCCGGTGTCCCTCGGGCTGCTTCTGAGCCAAGCGTGCCCGACGAGCCCCTCCTCCTGGCAGAGCCAGCGGGCACGGTCCCCCAGCGCCCCTCCTGTCCTCCGACAGGCACGTCTGCTCAGCCCGGGAGCGGGGCGGGCGCGCTGAGTCCTGGGCTGGGCAGGGCGCTCAGCCTGGGCAGGTCCTCGAGGCGCCCCGCCTGCTGCTGGCCCGGCAGGGGCCCCGGGGAACCGGCACCTTCCCCTGCACCCCACGTCGCTCCCTTCCCCAGGCAGGTCCATTTCTACCTGTTTCTGCAAACCAGATAGACCCTGAAGGGGCAGAAACTTAGCTCCGTTGAAATGGCTGAAGCTTAGGCTGTCACCTTGGGGTAACTCCTGAGGAGGGTCCTAACAGTTAGGACCCGAGGCCCTTTCTCTCCCATCTCCCTCCTCTCATCCGCCTCTTCTCCCTTAACCCCCCTCCGTGCCCCCGCACCCCCCCACCACCCCCCCACCCCCGATCTCACGGCCGTCTTCTTCCTTCAGAAAATCAAGAGCATCAAGAAGCAGCTGAGTCTCCTGTGCATCGACTTCAACAAGAACCTGAACGAGGACACCACCTTCCTGCCCTTCACTCGCGAGGAGCTGGGTGCGTGCGGGCCCCGCGCGGGGGTGGAGAGGCGTCCGTGTGCCCCTGACCCCCGGGAGGGCCTTCTTCCCCTGAGGTGCTCAGACTGTTTGGGTCCCAAGGTTCTGGATCCTTCCTAGGGGAATGTGGTGGTCTGTCTACCGAGATTCTGCCCCGAAAGGGAGTGGTCCCTCGAGACTCCGCCCCCCCCTGCTCTCTGTGATGTTTCTTTAATCTCACAGGGTCCTCCCCCACCTGACCCGGCGTGGGGTCTTGAAAGGCTGGGGCCTGGGTGGCTTTTTCAGCTTCTGCCCTCTTCCCCGAATGCTTTATTTTGAAAACTGCACACCTGTAGGAAAGTGGCAAGAATAGTACCAGGGAGACCCCGTGTGCTCCTCGGGCCCGGCCTCCCTACGTGGATGCCATGTGTGCTGTTCCTGCGCCGGGGCCTCCGGACACATCGCCAGGAACAAGGGCGCCTCCTGAGTCCCCGGGTGCAGGCCCCCCTCGGGAAGCGGGAAGCTGTCCCCCAGCCGTCCCGATGGCGGTCTTTTTAAAAAATTAATTAATTTATGTATTTTTGTCTGTGTTGGGTCTTTGTTGCTGCACGCGGGCTTTCTCTAGTTGCAGCGAGCGGGGGCTGCTCTTCGTTGTGGGCACGTGCTTCTCATTGCGGTGGCTTCTTTTGTTTCGGAGCACGGGCTCTAGGTGTCCGGGCTTCAGTAGTTTTGGCACGTGGGCTCAGTAGTTGTGAATTCCAGGATCTAGAGCACAGTCTCAGTAGCTGTGGTGCACGGGCTTAGTTGCTCTGCAGCACGTGGGATCTTCCCAGACCAGGGCTCGAGCCCCTGTCCCCTGCATTGGCAGGAGGATTCTTTTTTTTGTTTGTTTTTTGTAACCAAAACATTAATCCCCAAGGATTCTCACACAACATGTTACAAATGACAGCATGAAAAAAAAAAAATCTTGCACAGTAACCTAAAAGTTCAGCTCTACAATGGACCCTTAAACGGGCAGGACATTGGTATCTTGAATAGTCTCAAATTTCCGAATAATATTACAAAGAGTTATGTATTCATATACAGCAATCACAGAAGGAACTTATGACCTAAAGCAAAGGTAAACTAACTTTCTTGAAACTCCTTAGATTCTAAACCCACTGGACAACCTCTTGTCCGGTGTGAAGACTGGTGGAATTTTTAAACCTCTAATCTAGGGTAAGGGTGCGGCTTTAATTTCTACCTGCTGGCTTGTGTTCACAGCAGCTTTTAAAGACTGCTTGCTTAACTACAGCTGCATACCATATCCCAGCTACAGAAAGTCTTTTCAATGTTTGCCAGTGTTGTTTCCATAATAATAAACATCACACTTTAGGTGGGCAGGAGTTAGAGTTTTATTATCAGTCTAGGCAAGACCAAAACTTCAAAGCAAATTCAATTTTGCTAAAGGGAACATTGTAAAGTAACAATTCTTCATATTACATGCCTCATATGATCCATTTCAAACCATAGAGAATGACACCTTTATGTGTCACTATTCCAAGAGACAAACAAATGTGAACAGCTAAAACATTTTAAAAATGCACCAAGCTTCGGAAGTCTCAAACAAAACTTGAATTTTCTGTACATACTCCTGTCAAATGAAGTTATTTCCTGTGCACCACTCCTCTTGCAAAGTGGTTTTTCTATTTCCTTTCATTTGACCTGGATCGGCTAGGAGACCTAGAGAAAGATCGGGACAGCTTGTGATTTCTCTCCCAGGACAGTGATCTCTCTCTTCTCCTATCTCTAGAAGGGGACGTGCTCCGGCTGCGGGAGAAGCTTCTCCGTCTTGGAGATCTGTGGCGAGATGGAGGAATCCTCTGATAATCATATCGAGGGCGACGACCCCAAGAAGTAGGCGGCCACGATTAAGACTTCTCTTTTCCCCATTCGACAGGTCCACTCTTAATAGGCAGCCACGTAATGTTCTCCCATCTTGTTCTCGGACAGCATCGGCTGCATCTGGGGGATCTTCAAATTCAACTAAAGTGAAGTCGGTAGGGTATCTAGCTACCCACACACTTCGGAGTGGTCCCTAATAGCCTACAGTTCGTTCTAATTCAGTCTTGTTACCATCGTTTCCAAGATTCCCTACATAAACTTTACACTCCAATGGACAGGAATCACGGTGCATTTTGAGATCTCGGGTTAGAAATGCAGAGGCTCAAATCCACACACCCCTGGCGGGGTCTTCCCTGTCCCCTCCCGCCTGGCACCCGCAGATGCTCTCTCACACCCGTCGTCCATGAAATGGCCTGGCAGGCAGATTCTTAACCACTGCGCCACCAGGGAAGTCCCCCCACCCCACCCCCGCCATGGCAGTCTTTATGTTCCTGGCCCCATCTGGCTCGAGCCAGGCCTCAGGCACTGCGTTTAGTTCCTGCCTCTACAGGCTCCTTCCCAGTTGATCGGTTCCTCAGCCTTTTACAAACTTGCTTCCATCTCGCCCCCGTGGACAGTTTTGCAAACTCCAGGCCAGGTGGGCATCGGCCTGTGAGCTCTGCCCGGGGTTCAGACGGGGCTGAGCATCCTCACCGCTTCTGTGTAACAGGCTGCTGCATAAGATGTGACACCTCGTTTGCCTCTGGGCGGCTAGATTTCGGGGACAGCCACGGATGCACGCGGACCCAGGCAGATGCTTCAGGTCCATCACGCCAACTTCTGCTGCCCTAACTTCTGTTCCCCAAGCCGCTGTCCCGGGCAGCAAGACCCACGTGGCTCCTGGGTTTCACGGGCCACAGGGGGATCCCAGGCCTCTGGAATCTGGCGGCTGAATCTGCTCGCACAAGCTGTGCTGTGGGGCTGCTTTTCCCCCTGTGTGTCCAGTCCGGGGCCCTGCTGTCTTCACCCGGCCTCCCAGGCGAGAGGGTGAACCTCAGCTCCCTGGAACAGACATTCAGAGCCCCGGTGACCGGTCTCACGGGGCTGGGGCGGCGGCTGGACATGTGTGGCCAGCCTGGTGGTGTCTGGCCCCGTCTGCAGTTCCAGTTCCAGCTGAGAAAGAGCCTCGCTGTGTTATTTTCTCCTGGTTGTGTAAGGATCCCCGGTGTCATTTGACAGAAATGTAGATGGTGTGTTCTTTCTCTGATTTCTCCCTGCTTCCTCTCCTCCCTCCCTCTCTGCCCCTCCCTCTCCCTCTCTCCCTCTCCTGCCTCCCTCTGTCTCTCCCTCTCCCTCCCTCCCTCCCGGAGAGGGAGAGACAGGGAGGCAGGGAGGTTTTATTATATCCTATAATATGGTTTATTATAGGATATTGAATATAATTCCCTGTTGTATCTATTTTATATATAGTACTTTGTATCTGCTAATCCCAAACTCCTAATTTATCCCTCCCCTACCCCCTTTCCCCTTTGGTAACCATAAATTTGTGTTCTATATCCGTGAATCTGTTTTTGTTTCGTAAGTTCATTTGTATCACAGTTTGGATCCCACATGTAACTGATACCTTATGGTACTTCTCTTTCTTCACTTAGTATGATAATCTCTAGGTCCATCCATGCTGCTGCAAATCCTAATGACCTCATTTTAATTCAATCACTTCTTTAAAGACTCTATCTCCAAATACACTCACATTCGGAGGTACTGGGGGTTAGGGCTTCAACGTATGAATTTCGGGGGGACACAGTTCAGGTCATAACACAACTCCAACGTCCATCAACGAATGGATGGACAAAAAACTGTGTTCCATCTCTACAATGGAGTACCACGTAGCAATAAAGAGGGGCAAATGACATTGATGCACGGTGACATGGATGCATGTCACAGACACAAAAGAATAGATACCATATGATTCCATTGGTGTGAAATTCTCAGACAGGCGAAACTAATGCATAGTAACAGAAATCAGAACTGTGACCATCTCTTAATGGGGATGGGACCCACTTGCGAGGGGTTCCAGGCAGGTGATGGGACTTTTCTCCATCTTGATCTGGGCGGTTGATGACACAGACAAATACACACATAAAAACTCCAGCTACCCTTAAAAATAAAAGGGTCAGATCCTTTAAAAAGATCCAGGTGCACATGTAAGATCTGTGCATTTTAATAATAAAATCTGGAGAGGAACAAAGCAAAGATCAGAGTCACTCCATCCCAATTCTCTGATTTATTTTGATTGTAGCAGTTCTCACTCTTTCAAATCCCCTTGTTCGTTGTGGAGTTTGCCTGCCTGTCTTGTTCTTGAGACAGACAGGGGCGGCATTGGTCTGTCTTATTGCTACGTGCATGCCCAGCCCCGGAACCAGGACTGGAATAGTCAGCGGTAGATCAGTGGCTGTGTGACGATGTCTGTGTAAGTTTTTGATTAGTAGTTGCAAACGATTGCATGTCAGTGTGGACAAAGCTGACAGGCATATTACACATGTGCCTGATCATGGTCACTGTGGTGATGATGGGGTGTTAGAAAGGCTTCCTCATGACACAGAAAGAGGAAACAAGTGCTGACCATTCGTTTTGGCTGTCGTGAGATTCAGTGTCTCTTTTTCTATAGCTTGCTTTTTAAAAACTGCCAACATGCTTGAGGGAGAAAAGCAGGTTGCAGATAGATATGTGTGGTAGAATAGATTAACCTAATGTTTCTGAACACACAGAGAATAACTGAGTTTAGGGACATGATAACTGTGGGAAAACATAGACAGGAAGGAGACAGACCAACACTTTCATAGTGGTTGTGTCTGGGGAAGTAGCAGACGGGGATCCGAGAGTTACACAAATGGGCTTCCGCTGTGCCTTGAATATTTATTTCATTTAAAAAAAGACCAAAAAAAAACCCCTTCTGTTGTGGAAAACAGTATGACAGGTCCACAAAAAATTAGAAATAGAATTACTGTAGAATAGAAATACGACCCAGCAATTCTACTGGGAATTGCAAGTGTGGTCTCAGAACTTCCCTGGCAGTCCAGTGGTTAAGACTCCACGCTTCCATTGCGGGTGGCACGGGTTCGATCCCTGGTCGGGGAACTAAGATCCCACATGCCATGCGGCATGGCCAAAAGATTAAAAAAAAAAAGGGGGGGGTCTCAAACAGATATTTGTACATCCACATTCATAGCAGCATGATTTACACTAGCCAAAAGGTGGAAGCAACCACAGAGTCCATCAACGGATGAATGAACAAAATGTGGTCCATCCATCCAATGGAATACTATTCAGTTTTAAAAACGAGGGACTTCCCTGGTGATGCAGTGGTGAAGAATCCAGCTGCCAGTTCACGAGACACAGGTTTGAGCTCTGGTCCTGGAAGATCCCACATGCCACAGAGCAACTAAGCCCATGCACCACAACTGCTGAGCCTGCACTCTAGAGCCCACAAGCCACAACTACTGAATCCCGCGCGCCTAGAGCCTGTGCTCCGCAGCAAGAGAAGCCACTGCAGTGAGAAGCCCATTCACCTCAATGAAGAGCAGCCCCCACTCACCGCAACTAGAGAAAGCCCACGCACAGCAATGAAGACCCAACACAGCCAAAAATAAACAAATAAATTTATTTAAAAAATAATTTTAAAAACTATTTAAAAAAAAAAAAAGGAAGGAACTTCTGAGAATTCCCTGGCAGTCCAGTGATTAGGACTCAGTGCTTTCACTGCTGGGGCCCGGGTTCGATCCCTGGTCAGGGAACTAAGATCCCACAAGCCGTGCTGTGTGGCCGAAAAAAAAAAGGGGGCATTTGTGAATAGTCACCTCAAATGGTAATGAGGTTTTTTTGTGTGTGTTTGTTTGTTAATTTTATTTATTTATTTTTGGCTGTGCTGGGTCTTCATTGCTGCGCACGGGCTTTCTCTAGTTGAGGTGAGCGGGGGCTACTCTTCATTGCGGTGCACATGCTTCTCATTGCGTGGCTTCTCTTGTTGTGGAGCACAGGTTCTAGGTGCGCGGGCTTCAGTAGTTGTGGAACGTGGGCTCACTAGTTGTGGCTTGCGGGCTCTAGAGCGCAGGCTCAGTAGTTGTGGTGCACGGGCTTAGTTGCCCCATGGCATGTGGGATCTTCCCAGACCAGGGTCGAACACGTGTGCCCTGCACTGGCAGGTGGATTCTTAACCGCTGCACCACCAGGGAAGTCCGGTAATGAGGTTTTGAGCACCAGTGGATTTCCATTGATTAAATGTATGCCAATCTGCAGCCACTGTGAAAAACAGTACGGAGGTTCCTCAGAAAACTAAACATAGAATTACCTAGGGGGTTACTTACAATTTGGGACTTCCCTGGAGGTCCAGTAGTTAAGACTTCACCTTCCAATGCAGGGGGTGTGGGTTCGTTCCCTGGTCAGGGAACTAAGATCCCACATGCCTTGTGGCCAAAAAAATAAAACATAAAACAAAAACAATATTGCAACAAATTCAGTAAAGACTTTAAAAATGGTCCACATCAAAAAAATCTTTAAAAAAAATTATATGATCCAGGAATTCTGGGCATATATCTGGACAAAACTCTAATTCAAAAAGATACATCCACCCCTATGTTCATTGCAGCACTATTCACAATAAATGTCACTATTCACCTAAATGTCCATCAACAGATGAATGGAGAAAGAAGATGTGGTACATATATACAATGGACTACTACTCAGCTATAAGTAAGAACAAAATAATGCCATTTGCAGCAACATGGATGCAACTAGAGATTATCATGCTAAGTGAAATAAATCAGAAAGAGAAAGACAAATACCATATGATATCACTTACATGTGGAAGCTAAAATATGACACAAATGAACCTATCAACGAAACAGAAACAGACTCACAGACATGACATAGAGAACAGACTTGTGGTCTACAAGAGGAGGGGGTTGGGGGAGGGATGGAGTGGGTAGCTGGGGTTAGCAGATGGAAGCTTTTATATATAGATTGGATGAACAACAAGGTCCTACTGTATAGCACAGAGAACTATATTCAATATCCTTTGATAAGCCATAAGGGAAAAGAATATATATAAAAAAAGAACGTATATAAATGTATAACTGAGTCACTTTGCTGTACAGCAGTAATTAACACAACATTGTAAATCAGCTATACTTCAATTTACAAAAATAGAGTACATGTACGCCAATCTACTACCATCACTATTCTCCCCAGAAAAGGCTCAACTTCCACCCTGATGGAAGGAACAATTTCCCTGCCAGTCGGCCAGGGTGGCAGGAGCTACCTGCTGGCAGCAGTGTCCCCTCACTCTGGCCCACCCAAGCACAGCAGCACCCCCTAGGTCCACAAGCCTGGCTCAGGCCAGCGAGCTCGGGGTGCATGGAGGTGGGTATACCTCACAGGCAGGTATACCCTGGGCCACCCCTGGAACTGCACCCCTGAGGGACAGCCCACCACCCAGCTGAGACCCAAGGGCTGAGCCACAGAACACTGTTTCCACTCTTTATGCTAACGTGCTCCTCAGATTTTTCCTGGTAGCATACTGAATACCTGAAACGATGACCTCAACTGGAAAAGTATCACAAAAATGATGGAATTCAGTAAGTTGGCTAAGTTAAAAAATATATATATAGGGCTTCCCTGGTGGTGCAGTGGTTGAGAGTCCGCCTGCCGATGCAGGGGATGCGGGTTCGTGCCCCGGTCCGGGAGGATCCCATGTGCCGCGGAGCAGCTGGGCCCATGAGCCACGGCCGCTGAGCCTGCGCGTCCGGAGCCTGTGCTCCGCAACGGGAGAGGCCACAACAGTGAGACGCCCGCGTAACACACACACACACAAAATATATATATATATATATATATATATATATAAAAATAGAAAATACAAAGTCAATAATCTTTCTGTAGGCAAAGGACCACTGTGGAAAATAACATCCTGCATACATTAGTAATAAAAGGATTAAATACCTAGGAATTGAGTTAAGAAACTTGTAATATCTGTATGAAGACTTTAAAACACAGACTGATGAGGTTTAAAATAAGGGCATTCCTTCTGCATAGTGAGAAGGAGGGACCAACTACCGATTATACATTAGCAACATGGGTGAATCTCAAAACCATTAGGCTGAGTGAAAGCAGCCAGAGAAGCCCACACTGCACCAACAGGAGAAAGTCATCCATGAAGATGGACGTGGACCAGAAGTTGCCTGGTGGCGGTGGCAAAGGGGGATACTGAACTGGGAAGGGACACAGGGGACTTCTGGGGTGATGGAAACATTCTATAGTCTGATAAGGATGTCGGTCCTCAGACTGATTCATTTACCGGAATAAGCTGCTGCACACCCAGGACTTGTGCATTTCATATTAGACCTCAGTTTACAATGGGAATCCAGTGAGACACTCCTAGGTAGAACAACCTTCAAAGTGCAAAGCGCTTATAATCGATGCCACCATTTATTTGTAGCAAAGATAGACACACACACCTGCACTCGGGCACAGAAGGACTTTGGAAAGACAAGGATTTGGTGTCTTGGTCAGGGGGCCTGGGAATGAAGACTTAGCATACTTTTCACTGTACTCACGATATACTTTTTCATGTGTTTTTAGCTTAAAAAAAAAACCAAAACAGAACATATAGCTAAAAAATAAAATCTGACAGGGGAACTTTACCATGTCGAGCTGTTGTGTTTACCATGTGCGTTCGTTACCTGTTGAAAAAATAAGTTGAGATGTCAATTTCCCGCCACATAAAAATGATTCATATGTTAAGACGTCATAGAAATAATGCAAGAAAACACTAGTTTGATTTAGGGGTAGGGAAGGCCTTTCTGAGTAGGCTCTAAAAAAATAGAAGAGCAGACAAATATAAATCTAATCCCTAAAAATAAAGTCTCTTTACAGCAAAGATAGGATGACTCAAGATGAAAGTAACACAAGCAGGGGACAGCCCCTAGCAAGGACGAAGGTTACAGCATGTGTCACCACGGAGATAAGGAACAAATTCCAGTGGCCACCAGACACTTGGGAGTGTTGAATCACTCCTAAAAAATGCTAACAAGGGAATTCCCTGGTGTTCCAGTGGTTAGGACCCCACGCGCTTTCACTGCCGAGGGCCAGGGTTCAAGTGCTTTCACTGCCGAGGGCCAGGGTTCAGTCCCTGACTGGGGAACTAATTCTGCAAGCCATGCATGTGGCCAAAAAAAAAGAAAAAATTGCTAACAAGACTCACTATTCCATTGACAAGGATCGAAGAGGCAAAAGCCAGGGTAGGGTAAAGTCCAGGTGGCACTGTTGGTGGGAGAAGCATTAAAACCTCTCCAGGGGGGTAGGTCAGCCACATGACCTGAAAGGGAAATATGAAAACATTTATACTCAGTGATCCAGGAAGCTCTCTACATATTTCCTTAAAGGATACAATGGAAGAGTCCATACAAGGATGTTCAGTGCAGTGTCGTTTACAAGAGAAGAGGGAACATATTAATTACCATGAAGGAGCTTAAATTTTACATTTGAATTATCTCTAGTCCCTTGGTCTTTTTTTTTCAGATTGATAGATTGATTGATTTGGCTGCGTTGGGTCTTTGTTGCTGCACGTGGCTTTCTCTAGTTGCGGCGAGCGCAGGCTTCTCATTGCGGTGGCTTCTGTTGTTGCGGAGCATAGGCTCTAGGTGCACGGGCTTCAGTAGTTGTGGCACGAGGGCTCAGTAGTTGTGGCTTTCGGGCTCTAGAGCGCAGGCTCAGTAGTTGTGGTGCACGGGCTTAGTTGCTCTGCGTTATGTGGGATCTTCCTGGACCAGGGATCAAACCCGTGTCCCCTGCACTGGCAGGTGGATTCTTAACCACTGCGCCACCAGGGAAGTCCTAGTCCCTTAGTCTTATGATTAAGGCACCCGTGACTTACATGGACAGTTACAGTTGAGCTGCCACCAAGTGCTTTCCTAAAAGCACACGTAGAGGTGGTGGGGCAGGTGTTACTTGACATTCTAACAGCGGCCCTTTGGGTTGTGTGTGCTGGTGACTCACATGTCTTTGTCTGCTTCTGCTTTGTCGTCATTTTATAGCAGGTCTTTTCCCAAAGACAAATCAAAGAAAAGGGTCGTTCATCTCAGAATTCAGTAGGACTGAGTCAGGGTGAAAGTATGGAAAGCCCACCTCCCAGATGCTTAAACAAATAAGGGCTCTGCCTGGGGGTGGCAGGCCAGGGCTACGAGTGACTCTTTTTGCTCCACCATCCATTGCATGGGGCTTCTGGCCTCACGGTCACAGGACAGTTGCTGCCTTGCCAGGCATCACAGCCCAGGGCTACAAGGCCACGGGGAGTCCAAGATTCTTCCTTTAAAGGGCGTTCTGGGAAACCGCACCAGCAAGTTCCACTTGCATCGTATTGGCCAGAACTGAGCCACCACCCCCACCCCAAACAGGCGTGGGACGTCTAACTTCAGACGAGGCCTCCGCGGGGTCACCTGCGACACTGAGGAGCCCACTCTCATCCAGCCTCAGCTGAGAGGCGGCCAGAAGTCCCTGGCAAATCAGGAGTCATCACCCAGGGTGATTTATAGGAGAGATTTATTTGAAGAAATATTACAACATATAAAAACTACATAAAGTCTTAATTTCCACTCATACAGTGGTAACTTTGATATAATGCATAATAAAAAACTTTTAAAATCCAGAACGGACAAAGTACTGCACAGTTTCATCACTAAGTCAAATTAGTCGATAAGCAAATCTCACAAAAGAGCTTCATGTCAGCCAAGGCCACAAACACCGTGTACAACACATCTGAACTGACAGATTGACATGTTAAAAATACAACAATATCAGTGCACGTTGGGGATCTCCGGTGCCAGAAACAAAGGCGATTGGAGGGCAGAACTAGTCCTTAGCAGTCTCCTCCTTGATTTTAACTGAAGAGATATAAAAGGGAGAGTATGTAATGTAATGTTACACGAAGGAATAGGCAAGCACATCAGGTACGTGGACCAGGAACTACGTTAATGCCCAGGCGTTGACACTAAAAGGACCATCTCATAAGAACCTGCAGCAGCTCTGCACCAGCATTCAGAGACTGAACACTGCTCAGGTGCTCCCTAAAGGTTTCCAGACCACCTGGGTTATGGGCTAGTGTCTGAGGCGGGCGCAGCCGACCCAGACTCACTTAGCAGGACAGAGCCAAGCACCCCGAAATCTGACCACTCGTCCACTGCGTGCCGGGCCCCAGTGCTCCGTGCTTACCCACACGCTCACTCATCTCAGAGCAACCCTGAGAGACGCAAGGCCACCAGGGAGGGTGGGTGACTCGCCCCAGTCTCAGAGCCTAAAGCCAAACCCCTGCTGTCCCCACCGCTCCCCACCATACCTGAGGTGCTCTCTCGCGCTCTGACCATCATACAGCGCTTGATCTCCAAGCCGATGGCTTTGGCCAGTGGCGGTGGCACAGCGTTACCCACCTGCAGGAGGGAAGGAGGGCGACATGTGGTTCGGCATGGCTGGAGTCAGCGCTAGCCTCCACTCGGACACGGGCACTGGGCCCCCGGTCTCAGGCTCACACAGGCCTCCAAAGCCCTTCCCTCAGGATGGCACTCAGACCCTCCACCCAGCCCACCCTCCCGCCCCAAACACCAGCAGGTCAAGCACCACTCGGAGAAGGGGGCCTTTAAAGGGCTTTAGAAAATCTTAGAATCTGGACATGGAAGCTACTATGTTTCACTACTAGCTGAGAGCTCTGCTCCCAGAGCACAGGATGGCCGAGAGGGGCGAGAGGGGTGAAATGGGAGGGTCTCGCTGTAACCCCCAGGCACTGCTGGCCTTTTCAGCCACATGCCTGCGCTCCTTGGAAATACATTTCATTAACAGCCAAACCGAACTCTGAGAAACAGGAGGGATTGTTGGCTCGCTTCAACCCTTAGCAACAAGGAGCTTTCACCACCGCGTGTTTCGTCTGCTCTCTGCCGTGCGCTGGGACTTTCCTTTGGGCGAAATGTGCCTCAGCTGTCCACGGCACCCGACACACTTGGCGACTCCGCCTGACCCGGGAGCGCCCAGGGTCCCTCCTTCCTGACCACCCCCTCGTGGGAGTGCTGAGGCCAGTCAGCCCCCAGCTCTGGGGGCTCAGCGTCCCCTAGAAAGTGACTGCGAGTCAAGCTCCCCACCGACCCCCGACCCCCTCGTCTCCCTCCGGCCAGGGCTGCTTCGTGCGCGGTGCCGCTCGCCCCTCCTCAGCGGGGAGGAGACCCGGGCCGACTGCGCTCCACTGACCTGCCGGTGCTTGTCCAGGATGTTGCCGAACAGCCGGTAGGTGTCGGGGAAGCCCTGAGAGCGGGCGCACTCCCGCACACTCACGACGCGGTGCTGCTCTGGGTGGAGCACGCGGCCCTGGGGGCAAGAGGTGCGATGTGGGTGGGAAGGAGACGGGGCCACGGGAAGCCCACCCCGGGCCGGGGCGCAGAGGCAGGAGGCGGCGAGGAGGGCCGGCCCAGCCGCGAAGCCCGTGCCTCCGTCCCCGCCCAGGCCCAAGTGGCCCTCAGACCTACCTGCTTGCCCATGGGCTCGGGGTTGGTGACGGTCGTGCTGAAGAAGCCGTCCCACTCGAGCCGTCCGTAGAGGCCGGCCCAGTGGTTGTGCCTGTTCCCGGTGTGGGGCAGGCACCAGGGAATGAGGGTGTTGAACTGTCTGGCCGCAGGGTCACAGGCTTTGCCTGTTGGAAGAGAGGGCTGCGATGGGGCTGTGCTGACGGAACGGGATGATACAGCAGCCGACAGTCCCCGTTTGCCAGGCAGAGCTTCATCACGGACCCTGTCCTCAGCAGCCGTGCGCAGCAGGGACACCCAGGCTTGGCGAGTCTGCACCCCACCCAGGGCTGCTGGGTTCCTGCGCGGCAGCCCCGGCATCTCCTGCTGAGAAACCCTGAGCCCACCGCCCCGCTGCAGAGCCTAAGGGGGCTGGGGCTTCACACCAAACTTGAGGAAGCCACACCTGGAGGCCAGGGCACAAACCTTCCACGCAGGAGCAGACCCCGCGGAGAGCCCCGGCGCTGCTGCAGCCGTTCTTCTTGTCGTGGTAGTTGTACCGCAGCTTCCTGGCCAAGGTGCCATCAGAGAGCCGCACCTCGATGTTTGGCAGGTCACGCCAGTCTGAGCCCGGGGCTAGAGGGATGTGCCGCATGCGAGCAGCCACCAACGCGCTCATGTCCTGGAAGAGCAGAGCAGGCCCAGCTGTCGCTGAGCTCAGGGAGCACCTGACCACATGCAGTGGGCTGGGCGCCACAGTACTGGGCACTGGGCATACCACGGTGACCAGGACCCCAAGGGGCTTGTATCCCACTGTGGGAGACAAGCAGTGACCCCAATCGACAACCTGGGGGTTACACACGTGCCATGACGACACCAGAGCAGGGATGTGAACGACGGGGGAACGGGTGAAGGGACGGCTTCGGGCAAGCGCGGGGCTACTGAGGAGGTGACGTCGGAGCTGAGCCCTGCAGGACAGGAGGAGCCGGCGGCGGGGAGAGCTGGGGTTTGGTGCGTTTGGGAGATACCCAGAGAACAGCGGTGCTGAGAGACAAGACCAGTCACAGGAGACGATGGCCAGACACACCATTCTAGCCCGATTCTAGGCAGAGTATAAGCTCTGATTGACACTTTCCAGGACCATGTACTGGGGCGGGGGTGGGGTGCAAGGAGAAGCAGGAGGCAGTGAGATGTGAGGCTGGGGGCCGGCTGAGGTAGCGGATTTTGTGTTAGGGGCCAAGAGCAGAAGGAGCTGGAAGGGGGCCGAGACCAGACCCCGCTTCCCCCACAAGCCCTGGCTGGGCTCCAACCACAGAGCTGTTCCTGGGAGGCTGCTGGGAGGAGGCCCTGCTCTATGGAGGTGACGTTACCTTACAGATGTGGTCCCTGAGGATGGGCTGGTACTGCGAGCCCCGGAGCTGCCTCTGGAACCAGGACTGAGGCTCCCCGTTGTACGAGATCTCCTGCGCCGAAGCTCCGTTCCGAATCTCGGGAAGGTCGGACATCGTGTCCCGCACGGTGATGGTTCGGAACGGACCCGAGCTCAACCTGCAACAGAGCACAGACTGTGGCACCTCTGGGGACACACACAGCTATCATGTGTGTGAGTCACAATTGCCATCCCCCGACTGCTGGCACCGTCTTCTCCAGAGAAGGCAACCCGGCTCGGGGTCAAAGGACCACTCGGGGTCAAAGGGCCGCCCGAGGTCACAGGGGCAGCATTCTTCTCAGACCCCATCGGAAAAGGGGACAGGCTATAGCGTGGGCTCTGCCCGTGACTGCGGCCAGGCTTCTGGCCACTGCCCCGGACACAGGGCACTCAGGGTCAGAACGAGAGCAGAGGTGGCAGAGCGCTCGCAGGGCAGGCCGGACGCGGCGCTGTCTGCCCTCGCTAACACTGTCTCCTCGGCTCGGGCCTCTTCACAGAGGTCCACCCGCACCAGGCCTCGCCGGGGAAGGCTCACAAGCGCCAGAACAGCGGGCTGGCCGGGGGTGCTCCTACCTGGTGATGTTGCTGACAAACTTCTTGTCGTCGACTACGACACTCAGCTGGCAGGCCCGGGGCGCGAACACGTGCAGCGGCTCCGGGAACAGAGGGAGCTGCTCTCCGGGGGCCGCGGCCAGGATGATGGCCCGCCTCCGCGTCTGGGCCACGCCGTACTGACCAGCCTGCGCGGGAGAGGGCCAGACACACACATGGTCAGTGGGCACCTCCGAGCAGCTGGGCGAAGGGCTGGGGTCCGCAGCACCTGACTTTCTGGGGCGTCTGGCTGGTGTGGAGCTCACCCAGAGAGCCCCTAGTTAACCCACGGGCTCATGCCTAACAGGAGGTGGGACCGGAGAAGAGGACGAAAGATCCCAGGAGGTGGTCGGTAGCCCCTGGAGAAGATGGGAGTGAACCCTGCTGGCGATCCCAGCCAGCTCTTTAAACAGCACATGAAGGAGCACTTGGGGAGAAGAGCGGCCAGAGGAGACACCAGGAGCCATGCCACCTGCCTGGCAGCCCACGGTCACAAGGGAAAGAACACGGCTGCCAACAAGGTTGGTCAGTGAGGCCGAGACACTACGGAAGCTGGATGGGAGGGGCCCGGCAGCCGCCTCCCCAGCCCTCGCCCGCGCTGCACGTCACCACACTGTGGCCCCTCTCAGATCTACTTTCCCTTTGAGACAGCTTGCCGCTGTCCAGGGACTGCTCAGCCCTTTCTCCGGCCACACACGTCTGCCCGCTCTGCCCCTGCCCAGGGGGCCCACCTGCAACACGCCGAAGGTGCACTGGTAGCCCATGCGGACCAGGCAGCGGAGCGTGAGCTTCAGGACCATGGAGCGCTTGAAGGAGACGAAGTTCCTGACATTCTCCAGGAGGAAGTACCTGGGCCGGTAGTAGTCGCAGTAGCTGTGGAGGCGGGAGAGACGAGAGAGGAGGAGACCTACTCTGCCAGAAGCCACTCCCAAATGCTTGACGTTTGTCAAGACGCACCTGCCAACTCTCAAGGTCTCTCCCTAGCGGAGGGGCAGCCGTGAACTTCCTGAAGGCAAAGACCGGCGTCTCACTCAGCACTCCGCCTTCAGCAGGTGCGAAGGCTAAAGCAGTTACTGCTCGGCCCTGGCACGCCTGCGGCGCAGCCCCGGGACCAGCCGTCTAGTCACCCTGGGGCAGCACCGAACGCAGAGGGAATTCTAGCCTGTTTACCTGAGGAAGGAGACCACCAGGGAGTTCTTGAACTTAGAGTACGTTCGAGAGTTGAAGCGGTTCATGCCGCTAAAGCCTTGGCAAGGAGGCCCGCCACACAGCATCTCCACGTCTCCCTTCTGCGGCAGCTTCTGGCCGCGGGAGTTGGTCACCTCCCCGGCCATGACCAGCTTCAGCAGGACGTTGCAGTCCTCTGTGAACACCGTGGACCCGGAATTGTTCAGCCGGAACGCCTGGGCCGCGGGGTCCCACATCTCGATGGCCCACAGCGTTTCCGAGATGCCTGGGGGACACAAGGACAAAGATGAGCTGCGAACCCTGTAGCATATGAGACTCTTTAGTCAGAACTGTGACCAGAGCCAGGAAGGTCTTCCAGGCAGAACACGCCCGGTCCGGTTTTTGCAGCTGTGCGGAGAGAAACCCAGAGCCTACCTGCTTGGTGGAACCCTTCCGACAAACCCCCACAGCCAGAAAACACATCCAGCGTCCGCAGCTTCGGCAGCTTTATTTCCGTCTCCAGCTCGCTCGGCTCAGAGCTTTGCGACTTTGTCCTGCTTTTCCCTGCGGGAGACAGGCCCCAAGTCAGATCAGGGCCCTAGCGTGCTCTCTTCAAACACCCTGGTGATTCAGAGACGGCCTCGTTTTGAGTTGACGGCAGCAGAGCGAGGTAACGTCAGAGGCTGCTCTTTTATACTGACTGATTCACGAGAATTGAGTTATGGGAGACGGACTTGAAAAGAAGCCCGTGGAGTAACGACATACCTTTTCCCTTCCCTTTCCCTTTATTTCCAGGGCTACGGGCATGGTTTGGAGGATCTTCAAAGCTTTTGCTCTTGGCATTATAGGCCTGAGAAGGAAAGAACCACAACAGTCTGGAAGAGAAACACCAGTCCCCTCTCTAACAAATACGATTTAAGTTAATTTGATAAGATCTACTTAATTTCTCCCTAAACATGGCCATAAGCAAAAAGTGCTTTGAGTTTTATTACATTAGAGATGAGGGGAAAATTCTACTAACACACACATTTTATATGGCCGAAATTCTTGCTATTTCAAGTACCTGGACTACTCATTCTAAAAACAGGCAAGTGTTACAGTTAGACTGTACACACTGGAACCTGGGGGAAACGTGGGTTATCTTAGAACGATACATGCCTATCACAGAAAAGCCATGCTCAAACAATTTAAGAGTGATTAGCTTAATCAACAAACTGCTGGCTCTACTCTCAATAACCAGGCACAGGCTCGGCTGTATGGCCCCGGCCTGGACACGGAACCCTGGCTGAAGGCACTGGGGGCAGGGCTGCATCTCCCAGGGCTAGAGGAACTTTCCCCTAACTCACAGGCACTGGCCAGGCCAGCAGAGGCCACTTAACAGTCTTCAAAAATTGCTATTGCCTTAGGACACTCAAATGTGACATTCTGTTTTGTTTTAAGCCCAAAGTGTCAAATTCCAGAACAACTTGAATGTCACAGATTCGTACTCTGGATAAACTGCTTTCTCGGGGGCTGTGTCTGACCCCAAGGCCCTCCCTCCAGTAAGCCCAGGGCCCCACCTCAAGGAAGTAGAAGCGGTCGGGGCCACCAGCGGAGAAGTCCTGGAGGCACTCAGGCAGGTCCTCCCCGTACTCCACGGTGCAGCGGCCCTGCACGGCCTTGAAGTCCACCACAGCCTCCTCGTCGCTCCAATAAAGCAGGTTGATGTCTGCGTGGTAACTCGCCGGGGTGGACTTGTGCGTGTTCTCCGGCCTGCGAGTGCGAGGGTCTTTGTTAGTTCTTTTGCCTCGAGCTGACAGGTAATTAAACGGCACATTCCTGACAATGCTCAGATGATCGGTGGGTAAAGACCATTCCCCACCCCCAGCAAGTCACCTTGATTACTGACCCCCTTAGTTGGCACTAACCACAGACTAAGTGGGGTTCCTTGCCATGAACTCAACTAATGGTTTGCTTGCTCTTTATGCCCCCAGTGTAGCCCAAAAAAACCTGTCCTGTGTTAAGACCAGCTGCTGGTCTCCTGTTAGAAAGCATGTCTAGAGCTGCCTTCATTCGCCTATAACAGCCAGATTCCTTGTTCTTTCTCATTACTCAACTGATTATTGCAAAGACCTCAAAAACTCTTCCACGTACATTAGCTAAGACATGGAGCAACTTTAGACCTATCTGTATGGATTAGTTTCAGGTTATCTCCTAACCATTATTAGGATCCCAGAAAAAGACTGAGTGAAGCCAAGACATTGGACAGAGAGAAACCCCAGAGCAGGGAAGAGGGCCTGAGAAGAACAGGGGGATGGGGAATGGGGAGGGGGGCGGAACACGGACAGTGTTCAGAGACAGGACACGCGGACAGAACTCAGGGTTCTGAGGGCGCCTCAGGCAAAGCCCAGGACATTCCACGCCTATCTTTGTCACACTCTGGACTTCTGCTCACAGATTTCTTTTGGACAAAGCTGTGCAGCTTTAAGAGAGAAAGCGAGGGCTGTGATATGTAGCTGTAGTCATCCTCGGTACCCTCCAGGTAATCAGAAACACTTGGAAGAACAGATACCTCCACCCAACTCTTAGACCACCACTGTGTGTGTGCGGTTACCACCCCGCCTCAGGCAGAGCCCCCCGAAGGGCAAAGGCTTCACCGACCTGTAAAACTTGTTGACTCTGATCTTGATATCCGTCTCGTTGGGCCTGCCGTTGCTCTTCTTGCTGCAGAAGATCTCTTTGATGCGGCCAATACGGTACGGCTCAGGGGCATCTAGGTTGCTGCCTTTGATGTAGTCAGAGTATTTCCGGTAGTGTTCTGGATACAGAGCTTCATCCACAGGCTCCTTCCGTGGGCGTTTCACAGGACTGGACAGCTTAATGCTGCAGAGAAGCAACTGTTATGAGTGACTGAACATGAAGCCTTAAAAAGCAGTCTCAGCATGACTGATCAGTGACGATAACCACTTAAATTCAAACACTTTAAACTAATGCAGCTACATACCCTTAGACCAGATTTAGAGACTAAATCTCACCCACACTTTAAAATGGGTACTCTCCATCTGTGCTCTGGGGATAGTTGCTAAGGCTGTTCAGGTTCTCCCCGCTCCCAGCCTCAGGGCAGGCGTGTGGCTCGTTCAGCTCTACAGGTGTGCGCAGCAGGGACGCACAAGCACTTGGAGCGGGAGCTCTGAGCGCCAGGAGAGCCTCCAGCGTGCTTCCCCTCGCCTCTGACTGCCGACTCCTGAGAAGGCAGGGCTCCGTCAGCCCAGGGCCCTGAGTGACACAACAGTCCGAGTCCCCTGAACCACAATGGCCACACAGTACAGGCAAGAAGTAAACTTCTGTGATTTTAGAGTTGTTACCACGGCATAGCCTACACTCTGACTGAGGCATCGACCCAGAGGCAATGCGGGAGAGGCATGAGGAGAAGACTCGTGGTCTGGGCAAGCCGAATTTGGCCTGACCACGTACTGGCTAACTCAGGCCAGCAAATGAGATGCCAGGCTGCCAAGACCGCAGGGCTGCAAACTCTGAAGACTGCAGCTCAGGGAGGCAGCTGCTGTGCTTTCCCATCAGACCCCCTGAAGTCTGACGGGCTCCAGAGGTGTCTCTGAACACCTGTGCTCTCACTTCAGCTGTGCCAGGAGCATCTGGTAGACAGCACTACAGGGAGTCCTCCCCTTCGAGGCCAAAAACTGGAGCTAAAGGGCGTGATGCACACTCACTGTGCGGGCCTGGAAGGACCGATGTTTTGTAATGTACGGTGACTGAATGGAGGTTGGGGACTGGGCTCCAATTAGGACTCGAGGAAAATGGAATTGCAAGTCGGGAAACTGAGCTGACTAAGCTCAGAAAATGGTGGTTGTAAATCCAACCACGCACTAGTTCTTAGAACGAACAAGGAATGGATCAAGTGTGGACAATATCTGTGGCTTTGATTTTTCCCTGAAGAGCGTCAATCCTCTGATGTGGAAGTCTTTTTTTTAAATTTTATTTATTTTTGGCTGTGTTGGGTCTTCGTTGCTGTGTGGGCTTTCTCTAGTTGTGGCGAGCGGGGGCTACTCTTCGCTGCGGTGCGCGGGCTTCTCATTGTGGTGGCTTCTCTTGTTGCGGAGCACAGGCTCAGTAGTTGTGGCGTGTGGGCTTGGTTGCTCCGCGGCATGTGGGATCTTCCCGGACCAGGGATCAAACCCGTGTCCCCTATATTGGCAGGTGGATTCTTAATCAGTGCGCCACCAGGGAAGTCCCGCAAGTCTTTTGGTGCAATTCCCATTTACCAACAAGTAACTCACAGTCAGCCTTTACTTTAGGCCAGGCGCTGTGCTAATAAGCAACTTTCTTTTAACTCACTTATTCCTTAGGGGCCTGGCAGGCAAGGCACTCCTCTCCCCACTTGATAGATGGGAACTGGGAGGGGCTCTCTGCCATGACCAGCTGGGCAGGAATCCACCACTGACCCTAAAGCTCTCCCTTAGCCAGCGGGCTCTCTGTCTGACTTCTTTCACAGACAGCTTCACTGCCACAGAATTATAGTCGCTCTGCACTGGAAGGCTGGATAACGTCTGCTCACCGCAGATGACACTGTGACAGCTCGGCAGCAGCAGGTACTGGGCTGCGGGGTGGGGGACATTGTGGAGCCAGCTCTGTACTGACCCAGAGCTCCTGGCCCTGACTGCAGCCAGGGGCACTCACTTGAAGGTGAAGGCCTCGGGGGGGAGGTACACGCCATCGCCCACTCGATACTGGATGCCGTTCTTGGTGGCTAAGCTGTAGAGGACCCGGCCATCCAGGTCCTCGAGCTGCTCCATGACCCTGGGAATTTCCTTCTGCCTCATTTCAGCCAGACGTGCACAGCTTGCACAGAACCTGAAGGAGTGAAGGACAGAAACCAAAGGCCCTTAAGTGACTGGTAGTGACTACAAGCAGCTGCCACCAGACTCTGGTGACCAAGAGGAAGGATTTACAGATGTTAGGAGGAACTGGCTTTCCTGCACTTTTATGTTCACACTTTGAAAGCACTTATTTGGGACCAAAGCCCAGAGATACACACAATAGGAAAATGACAAGCCAACCCCACTTTTGAGTAGTCGATCCTAAGACATTAACAACAGTCTAGAATATGGTCAAGAATCCACCACGAGCGATAATGCAGACAGTGGTAAAGACAGGAACTCAAAACGTCAGAGGAGGTTCACGCTATTACCTCTAAAGGCTGAAGAGGTATTTGGTAAAATGCAACATTATTTCTGATTAATAAACCCTTAAAAGGAGAATTAGAGATTGCCTTAAAAACAGATCAAGCCAAAAGGCAGCTCCAGGTTGACTGGAGAAACACCAGAGGCATCGCAGCGAGCCCTCCTAGCCTCAGCCCTGTCAGCCTTACTGTCACACACCACTCGCTCTGGAGGTGCCGGCTGCCACTTTTAGTTAAAACAAGTGAGGTACCAAGGTTAGAAAGGAAGACGTGGGGCACTGAACACTTTATAAGAAGCAAAAGCTTCCCTAAAAGCATTCCCCCACCAGTTCCAATAAAATGGAATCAAAGATCTCACTTACGAGAAAAGACACAAGATCTGTGGTATAGACACTGAGGAACCCAGAAAGACACATCCTGTCCCTGGATGGGACAGCTTCTCCCCACCAGGCTGTCCACACACTTACAGCCACTGCAACCCAGTCAGGCTGCTCTTTGGTTGGTGAGGAAGACGATCAGAAGACGTGGGGAAAGCAAACCCAGCAGAGAGAAGCACGGGAAAAGCTCGAGGGCTTCATGCAGACGCATGGCGTCCACGAGCACCACCAGAGCGGCCCAGGAGCGCAGTCGCGGCACTCACTTGTACTTGTTGTCCTCCATTGGCTGAGTTTTTGGAGGGGACTCAAATCTTGCGTAGTCTTGGTCATACCAAAGCTGGTAGAAATAGGTCTTTCCGTCACCCTCCGACATCAGGGCCTCAGGGTCCACGCCTCCCTAGGGACAAGACTGCCGTCAGCCATGATGACCCCACGCATCGAGGAGGGGCACACGAGGGGCGCCAGGCACTCACCTCCAAGGCCCAGTTTTCCGACGGGGCTTTATAGACGACCTGCACTTTGCTGTGAATGTATGAAAGCTGCATGTCCTCACATTCGTCTACCAGGAACAGCTCCAGGGGGTCCGACGTGGCCCCGAGGACTGTGTCCGTCCCAGCACAGAACCAGTGGGCATGAAACATCTGCCCGTTGCTGCTGTCCTCCCACAGCGCCGTGACCCTGGAGCCGGAAGAGGGGGCGGGAAGGAAGTTCTAACTTGACCGGCAGATCTGGACCGAGTCTCCTTGGGGGACATGTATTTTTTGGTTTTAGTATAGGGCAAAGAGCTGCTGCTATTCTTATAAAATAGGAACCTCCTACTTACTCAACAGAAAGTGTGGGCTGAAGTCAAGCAGAGGGAAGGACACAAACCTTGCTAAATACAGTGGTTTTGAAGAATCATCTGGAATAACAGAAACACAGTCCCCCACTTCCAGGGTTTCCGAGTCGATGCATACCTTCTTATAGTAACTCTTCTTCCCATCGGTCTGAAAACAAGAGCTTAATTTCAGGTGAGGATGGGTTTGAAGGTCCGTGCTAGGCTTGACCTGCGAGTTCCTGTTACTTTATAGGAAAGTATCACTCATAACAATTTCTCCAAGAAGCCGTGAGCTCTACCAGCCTGGCTACTATAGAGAACACCCAACTTCTTTGGCTGGAAGCCTGCAGCAAAGGCCGCTCACATCCCTCTATCACCACCTCTGCCCTCTTGTGTCAGCAGCAAATGGGATTCTAGCATTCAATTGTAATAGCACCGTACCCCACTCCTCACACCTCCCTTAGCCACACGGACCTCCTCCTTTCTCTCCCACAAGGAAAGCTGGTCCCACCTCAGGGCCTGTGCTCTGGTTCCTCCCCAGACCTTCATGCGCTGGCTACTCTCCAACCTTTTGGTTTCAGTTCAGATGTTGCCCCACCAAGAAGCCTCCGTGGCCCCAGCACCCTTCCTGCCCCCTGCCCTCCTGACAGTACATGTGTCACAGGCAGGGGCTTAGTTATGCCTAGGCCTAGAGCAGCATCCAGCAGGGTAGGCCTCACGCTTGTTGAGGAAACTGACCATCTTTGCCTTATGGACATCGAGAGAACAACACTGAGATGACATTCACTCTCCAGCTTTGGTAAAGGATTTGACCCTTAGACAGGCAGGTAACCACAGAACCCCCGGGAGACGGTCTGCTAGTGCCCCCAAACACCTACTCCTAGGCCAGAGAGGACTGTGAAGGCTCTCTTCAAAACAAGCTTGGAAGGGGAACCAGCCTGACACCCCAAGAACTGTATCAAATGCCCATTTTGGGGACTTCCCTGGTGGCGTGGTGGTTAAGAATCCTCCTGCCAATGCAAGGGACATGGGTTCGAGCCCTGGTCCAGGAAGATCCCACATGCCGTGGAGCAACTAAGCCCGTGCACCACGACTACTGAGTCTGTGCTCTAGAGCCCGAGAGCCACGACTACTGAGCCTGCGTGCCACAACTACTGGAGCCCATGCGCCTATAGCCCGTGCTCCGCAACAAAGAGAAGCCACCACAATGAGAAGCCTGTGTACCACAACGAAGAGTAGCCCCCCCTCGCCGCAACTAGACAAAGCCCACGCACAGAAATGAAGACCCAACGCAGCCAAAAATAAATAAATTAAATAAATAAATATATATAGTTTTAAAAAGCCCATTTTGGAGTGTGAGGAAAACTGAGTCCTTGGGCGTACAAGCAAAAAAATGCATTTCAGGTGCTTGACCACAGGCCTCGGCCTCTCAGTCAGCTCTGCTCCGCTAACAGGACAAATGGGCAGGGACAAACGGGCAGGTTTCTCAGCTGCAGGGCTCAGGCTGCTTAAGACGTCTGGCAGCGAGATACGAGACAACCGGCTTCTCAGAAGGGCAGCGCTAAAATGACTGAGAGCCTGCTCCTGGATTACCTTGACAGCTTCTCCAACCCAAAAGATCCGATCCTTGTTCTGCTTCTTTTTCTTCCCCTGATGCATCTTTTTGGGTGATGGCATCTCTGGAATATTGTCATCCACTTCTTCATCATCATCTGCCTCCTTCATGGCCATGTTGGGACACCTACAAAGTCAGTTATTATAAGCAAGGTCCTCTTTAAAAGTAAAACCACTGGTTAGGACTCTGTGCTCTCACTGCTGGGGCCCGGGTTCAATCCCTGGTCGGGGAACTAAGATCCCACAAGCCTCTCGGTGCAGGCAATAAAAAAAAAAAAAAAGTAAAACCAACTGAAGGTGTTTTACTTAGAAATCGGGGACAGGCCTGGTGACAGTGCTAGACAAAGGGACCCTGCCTGCTCTGTACCTGTCAACCCAGCTGTCCCACACAAAGCCTATTTGCCATCAGCTGGCATTTTCCTCCATTTCAAGAACAAGTGTTGGCCAAACCTACCTCCTCTTTTGGCAAGCCTGTTTGCTCCTTCCGCTGCCACCAAATTTAACCATATCCTTACAGGCTTTACACTTTCCACACTCGGGCTGTTGACAAATCTAAAACACATTGAAAAAGTAATCAAACAGTCATTATTAATAGCTGGTAACCAGTTTTTGGTGAATTTAAAAACTGTAAATTTAACCTCATTAGAAGGGAAGTAAGAGTTAGGAACAAGATACGAGGTTTGCATAGGTTAAGCCTGACACATGGTGCTGGGACAGGTGTGGGGAAACGAGAACATGCACTGCTCAAAGGATAATTTGGTAACCCCACTCTGGAGAACACTGTTCTAGATCAAAGTTAAGTACATGACCTACACCCCAGCAATTCTGCTTCTAAGTAGAGAAGAGTCACAGGAAGCCTCGTTAGAATATCAAGTTGTCCATCCCTGAGGGATAAGCTGGAAGAGTCACAATGAAATATTATGGAAAAGTTAAAGTGTTAACTAGTGTGACCTCCAAACAGCTCCCGCGGACATACTGAAGGTCACGTGTCAGACACAGATTAGTCACGGAATTGGGGGCACCACGGTAAGGAGTGTTCCAGCTCACTTCTACTCCTGGCTTCTGGACGTCTTTGAATATGTCATGTTAACGCTGTCTCTGGGAGATATCTGACTCACCTACCGGGGTACTGTGAGAATTCAACTAAAAATATGCATGAATACAATTTGAAAAAGAAACAAACACACATAACAGCTGTGAAAGATTCCAGTTTACGTATACTTTCCTTAAAATTTTTTTTAAAGCTTGGATACATATGCACTAGATGAAATAAAGTAAAACCACAACAAGAACGGCGAGGACATGCAAATCCCTATTTAAGGGCAGCCCCTGAAGACAAAGGAGACACTCTGAAGTCGGTGGCCAGTGTGAATGCAGGGCAGTTCTGAAGGCAGCTGCTGTATTTTTGTGTTTAAGTTTTCATCCAAATTAAGTCAGATACCAAAATACTGGGTTGGCCAAAAAGTTCGTTCGGGTTTTTCCGAAAGATTGGATGGAAAAACCCAAATGAACTTTATGGCCTACCCAACAGACCCGATCCCTGGGTCAGAGAATTAGGGGGATTAATTCCTCTAGAGTGAAGTAAATATATATTAAAAAATTCAGTAAGAGAGGTCTTTTCAGGCCTCAAAGCTAAGCTGGACAAAGTCCCCACTTTCCCAGGGAACTGATGCCATGAGACAAGGCAGGCTCCTGGGTGGATGTCCCTACTTGGAGGAAGCAGCGCCTCTGTGGGGTAGTCACTCCCTCTGCCCTTACACCAGGGCCTGAGGACACAATGGGACACAGCCAGAGCAAAGGCACCCAGAAGGCCAGGCTCCTCTGCAACAACAGTGGCGCTGACAGCAAAGTGCCCGAGCATGCCTCTTTTGACAGCTGTCCCAGAAGACATGCAAGTCCCCCCAGATCACTAACTCTTTCTTCTAGCTTCTGTTTTAGGGGTCACATTTGAGGAGTGAGCATCTCAAGCCAGAAAGAGAAAGAAGTGAGTTCTTCAGAGATTACAAGGGGAGCAGGCAAGGTTACCTCACAGACGCCACACCGCCGGCGTTTAAAGGCGTTCTCCTTGTCTTCTTTGTCATCCTTTTCAATTTGCTCCGCAAAGAAAGTGTCAAAGATCTGGTAGACCAGCTTCGTAGTGGTGGCTTTGGTGGGGCCTCTGTCCTTCTCCTTGGCAGGATGCCGGATGGTCTGCCGCCTTTCAGCTCGCCTGGGAGAGAGTTTCCATGGTGTTAGCGGGCTGGGAAGAGCGCACAGGATGCTCTGCCTTCTGTCTCACATCTTCAGTCTCATTCCTGCTGCATCCTTACCTTTTTCCCAAGGTGACCCCGGCCAACTTGATCAGGTCTCTCATGCAGGGGGTCAGGAAGATGGGCTGCTCGTCACTGTCCCCAGCCCGATCATAACTCTCTACTTGTTCCACCACAAACTGGGCGTGTCGAAGGAGAGAATCCTCTGTGAATCGATTCAGGTTGAGCATAGAAGGAGGAACAGTGGTCTTTTAGGGGAAAAAAAAAAAAAATCAGAGGTTTCCCTTAGGCTTAAGCAAAACTAATCTAAATCAAACAAACAATTTCTGCTGACTCTGAACATGTTTTCTAGCACATCTCATATAAATAGGTGTGAATCCCATATTGTGAATAACCTAAACCTCTTACCTCGATCTTATTGATCAGGTCTTCGTATGTTGAGTCAGGGTTGTTCTGCAGGAACTCAACTACTATCTTACTTATGTAGATCTTCTCTTGCATCACACTGAACAGAGGTGCATACTCTGGGCTGGGATCCATCAAAATGTATTCGGCAAATGCTGCAGTGAATGGATGTTTAAGAGAGCAGTTTGAACCTGATGGCAGCTACAGTGGCCAAAGGGCAGGGACGAGGCTATGAGGCTTACAGAACAGGCTAAGAGTCATTCTGTACCCAAATGTCAAAAAACATGAAGTACAGTCCAGAGTTAGCTCATTCGGAAGGGGCCTGTCTGAGCCAGCCAGAGGACGGAGACTGGCCAAGTGGCTTTCCTTTGGCTCGATTCTGGTTTTTGGAATTCAGTTTGGGTTTCAGCTGCAAGAACATGACCTGCTTTTACACCAGAGGGTCAGTTCCAGGGCCAGTTGTAGCTAATATAAGAGGCCATTCCAGGGACTTCCCTGGTGGTGCAGTGGTTAAGAATCCGCCTTACAATGGAGGGGATGCGGGTTCCATCCCTGGTCAGGGAACGAAGATCCCACACGGCACAGAGCAACTAAGCCCACATGCCACAACTACTGAGCTCACGCGCCTCAACTAGAGCCCACATGCCGCAAACTACAGAGTCCACGCGCTCTGGAACCCACGCCACAACTACAGTGCCCACGTGCCCTGGAGCCCGCATGCCACAACTGAAGAAGAAAAAACCCGCACACCACAGCTAGATAGAAACCCGCGCATCACAACGAAGAGCCCGCATGCCTCAGCAAAGACCCGATGCAGCCAAAAATAAATAAAATAAGTAAATGATAAATCTTAAAAAAAAAAAAAAAAGAGCCCATTCCATTCAAACCTGACATGCTTTCCACATGGTCACATGAGCCTGACACTTCCCAGAGCCTGACACTTCCCAGAGCCCAACCAAACCCTATGAAAGACAGGAGCGAAGGCCCCTTTCAGCTCCCAGAAAGGTCCACGATTGGTCACATACTTACAGGTGCTAAAGCCAAGGAGAGCCTTTTCACCTCCATCAAAGCCAGCAATCCACCATTCATTTATTGGACCAAGATTTTTGCCATTAACACCACCTAAAAGGGGGGAAAAAAGTTTCCTGAAAGCAAAGTAGACTAAGAATATGCCTCTCAAAAACTGAGGAGGGTTAAGTGGCACTGAGTGCCCACCTGAGCCGACACCTCTTATCAGCCAAGCCGGGCAGTCCTTACTGGAGCCATCAGAGAGTCTGCTCGTAGCTGCTCACAGCCCAGTCTCAAGCCCTAACTTTAAGAGGCAATAGTTCCAGTTGAATATTGCTCTCATCTCAAAGTTTTGTTTGTAAACTGTCCCAAACAACCTGGAACGTGCCACGTACCTTCGGGAGACGGGTCATCCTCATATATTGGCTTTGCTGAACCAGAAAAGAGGAGCTCGACATCCTTCTCAATGAGGCCGGTGTCGATCGGGCACAGGTGACCTCGTTTACAGTACACGCTAGACAGGCGACAGAGTGGATTTACCAGCTAACCAAAGACAGGCTGAAGTACAGAGTCAAGCTCAGACACGAGGTGGACTACGTGCAGTCCCTAGGCTCAGCTGTCTCCTTGGCTGCCAGAACACTGGCTCAGTACAGTGTTCTTTCACCCAGCCAGCTTCTACCCGATTCGCCCACCTGGGTATCAAGAGTATAAGTGTCTGAAGAGGCAACGTGGAGAGGTCAGCGAGACTGATAGTGGGATGGCGGGAAATCTCACAAGGGCACCACCTGCTACACCCTCCCTCGGTGAGTTGCTAGTGGAGAAACAATGGTTTCTCAAACACATCCTACCCAGAGCTGTACAACCATCCCCTCTAGCTCCAAAATGTTCTTGTTGCTGAAAATGAAACCTCACACCCACTGAGCTGTCACTCCCTATCCCCTCCCCACCCCTGGCAACTACTAATCTGCTTTGTTCCTGTGGATTTACTGCTTCATAGCATTTCATATATGGTTAATTTTGTGCTATGTGACTTTCGCCTCATTAAGAAAAATTAAAATGAGGCACATTATACAACAGCATAAAAGGTGAGGTACATCAAGGACATCGGAAGGAGGGACTCCCACCTCCCTCTGGGGGTTCAGCCTCCAGTTTAAGGGCATCCACTGCCTAGAGATGCTCCTTGACATTTGAGAGGATGTGCATCATTAAGCAGGATGCCAAACTTGAGAAAATCATGGGGTTGGGGTGGGTTCTGCTTATGAACCTGCTCACGCTGGCCTCGAGGCCAGAGGTGCCGTGCTACCCCTCAGAGTCCAAGCGGGTCACGTGGAATCCGTGCAGGTCTGAGAGCACCACCACGCTGCCACCACCTAGGCCCTTGGAAGCCAAAATTCCGCATCTTGGACTCTCACACAATTAAAAAAAATTAAAACATGACCACTTTGAGTGGAGTTCCCCTACCAAGCACGGTAGGTAGACACGGGTCACAGCCTTGCCATCAGGACCTGAAGATGTGGGAAAGATGGACCAAGGGAGGGCAGGACACCGCGGACGCACAGAAGAGGAGGATCCAGCGCCCAGCCTGACGGGCTGTCCACATGCTCCCTCAGTAGAGGGGACATCAGGGAGAAGTGCCAAGTCCCAGGCAGGGGCAGGACCCACTGGTTCACAGGAAGGGCTTGTTTCCACCTGCCACTTTCAGCCCAAGTACCAGAGGTAAACAGAGTTCCTAATTACCCAGGTGGTCTGGCTCCAATGGCCTGATGCTACAAAGGCATGTCATTCCTACGAAGTGTGTTTTTACTGCCCCCTTCCCAACCTGCTATTCTTGAGGAGTGGCCAGGAGACCCCAAGCCCTGACACTCCCGACTACAGCGGCCCCGGCCCCTGGTTCTCCTGAACCTCTGCCCCAGGAATGCCACAGGGAAGGAGGAGGCCATGAATGTCAGCAATGCCAACAGCACGTTTCAGCTGTGCTGTCAGGCAGAGGTTGAGCCAGGGGATCGCTGGTAGATGGGCAGCATCCCACTACAGATCAGGATCCTGATCGTGGAGCGTGGGAGACACCACCAACCACAGCGAGTGTACGGAGTACTGCAGGAGAAACATACTGGGGTTTCCCTGGGCCCAGAGCCCCCCAACCCACTGTGGGGCAGGAGTGTCGGAAAGGCTGCCCAGAAATGATTCCACCTGAGGCTACAACAGGCGGCCCGCCCACCCCTACTATTCTCTGGTCCAGGGAGCGGAAAAGCACGTGCCAAGGCCTGAAAGGAGACATGGGCTGGTCCTGGAGCCAAGCCATTTCCCACAAGAAGCAAAATGAAGCACCTCCAGTGAGGGGGACAGAACGGAACCAAGGGGGCTGGAGAGCACGGGGACTCTGCTCACTCACAGGCTTGTTTGAGCCCTTCCAAAGGTACAGTCCAGACGTCACGGACCTCTACGCCGAAGAGCCCGGCATCACTGACACGGCCTGCAAAGCCCTGCAGGATCCAGGCCCCTCCCGGGCCCCTGTTCCCCTACCACTCACCCCCAGTCCCTCTACTCCCCCCACACAGCCTCTCGCCTAGCCTTCCCCAGCCGATGTGCCCACCTCCCAGCCTCCACGTGCTGTTCCCTTCTCCTGGATGTCTTTCCCTCACTAGCCCCTCGGGCTTGTTCTTAAGCCACCGAGTCTTTGCTCCAGTCCCTTCCTCTCCATTCTAAACAACTTTCCCCCACCCACTCTCTGCTCCCCATGCTTTTCACATCTGTCACAGTGTCACTACCTGACAGGCCTAACTTTTGTTCTGCCTCCACGAGACCAGGGAGCTGAGGTGCTGCATCTGTAAGACCTCGTTCAGGACCTAGCACATAGCTGGCCCTCACCTGAATGAGCTCCAGGATGCTCACCTGCTCAAGACCTAACAGGTAGAGCTGTAACCACCCGCCCACCCACCCCACCACCACCAGCAAACGTCCACCAGACGTCTACCAGCTTGCTGGGCCCTTATCTCGTGTCAGCAGCTTAAGAAATGTTGCAGGTTAGGTATTAAAAACTTCACTAGGATATTAAGAACTTAGGTGTCTTTAGGAAAATGCCCCGTTACGATAAAGCAGAGGCGTATCAGTTACCTGAAGCAGGTCAGTTTGTGTTGGGGAAAATCCTCGTAACTCTCAAAGCCAGATTCATTGGCATCAAAGATGGACAGTCTCTCATTTGTCAACAACTGTATCTCTTCCACCTGAGAGACATTGACCATTAACTAGACACAAGAGACAGGAAACTATCAATATAAGGCTGAAAACACAGCTGGAACTTACTGCATCAGGGAGATGCTGTTCATATCTTAGCTCGGGGTCATCCAGGTACTGTCCGCACTCAATGCACTTCAGAGGATCGGTCTGTGGAGGCACGAACACAAACAGCGCTCAGAGAGCCAGCCCCAAGCAATCGCATTAGTGGTGCACAACTGGTTTTACTCCCAGATATACGTTTACCTTGGAGGACACTACTGCCATTTTGGTTCGAGCCATTTTCTTCTCAGTTCTGTGTACCAAGCAGAAGGTTTTTTTAGTCATTTCACAACATATCAGAATCTGCCATCAAAGTTACACCTGATCCACCAGACACAGATGAGCACCAGACGCCGCATAAGGGGCAAGGTGCGAGGCCGTAAGCATCTTTACCACGCGGAGGGGAGCTGCCTCACGCGGCAGGATTGGAACGTCTCGGTCCTGTGCTCACACTCCATCACGTACAAAGCTAAGGCTACTCCAGAATTCACTAAAAGCCCCTTTACTTGCTTTCTAGGACAACCATTTTAATATTATGATCTGCTTTGTATAAAGACAAAAATACGTTCTTACGGTTCTTTGCATGTAGTTCTGCGTCTCTTCTCCTCCTAAACGGAGAAAACAAAAGAGTGGAGGGTAAAAAAGTATTTTCCATCTGGATAATGCTTCAGTTAAGAATTTAATGTACAAGGTTAT
Source organism: Globicephala melas (assembly GCF_963455315.2). Taxonomy (NCBI): domain Eukaryota; kingdom Metazoa; phylum Chordata; class Mammalia; order Artiodactyla; family Delphinidae; genus Globicephala; species Globicephala melas. Next base: position 164,402,996 of record NC_083316.1, on the reverse strand, counting down.
CACAAAACGTACATGGTTATCACAAAAGTCAGAGGCAGGAAGGCAGTCAGAGAACCACTGAGACCCAAGCCATCTCCAGTGTCTAGTCTTATACACAAAATTCCTTTTTTTAAAAAAATAAATTTATTGATTTTCTTTTATTTATTTTTGGCTGTGTTGGGTCGTTGTTGCTGCGTGCGGGTTTTTCTCTAGTTGCAGCGAGCGGGGGCCACTCTTCGTTGCGGTGCGTGGGCTTCTCGTTGCGGTGGCTTCTCTCGTTGCGGTGGCTTCTCTCGTTGCGGAGCACGGGCTCTAAGCACGCAGTAGTTGTGGCATGTGGGCTCAGTAGTTGTGGCTTGTGGGCTCTAGAACGCAGGGTCAGTAGTTGTGGCGCATAGGCTTAATTGCTCCATGGCATGTGGGATCTTCCCGGACCAGGGCTCGAACCTGTGTCCCCTGCATTTACAGGCAGATTCTTAACCACTGCGCTATCAGGGAAGCCCCTAAACAAAATTCTTATAACCAGACTTCCTTAAAAGACTCATAAGATCACTTTAAAAAAACAAACAAAAAAACCCAGCTTTACTGTATAAGTGGTACCTCAGAGTAAGTATATAATTGAAGAGGGGTACTATGGACTGAGTTGTATCCCTGGCCCCCCACCCAATTCCTACGTTGAAGCCCTAACACCAAATGTGACTGTATTTGGAGATGAGGCTTTTAAGGAAGTGACTATGGTTAAATGAGGTCACAAGGGTGTGGACCTAATCCAATAGGACTGGGGACCTCATAAAGAGGAAGGGACACCAGAGCTCTCTTTCTCCCTACGTGCTTGCACAGGGAAAGGCCATGTAAGGAACCAGCAAGAAGACAGCCGTCCACAAGCCAGGAAGAAAGACTTCTCCAGAAATTAACCCTGCTGGCACTTTGAACTTTTAGTTCCAGTCTCCAGAACTGTAAGAAAATAAATGTCTATTGGTTAAGTCACCCAGACTGTCATATTTTGTTATGACGGCCCCTGCTGACTAATATAAGAGAAAATTTATTTCTAGAATTATTTGGGGTAAATGAAGGAATGGTAGAACACAACTATCACAATCTGTAACTCCCAGTGAAATAATGGATTTAAGCAATGACTGTTAAAAACATTAGGTGAAAAGCTGAGGGGAACTTTATAATGGATGGATCAGGCAGATGGCACCTGAGCTCAGTGATCAATCCTAACACCTTCAAAAGATAACCATGCCTTATGGTATGATGTAACAGGAAGTACACAGCATCACCTCAGAAGTACTCTGGGAAACAAGAGACCTGCCTCTGGTCAAGCCTCTGGACCTAACCAGCGGTCTGCAGGCGGACAGGGCTGGAGGGATATGTCAAGCCTGAGAACCCACAGACGCTACAGGTAAGCTGGCTAGTTCCACCAAGTGCAAGAAAGAGGACAGGGTGAAACTGCAGATGACACACTGAGGACAAACAGGAACCAAGTGTATTATATAGGCTGTGTTGGGGTCCTGAATCCAACTGTAAAACACACAAGGGAGACCATCAGGGAAATCTGAACGGAGATTAGGTTTTTATATTATTGTGCTATGATAATGGTATAGCGGTGATTTTCTTTAAATAAATTTATTTATTTTTTAAATTTTTGGCTAAGTTGGGTCTTTGTTACTGAGCACGGGCTTTTCTCTAGTTGCACAGAGTCGGGGCTGCTCTTCGTTGTGGTGCACAGGCTTCTCATTGCAGTGGCTTCTCTTGTTGCAGAGCACGGGCTCTACGCGTGCAGGCTTCATTAGTTGTGGCACGCGGGCTCAGTAGTTGTGGCTCACGGGCTCTAGAGCGCAGGCTCAGTAGTTGTGGCACACGGGCTTAGCTGCTCCGCGGCCTGTGGGTTCTTCTCGGACCAGGGCTCGAACCCGTGTCCCCTGCATTGGCAGGGGGATTCTTAACCACTGTGCCACCAGGGAAGCCCAGTGGTAATGTTTAAGAAGAGACTCCTCTCCTTTTAGAAGCACTTCTGTAGATATTTCAGCAATACATCTGGGATCTGTTTATCTTCAGAGCGAGGGAGGGTAAGGAGAACGAGTAAGGCTTGGGTAAAACATGCCTAATCATGGGTTGATAACTGTTGAAGGCTGATGACAATGTGAGGGTTTGCTACCCTTTTCTGCCTACCTTGGGGTATGTTTGAATGTTTCCATAAGAAAAATTGTTTAAAAAACACTTTAATATATTCCAGCCAATGGGATATTATGAAACACAGTAGAATTGAAAAAACTAGGCCTTACCTTTTCATCCTCATCTTTCTCATCAGAAACTTGTGGTTTTACTCCTTCAGGTTCTTTTTCTTCTGGTCTCCGTTTGCTAGCTCTATTGGATAAACAAATAAGTCAGATGTTAGCTTAAAAAAAAAAAAAACTATATTGCCAATTCACATAAAAATGACAAACTAATGCCTTCCTACAGAAAAGCAAACTATTCCCAATAGATCTGGTGAACAGATACTTTCTTCCCATCCAAAAAAGAAAGTCCCCTTGTCACAGTAGCTCCAAAGGTGTGTCACTAACTCGTGATCCTGAAAGGAAGCCTTCAGAAGCCCCATGTGACCCTCAGACGTGGGGCCTGATGAGAGGTGCCGGAAACTAAGAGACACGTGACAGTGCAGTGACAGGAGCACTACCCACGTGGCAGAGGGTATCAGGTAAGATGGGGCCCAGAGTTTGATTTCTTATCCAGCCCCGCCCAAACTGATCCAATCTTCCAATAGCACCAGCAATTCCCTGTAAACCTCTACATCACAGATCTCCAACAGTTATTTCGCTAATTTAAATTACACAAAGCACAGCACAAAAGCACAAGCATTTTAACCACTTACAGATCTTTGGGTTGACTTCTGTGCCTCTTTTCATCCTGAGAGGGGAAAGTGTGGGTGGAGAAATAAAGGGGGGAAAATTAATTTCTGAGTAAGAGCGAGACAAAACCCCAAAGTATCAGTTAAGGATTGCAGCACTGTGGAATGAGAGAACAGGAAAATCTGGGCAGGTCTACAGGGTAGAGATGAGGCTTCAAAAATGTTAACTCAGTTTCCTAACACCTACAAACAAGAGTTGACCGGTAGTTGGCAAACTTCCTGTAAAGGGCAAAAAAATACACATTTTCAGATGTACAAGCCACAGACCTGTGTCACAGCTACTCAACTCTGCCACTGTAGCACAAAAGCAGCCAGAAACAATACATAAGTGAAATGGTATGACTGTGTTCCAATAAAACTTTATGAAAACAGGCAGAGGGCCAGATTTGACCTGTGGATCACAGTTTACCAACCCCTGTCCTAGGATAGCTCAAAGTAAAAGGGAATATTATAGCCATTTTGCTTATGTCGGCCAAAATGCCCATAGCTCCATCTGTCGTTTGGTCAGGGGTGAAGATGTCATACAGACAGGCATTGGGACAGTAGTAGTGGGGTAGGCGGTGACAACACTAAACTTCGGAATCTAGTATGGGACAGAAGTAGAAGTAGGAATTCCCGACTTGGTCACCAACTCATTAGACAAAGTCAAATGTTTGATCCTTTTGTCCTTTTCTGCCGTGAGGCAAAAGTGCTGGCTGTGTGGTCTAAAGCTCCTACCAGTTGCCGTCTGAGGAAAATGGGTGGTTTGACAGCACCGCTAAGATCTCTCTAGATCTGAAGGGATGCCAGGCGAGTGCTGACAGTAAGGTAATGAATATCCAGACAGAAAAGATGAGAGACAATAAGATGTTAGATAGAACAAGCTGGAGGAAACACCGAAAGGATCATCTGCCATAGAACAAGAAGGGGTGCCCGCTGGAAGCGAGAATGCTCACGACCCAGCAAGTCTGACCTCTGGCTCTGCTCTCTAGATCTCAGACAGAAAACCAGAGACAATCCTGGGACCACCCTCATTTGGCTTCTCTTAGACAGGGACCAAACTGCTAAGGAGCTTAAGAGTCCTGTGCTGCGGCCCCCAGCAGCTGTGTCCCCCTCCCCTGGAGTTCACAGCCCTGTGGATAACCTTGCTGCCCAGGACGTTTACACAGGCCCACCCCTGGATCAATGTAGTGTTTTAGGGTTTAAATGTGCTCACTTAGCTGAACTGGGGAAGCTGGCAGGGAAGGGAAGAGCTAGGCTCAGAACTCAGGAGACTGACTGGTTGGTAAAGCAGCACAAGTGTGATGACACCATGTAGCTGGGGTGACACGTCAAGCCTTCTCAGGGCAGAGGCTCTGAAGAGAAGCTGGCTCCACACACGCCTTAGTCCAGCACACAGAGGCCCTCCCCACCGTTACGATGCACAGACAACTGAACACTCACTATGTATCAGGCGCTGACATGAAGTGACAGCCACCCACCCCCACGAAGGGTAGCAGCTGACCTGCCCAGCGCCACCCCACGGGCAGGTAGGGCTGGAGCTGAACAGAGCCCTACCCCACGCCATTTCTCCCCACCAACTGGGAACGTAAGGATCAGGTAGAGATAAGTGACAGAGTCAGTCTTTACTTTGTCTTCTCCTTCATTCATTTCAGCCTGAGCTCCTCCGGGCCTTGCATCTCTGTCTGGCTCCTCCTTAGATTTCTGTTTAGGTGTTCTGCCGCAGAACGAAACACACAGTCAGCTCAGGGCGCCCGCTGCCCTTTCAAGCAGCCCCAGTGAGGGGTTTACACGGTCTCCTCCCCTAAGTTAGAGCATGGATTGTATTTCTTATCTGAAGGGCAAGTTTTCAGAGCAAGAAACCCAGAAGGCATTTATTACTTCAGAAAGTATGATCTCGGAAGCGCCGTCTACACTTCCCTGTTGCTGAGACACGCAGTAGTTTAAAAACAAAAGAGACAACAGGGATCCACTGATCTCTGGTAACCTGATGGGAATCCTGCCTGTGGTGGATTCCTGTGCAGGTTTGCTAGCTGGCCTGAGGTGCCGTCCAGAAAGTCCTCACCTCTCCGTCCGCCAGGGCCCGGCCACTCAGTTCAGGTGTTCTGCCCACCCCAGACTCAGGCCCAGTCTCAACATTTGCTTCAGCCCACTGTCTGTCAGAGGTTGCTTTCCACTTCTGCCCTCAGGTGCTGCCACTGCCATGAGAGCACACCCAGGCTGGCCAAGTCTTGGGGCTGAAGCGGGTCCACCTGACCAAGATCAGCCAATGGCCACTGAGCCGCAAACATGTAAGCTCAAAACATGGTTACTCTCGTAAGCCACTGAGCTTTGGGGCAGTTTGTCATACAGCGCCTTCACAGCTGTGGGGAAGAGACAGAGCTGCTCAATGCCCTTTAACCACCACCTGACTAGCTGCTTGCTGTATGAGCACCACTAAGAAGAGGCCTGGGGTCAAGGTCAGCTAAATCTCACCTGACCTCAGCCTTCAGTGTGGTGGTCTGACCTTACACGAGCAGAAGTCATCCACACATTATATGTTTGATCAGTGCACTTAACACTCTGTCCAATCCATTATTTTTACCAGAACGCTTATTTTAGCAAGTAAGCTTCACAAAGTACAAAGGCATGTTAACTGTACTTACAGTTCTTTGGTTTGACTTCTGAGTCTCTTTTCTTCCTAAGTGGAGGGGAGGGGGAGACCAAAAAAAAAAAAAAAAAAGACTAGTTAATTTTTTTTTTGTTTTTTGTGGTACGCGGGCCTCTCACTGTTGTGGCCTCTCCTGTTGCGGAGCACAGGCTCCGGATGCGCAGGCTCCGCGGCCATGGCTCACGGGCCCAGCCGCTCCGCGGCATGTGGGATCTTCCCGGACCAGGGCATGAACCCGTGTCCCCTGCATCAGCAGGCGGACTCTCAACCACTGCACCACCAGGGAAGCCCAGATTAGTTAATTTTTGCATTTGATTTGAATCTTTCTACTAAAGAGTTTTACGGAAATAAAATACTTAAACTGATCCTGCAGTCTAGTTGGAATAAAGATTCTCTTCTTTCAAGACAGCACATTTTTGGGACTTTCCTGGTGGTCCAGTGGCTAAGACTCTGTGTTCCTAATGCTGGGGGCCCAGGTTCGATCCCTGGTCGGGGAACTGGATCCACATGCCATAACTAAGAGTTCGCATGCCACAACTAAAGATCCCGAATGCCAAAATAAATTAAAAAAAAAAAAAAGGCACTTTTTTTGGTGGGGTAGGTAGGCAGGAAGTTAAAGAACTCTTAGACAGATCCTGATGTTTAAGAGGGATTTGGGGGCAAAATACTATCTACTTGTCATTATTAAGTGTTGACAGTCTCATAGAAAACTTTATCAAAACTAGGAATCTAATAAAGAAATGAAGTAGAATGACCCAATCTGGAAAAGAGCTCCGTCTCAAACATGGACAACAAATTGTTTTGAGCCTGAATTTAGAGAGCTAAACACGCCTCTCCAGAGAGCAGAATTCAGCCTCAGGAACCCCACACTTTGTAAGGAGATCACAAAGGTTGGTGATGTTAACAGAAGGAACACATTGCAGACCTTCCTCCTGGAAGAAGAGATCCTGGGAGTCTGGTCACAGACAAGGGATTTCAATCTTGCCCTCAAATCCTTCTTTGGAGGGTGGTGGTCACGCTAGTCCACTAGAACCGCTTCTTCTCAAACAATTCAACATGTGTCCCAACTGTAACTGCTGCTAACTTTAACTAGGATCAGGGTAGGGAAGTGATCAGTTAAAGACTAGTTTCAAGTACCAAATAATTCAAGAATTATACATCTTTAGTTGATTCCCCATTAGGACAAAATAACAGACACCCATCCTTTAACAGGCTCTCAATAAGGGCACACACCACCCACCCATTTGAGTTTCTAAGAAACCTCTAATCAATGTCTTAATAAAACCAAAAGGGACCTAGGGCTTCCCTGGTGGCACAGTGGTTGAGAGTCCGCCTGCCAATGCAGGGGACACGGGTTCGTGCCCCGGTCCGGGACGATCCCACATGCCGCGGAGCGGCTGGGCCCGTGAGCCATGGCCGCTGGGCCTGCGCGTCTGGAGCCTGTGCTCCGCAACGGGAGAGGCCACAACAGTGAGAGGCCCGCGTACCACAAAAAACAACAACAACAAAAAACCCAAAAGGGACCTGATATTGTTCTACCACCTGTGACTGACCAATGTCAGCCCTTTGTCATATGGGGCAGTGCTGTCTAATGGTAAAGCTTCCAGTATCAGACCCCCTATTCCTTCTCCTACCCCCTCCCATGGGGGTTCAGTGGGTACATCTGTATTTCACAGAACCTTAAACTCTGATTTTACAAAGGAGCTGGAGGTCTGGGGAAAGAACTCATCTGATCTCAGTTAAGAATGCAACTCTATACCTGGACGATACTATAGCACTTTAGCACCTCATGTGTTTGAAAATGAGACCTTCACAAGGACCTCATGGGCAGGAGAGGCAGGCAGGAGAGGGGACAGACTGAAGCTCTGTGACTGACTGATCAAGTAGCAGAGGTTCAGCTGACTTCCAGGCCTACCGCTGATTTACTATCACCACAGCCACGTAACACACCTTCCACATAGAGAACCAGCAGAAAAATGAGTTTGAAGAGCATTTTAGCTAAATTCAAGGTCACTTTGATCGTTAGTGAAAGTCACTCTGTTCCTACACGCTCCCCACACCCTCACCCCCCTTCCTAGAACCAAATGGGTTCTGAGATTAAGGTGGAAGTGACAAACCTGGAGGTGACCAGGCTTTACTTTATCATCTCTTTCTTCTTCTTCCACGTGTGTTCCTGGTCTTACTCTTCCCGGTTCTTCTGCAGGGAGCAGTCCAGCAACTCTGTCAAGCAAAATCACACACCCTAATGTTGACTTTCACAGACTCCTCCCGTGGAAGCAATTTTCAAAAGGTCTTCCTTCCTACCCACCGCCCCAAAAAATCAATCTTCATCTCAGAGGCCCTGAAAGGCACATATTACCTCAACATTTAATATTTAATACAACCTTTAGATCTAGTTCTGATAACGGCCGGTTGCCCCCAATTCACTCTTTGCAAGACAATTCTACCTGAATCACAAGGTTAATAATCTGACTGCAAACTCGGCATCCTTAAGCTATCTATGGTCACCCCGGCAACTCACTATAAAGTTCTTCTTTTTAGAAGATTTCAGAAAAGTAATTTCAGTCATCAAGATTACATATTGCACAGAAAAGATTATTATTCTTACCGTTCTCTGGATGTAACTCTACGTCTCTTTTCCTCCTATGTGGAGAGAAGGGAAAAAGAGAAAAACAATATTTCAAAAGAAGATCAAAACCAAAAGCATGAGTCAAAGTATTAAATAAATACATTTGATGTGGTTAAAAACAGGGGTTGAGGGGTAATCTGGGTTTGGGGGAGATCTGGGCAACCTTCAGCCTGGTGTTGATGTCCCACCACCCTCAAAACAAAGAGAGGCCCAGGAGCTGGCCCGGCACACATCTGGGCACTAGAGGTCATCTAGTGACGCTACGTAAAGTCAAAGATCCGCCTCATGTCAGGAATTTGTTAATACTAGAAAAAAACCAAAGTAGTAATTTGGGATTCACATCAGGAAGTGATGATGACAACCTAAACTGGACACCAGCCCTTCTCTGATGAACACCTTAGTACACTACTTCCCTAAGTTCACAACGCTTGCCATCTCCAGGATATCTGTATTTATGTATTTAAGGGGGATAAAAATATTGTGGTGAAAAAAAAAATATATTGTGGTGATGAAACCGATCTATGTCTTGTTTGAGGTGGAGGTTACAAGAATGCATGCATGCGTACATGTGACCATACGTGCACAGTGAATAAAGTCTGTAGATTACGCCGATGTCCATGTTCTGGTTTTGCTATTACAGTTACGTGAGATGTTACCATTGGAGAAAGTTGGGTAAACTACACAGAACCCCTGTACTATATTATACGGAATTAATCTGTATGTGTATATATACAATTCTGCCTCCAGACTGCCTTTAGACTCGAGCTACAACATCAACTCTTCCCTGGGTCTGCAGCCTGTTGGCCTGTCCTGCACATTTCAGACTTGCCAGCCTGAAATCGTGTGACTCAGTTGCTTAAATTAATCTCATACATACAGACATCACTGGGTCTGTTTCTCTGGAGAACCCTAAGATAGATTTTATACTACAGTTATACACACATACATATCATCTGAAACAATACAGAAGAAACTGATGAATGCTCGCCTCTCAAAGGAAGGACAGGATGGAGAGGGGGGAGTACCACCCCTATGTACCAAACAGCCTTTTGTACTGTTTTACCAAATGCATGTATTTAATACCTGTTTTAAAAAACATAGTGAGATCTCAAAACTTTAAATTGACTAAAGTAAGATTCTCTCTGTAGTACTACTTATTTGACCACCACCACCTGATAACACTGGTGTGGTGCACTGAGCCTTACTCTAGCATATCGGGATAAACCCTGTTTCGACAAGTGTTCATCCTCCAAGTCCCCAAGGTCTCACACACACTGCCAGTGAAACTGCTTCCTGCTTGGGAAAGAGTGCCCCAGTTCGTTTCTTTAGAAGCTAAAAGGCTATGTAAGCCCTCCAAAAGGTTAGAGGGCAAAGAACAACTCTAAAACTGGCACACTTGTTAAAAAAAAAAAGACTTGCCAATATTACAAGAGCCAGCTTGCTTTCACCTGTGACACGTTTTCTTAGGAGGCAAGGGATGTGGCCACGTGACTTGGACAAGCTGTTTCCCTCTGTCTCAGTGTCCCACCTGTGAGTGGGTAGTCTGACTAAACAGGAGAATGAGTATGTCTTTTACAACAGGACGTCAAGTCCACCTCAGTGATATTGGTAGCCTTGAGTCCAGTGCTTCTCGCTCAGTGCAACTGTGCCCCCCAGGGGACATCTGGGAAAGTCTGAAGGTGATTTTGGTTGTCACAACTGGGAGGAGAGAGGGAATGTTACGGGCATCTAGGGAGTAGAGGTCGGGACCTTGCTAAACATTCTATGATGCACAGGACTCACCCCCACAGCAAAGGTTTACCTGGCCCCAAAAGTCAATGCCTTCGTTGAGAAACCCTGCCTTAGAGCAAACCACGGATACTCATCTTTAGCAGGTAACGGGGCATTTACTACCCACCTGTAACCTACAGACTTCCCGACTTACACAGCTAATCCTGTGGCAGGACTGAAATAGATAGTGTGTGACCATCTGGTATTATCTAGGTTTGCCCCTCAAGTCACATGGGACAGTGCTAGAGACTGACATTTTCGATATTGGAGGCCTTTGGCAAGCCGCCAGTTTTCTAACCTAAAAAGTCTAAGCAGCATTATTACAATACACATAACATGACAATTCTGCTTTTCTAGAGAAATTAGATGTGGGAAAGGGGCTTATCTGACATCAGAAGGAAATGCTTTAAACACATCACATCTGCTGGTTTGACTGTCAAATCTTGACAACTGGAGAGGTAGGAAAGTAGACAGGAGGGAACAGACCAAAGTTACGGGCCTTCTGAGCCCTCAGGTCTAACCCTAACACACTTCGTACTGCCCAGGGTCCAGGGATATGTTCTAACATCCTCTCAGTCACTTCTGGGCCATAGATAGACCAAGTATACATTCACAACTACCAGCAAGTGTACCAAAATAAGGCAGAGTTAAGAAACTTAAACACGAGCCCTACCTGGTCTTTTTCTTCTTCATCGACAGAATCATCTGATTTTGCTTTTTCAGCGTCTTCCTCAGGTTTCCGTTTGGCAGGGCTGTCACACACAGTAAAGCCAACTGTTAGCTCAGCCAGACCCTAGTCCTCCAGTGGGCACGAAACAACTTATATTCCTCCCTACCAAGAGTACCCTCTGTTTGGAAAGATTCAGGGCATGGACACCCTCTTCCCTCCAAGGAGAAGCCCTTTCTGCCAGGACATTAAAAGAAGCTTCGAGCTTAATGTTTCTTTGGATGACAGGTTTAGAATACCACCATTTTGCAAACCTTAAGAAGTAATGGATCTAGACTTTGATCAACGGCTGCTAGAATCACCGAACAGACATTACATGCCTCTGATGGACAGCCCCATGCCGTCAATGAAGTCTCACGAAATAAGGCTGGAATCTGATCAAGACTCTAGACCTAACTACCAGTGTACAGAGAACTGGAGACAAGGGAACACATTAACCACCAAAACGATGCAGTCAGCCAGACCTAGAAGCTAGTAGACAAAAGACCTATTTTCTTTAAATAAATGGCAAGAAACTAAGGAATCTATCACTTGAAAGGCTTAAGGAGCAAATCAACCAAACTCTGTTACACAAGGGGAAGAATGAACACTGCTATGTATTTGTTAGTAAGGAACTGTTACACTTTATAAGGCATGTTTTGTCTTCTTCAAAAGACGGTTTGCTAGATGTTAGCAATTATAGCAAAATATGAATAAAAAACTTGTCAAAGAAAGAGACCTTGTCATCTAGAAATATCATATTTGTGGGTAAGATGACATGTCCGATTTGTTTCAAAGTAATCCAACTGGGGGGACATGGGTGTGTATGGAGTTGTAATCCATTTGGAATAATTCACTTGGAGCATATGGGGGTATAGATGAAACAACAGACAGGAGCTGTTAACTGTTGTTGACACTGGGTGATAGGTACACAGGGGTTCATTTTACTATCCTTGGTAATTTTGTGTATGTACATTTGAAGTTTCCTATGTTAAGAGTAAAAATGGATGAGGTCTTCAGAAATGCTGTTCATGGATGTCTAATTACAGAATATCAAAAGGAAAACCTAACAATGTGGAAGTCAGAATTACTAAGTTACATCCTACTAATTCTATACGTGTTTTACCAAAAACAGTTGGCCCCTAAAATGGGGGCTGTCCATTCATTATATACTGACCCCCTTGTGAAATGAGATGTGATGGTGGTCTGCCTGGTAGTTTGCCTTGTAATCCTGGGGCTAGATGAGACTTCAGCTGCTTAAAGAAAAAGAAACAAAAAAGCCACTATGAATAAAGAGTTCACAGCGAAGGTACAGTTCTTCAGCATTACCAAGCTGGTGCAGAGACCAGGTTCTGAGGATTAAGTATCCTTCTCTTCTTATTCTAAGCAACCACCATCTTGATAAAGTCATCAAATTAGCACCTGCCAGTTTGCTGGGCCATTTCAACACAAGCTCTTGTATGAGGGGCCCAACCCTGAGACGGAAAAGGAAACAGAACCTCCGCTTATTTCGTCAAAAGATGAAGTGCCCAAGCACCTGACCTGAGCTCAAGTCCCATGCTCTTATTTTTAAAAATTCCAGAAGAGTTACTCTGACTACAAGCGGGGAAGGAGTCTAAGAATAAATGTTCAGCTTAAGCAGGCATGTAACTTAGACGTAATAAATATCAGTAGCTCCTGTTATCTTATACCTCATAAATTCAACCACATTTGGGGATCTAATGCTCTATAACTTGGTTGAAGACAAAAATTGCAGGTATATATCTAAGCTAGTTAGAAGTATACACAAGAGGGAATTCCATGGTGGTCCAGTGGTTAAGACTCGGCACTCTCACTGCTGAGGGCCCGAGTTCGATCCCCGGTTGGAGAACTAAGATCGTACAAGCCGAGCAACACAGCCACCCCCCACCCCCGCCCCCAAAAAACAAAAAAACCCAAAAAGATACACAAAAAACAAGTACTGCCGGTGGAGGGGTTGTGTGGGGGGGGAACAGACAGACCCTATGGCGCCAAGTCTGTCCTCCCCTTAGGTGGTACCAGACTCCAACGAGGTCAAACGAGTCAAGCACTCTTACATTTTGTTTCTGCATCGGACTTGCTTCTCCTGGGCATGCAAAGTTTGGAAACAGGTTTGGGGGACTTCTTTTTCTCTGCTATTTCCACTCTGTGCTCCTCACCACTTGTCTGGCTCCCGTTTTCTAGACATCCATTCACTTCCCGACTGAAAGCATGAGCTCCGTTCTCCAAGGACAAATCTTTATTTAAAAGGGATTTGACTTTAGCCAGGTAGCCCTCCTACAGCAGGAAAGGATAATTTAAGTAGCAGTGAATGTAAACAAGTGGCAATGAGAGAATAAGGAAACACATGCGCTTCCTGTGTAACTATCAGGTAACAGGGAGAGGTGGGATTATTCTGCCTCCCTGGTCACAGACAAGTTACATGGGAGGAAACATTTTCTAGCCACTGGGATGCTGAGGACTTACCTCTGATAATTCTTCTTTATGTAATTTGGTTTCCAAGTCACATAATTGATTCTTTATTTCTGTCTGCAGAAATTCATGCAAGAGATTCAATTTCTCCTTCACGCATTCCTAAGGGAAGGATATAGGTTTAGAAGTCTCTGCACTCCCAAGCTATGAACTAATGGACCAATACACAAATAGTTACACTGCCTGGTCACCTAACAATGACTGAATGGCAGGCAATGCTGAGTCAGCTAAAAAGAAAACTAAATATTCACAAGACATGTTCGTGATGTTTCCACTAAGATCATATCACACCATCTCCAGAGTGGTGAAAAATGGAAAGATTAGAGGTGAAACAGATACATAATAGTGTACTAGAACAAAACTGATTTTGAAAAACAGTGTGACCGGGACACGTTATAATCCAGACTTGAGGCTACAGAACCCAGACGGGGAAACTCGATGAGCTACCAAAAGCTAACCAATAATATCCTATTAGTACAGCACATTAGACAAAAACATCCAACGTATCCTCAACTTTAGGGAAAAGAGAGCCAATTCCACTTAAATTTGTTTTTATGAACTACACAGTATCTGTCAATTGGTCACATTTGATCATAAATTTTGTTAAGGTAGAGATTACCTTACCTTTTCTGTTAAACTATCTCTTTCCAAATCTTTGAGCCTGGGGGAAGAAAAAGGGAAGAAACAAACACTTGTTAAGCAACATTGTCTACCTGTAAGAATACCACAGTTTAAAGAACTTTGGAAATAAGTTTAACATGAATGTTAGAAAAAAATACAATGGTTTTTCCCTCCCCCAGTGTCTAGAATGCCCTACTGTAATGCCTACACGTTAAGAAGTTATTTTCGGGCTTCCCTGGTGGCGCAGCGGTTGAGAATCTGCCTGCCAATGCAGGGGACACGGCTTCGAGCCCTGGTCTGGGAAGATCCCACATGCCACGGAGCAACTGGGCCCGTGAGCCACAACTACTGAGCCTGCGTGTCTGGAGCCTGTGCTCCACAACAAGAGAGGTCGTGACAGTGAGAGGCCCGTGCACCGCGATGAAAAGTGGTCCCCGCTCGCTGCAACTAGAGAAAGCCCTCGCACAGAAACAAAGACCCAACACAGCCAAAACTAAAATTAATTAATTAATTTTTTAAAAAGTTATTTTCAATATGAATGAGGCCCCCCTTTTGGGGGGTGGTTTTCTGATGGTGGTAAGAGATGATATAGGAGCTCTAGAACAACATTATTTCTTTTTTTTTTTAACATTCTTTTAAAGACACTGGGAAAGGGGAAGCAGGTCACACAGTTGGGGTCCTTCCCAAGTTAACTGACCTACAGGTGGTCTTCCTCCAGTTGGACCTGACAAGATTTCATAGGAGGGCATACAGAGGTTAGAAAGAGTGGACCAGGGTGACAGGATGCTGTGGGGAACAGCCAGCTAACATTCCCAAAGGCCAGGATGGGGTGGTGGCAGCATATTCCTGATGAGGAATATAGGAAAATGGAGGAGTCAAGGCATCTGAGGCAGCAGGGGGTGCCCACACACAAGGAAGACAGATGAAGCTAGAAAAGTTGGCTGGCGCCTCACCCAAGAGCTCATCCTTGTAAATGTTTGTACCTAGTCATTCACAAGTACAGAACTGTCATGAGTTTAGCTGGAAAATCATGGTCTGATTTGACTATTGAAGATTAGTATCTTGCCTCTTTGGGGAGGAAGGGAGCAAAAAGAATAAAGGAACAAAACTAGAAGACACCGAGGAAATGGGGAGGCTGCTGTTCCTAGCCTGGGTGCTGACTGTGGGCAGTTGGGTGAGAACAGGTCTAACCAGCTGGGCAAGCGTCCGTCAGCAGAGGGGCAGCACCCTGGGCGGGAACTGGGCCTCCACCATCTATGGCTCCTCCCCTCCAGCACCCAGGCTAGGTACTCAGTTACCAGCAGCCCAGAGGACAGGAACAGAGCTCTGCCAGGCTGGCCTTCCCAGAGGGCAAGTGTAAGCAGCACAGCCAGGAATTGAGTGACAGGCTTTGCTGGACTAATGACATACAGTGGCTACTCCGAGTGCACGTGGATCCTGCTTCTAGCTTCAACCACCACTGCCATCTGTGGGTGCCTACTCTACGCCAGGCCCTGTTCCAGGCAACAAGCTGAGTGATGGGATGTAGGCACTACCAGGCAGGGACCTCATGACTTGCTGGATGGTCAGGAAAGGCCTTTCTATAGAAAAGACTTAGCAGGGACTTCCCTGGCAGTCCAGTGGTTAAGACTCCGTGCTTCCAAGGCAGGGGGCGCCGGTTCGATCCCTGGTCGGGGAACGAAGATCCCATATGCCACAAGGTACGGCCAAAAAAAAAAAAAAAAAAAAAAAAAGAAAGACTTAGCAGCCTCCAGATACAGTGGTAATATACTATATTTCACATATGTTGTGTAACTTGGACTCAAGATTCCGAGTCAAGCTTTCCAGAAGCATGTGAAGCCCCTTCCAGGCAAAAGTCATTTTACCCTCAAAGCAACTCAGGTCCTGGGAGAGCCTTGGATGAGGACAACTGCATAACTCGGTACTCACATGCTGCTGCAGGAGCATCACACCTACCTGTCTTCAGTCATTCTCCTCACAAAACCCTGGCAGGACACAGCTCCTACCTCGACCAGGTTACCTCAGGTGTCAAGGATAACACTTAGACTGAAGCCCATCAAAGGGCCCTTTCCACAATGCTGACAACTCCTACATCTGGCCAGGAGACAGATCTGTGGGTCTGAATTCTTTGAAGCTTTCCTGTGAAGTGGGATATTTAGCCTGGCAGGGAGAAACAAATCTTCAGACCATCTGAAGTGTCTTGCCCTGTGAAGATTGGATTTGACCTGCTTGGCCCCAGAGTGGAAGGTTGGAGCCCAGGGCAGGCACCGAGGAGCCAAGAGGTGTGGCAGGAAGAAGGCTGGCCAGTGCGCCGCTCCTGACACCCAGGCTTTCACTGGAGCACCCATCCCCTTCCCAGTAAAACTGGTGACACTACCTCACATCTGCTTTACATTCATAGCCAGGAGGATTAGAAGCAGACATGAAGGACCAGGTAGAGGAGTCACAGAGAACAGCAACCACCTTATAAAAGAAAACCGTAGCTCCCTTCCAGTCTAAGATCCCACAATTCATTCCTAGTTGCTTCCCTCAGAGCAGTTCTTTAAAGGAGAAAAAGATATACATAAACCACTGTGTGGACAAATAGAGTTCAAATCTGAGGCTTCTGAAGCAAAAGGGTATAATCAGCATCAGGAAGGAGGGATCCAGAGACATTGAGAGCTCAGCGGGAACCGGGCAGAGGGAGCTGTCCGAAACAGGAGCAGCACAGCAGGGGCGCTGGCTCAGAGTTCACCCAAGGAACCCACACAAGTCGGGCTGACACAGGGGAAGAAAGGCAAGTCCAGAGAGAGGAGGTGGGTGCCAGTCTGAGGGAGGTCAGCAATGTCAGGCTCAAAATCATTGACTTTGCTCCATAGTTAACAAACCATCGGAAGAGTCATGGGGGTGGTAGAACCCAAGGTATCAGGCATCTTTTAGTAGGAAAAAATAAAGTCAATCTGGCAGAAATAAACAATATATCAGACAGGAAGAGATAAGATGTTAAATCACTCTAACATCCTAAACTAGAAATGCTGGTCTGTAATATGGTTTAGCAGCAGGAGCTGAGAACATGCTAGAGAAGTTACAAAGCTCCGTCTACTCTGCCTTTTGTAATGGGCTGCATGGCGGTTGGTATAGGGCTACCAGAGATAATATTTGTGGTACGAAGGAAAACGGACCACCCCCCCGCAAAGATATCCATGCCCTAATTCCCCAGAACCTGTGAATATGTTACCTTACAGGGCAAAAGGGGCTTTGCAGATGTGATTAAGGTTACAGCCCTTGAGATGGGGAGGTTTTCTTGGCTTATCCAGGTAGGCCCAATCGAGTCACTTAAATCCTAGGAGCAGAGAAACTTCCCAGCTACATTTCAAGCGATGTGACTACAGAAGGGTCAAAAAGATGTGATGTGAGAACTGGCTTTGCTGGCTTTAAAGACGGAGGAAGGGGGCCACAAGCCAACAGATGTCATCACCTCTAGTAGCTGGGAATGGCTCTCACCTTACAGCCAGCAAGAGAAGAGGGACCTCAGTCTTATAACCACAAGGGACCGAATTCTGCCAACAACCTGAAAGAGTAAGAAACAGGTCCTCCCCTAGCGCCTCCAGAAAGGAATGTAGCCTGCTGACACTTTAATTTTAATCCAGTGAGACCCACACCACATTTCTGACCTACAGAATCAGAAGATAGCAAATTTGTTTTATTTAAGCTACTAAGACTGAAGTAGTTTGTTACGGCAGCAATTAAAAATTAATACAGTACCAGAAATTCTGAACTTTTCGGTGGGAGAAAGTAAGCAGACCATGAATTTTAGGAGTGACATTTCAGTGAATAGCTATCTAGATGGCTATTCGGCAGCCAGAAATTAGAACGGGCTCTCCAAAGAGGCCTCTCCAGTTGTACCCCCAACTGCTGAAAGCAGAAATCTAAGACTGGAAGAAAATAAGGGTCCAGGAATTGAAAAGGAATATGGCAGAAATCAGGGAAGAGGTCCCCTGGTGGCAAACAGCATCACAAAAGCCAAGGATACAAAGAATTAAGGGTAGAAAACCACCTTAACTGAAGAATAGACTGGACACCCGGCACAAAAGCTAAGCTAAGGTGGCAGGAGAAAGAGCAAGACCAGGGACTTCCCTGGTGGTGCAGTGGTTAAGAATCCACCTGCCAATGCAGGGGACAGGGTTTGAGCCCTGGTCCGGGAAGATCCCACAAGCCGCGGAGCAACTAAGCCCATGCGCCACAACTACTGAGCCTGCGCTCTAGAGCCTGTGAGCCACAACTACTGAAGCCCGCGTGCCACAACTACTGAAGCCCGCGTGCCACAACTACTGAAGCCCGCGTGCCACAACTACTGAAGCCCACGCACCTAGAGCCTGTGCTCCATACCACCGCAATGAGAAGTCTGCGCACTGCCACAAAGAGTAGCCCCCGCTCACCGCAACTAGAAAAAACCCTAACGCAGCAACGAAGACCCAACGCAGCCAAAAATAAATAAAATTAAAAAGAGCAAGTTGAGACGATAATACAAGAAACCAGGCAAACAGGAAGGTTGGAATGATAAGCAGACATACACTGCTATATTAGTATCTGCCTTAGTATCAGGTCTGCGTGTTGGTACTTTAAGTTATGCACCGCCCCCCACCCCAATAACAGGAGTGAAACATACAGCTGCCACGTGATAAGCAGTGAAGGAGGTTTCTGTGCAGGTGCTGTTCTACCACGTTTACACCTATCAGCTCAGCCTTCACAATGCCCCAGTGGAGCAGGCACCTCCATCCCATTTTACAGATAAAGCATCAGGAGGTTAGATGACTCGGTCATACAGCTGGCAAGGGGTGGGGTGGGATCTGAACTCCAGTAGTCTGCACCTCTAGAATCCTAGTGCAGGGGAGAACTAGAAAAGGTAACTCAGTTTTGCCCTCCATACCTACTCAGGAGCCATGGAACTAGTTAAGAACTTCACTCTAATCTAATCAGAGTGGCTAGCAGATAAGAAAGCTGTCATAATTACAAAGGCTAAATGAGTTGTGCAATGAGGTTGTTAGAATCAATATGTAAATCCAGGCCTCCGTGAAGGGGAACGTCTGGCATGTAAGCATTCGAGTCTAGTGGACACCAAGCTGCAAGTACAATGAATGGGGCAAACATGCTCAGACAACAAGTCATCATCAACTCCCAAGCTGCAAAGGCAGCATGCGGGATGCGCTGACAGAATTCAACACCTCATCGCAGGGAAAGGGGAGTGTCTTTCTGAGCAGTCTTACGGATGAACAGACAATACCCAGCATGGTGAAGGGGTAGGTGGAACCCAGCCTCACACTGGTTGCTCTGCACGGTCCCAGGTCCTGAGAACCTAAAAGGTAACCTGTGTGGTTTGTGAGGAAAAGAGCACAAGATGAGTCAGGCAAGTGGACGGGGATCCCGGACTTGAAGCCAAGTGCATTAGGCAGTGTAAGGGGCAGGAAAACCTCTGTCTCCAACTTGTATCGAAAGAGGATCACAGTTTCCACTTATAGAAAGCAGACCTGAGTGGCAACAGAAAGACGAGTAGGAAGACTATTGCTTTTTCTATACAAAAGATGGTGGCTTGGACAGAGTAAGAAAATGCAAGTGGAAAAATGTGGCTTGTCCTGAAAGGCGTTATTTTTAGAAGACTTAGGACATAAAATACTTCAAAAAAAAGTTAAACTTAAAAATCCAAATGTTAAGAATACTTTCTAGTATCGCCACATAGTTAATGTAACTGTAAGAGTTTTCAAAGAAGCTGCCATATAAACACAAGTTAGCACAAGTGACAGAAATGCCTGAGTGAGGTCTAGGCCTACATTTTGTTCCTAGAGCATTCTACTGAACTTAGCAGTATAATCCATAATATGAGGTCCCTAATTTCCATGAATCAAAAAGTTCTACCTCCGTTTACAAGGAGGTATAAGGGAGTATTGTAAAAGGAGTACTGAATGCCATGCTTATGTGTGTATTTTATAGGCTGAAATTCAAAATTTAAGAAAAGCTGTTGAGAGCGTCACATAAGCTGACAATGTCAATGGTCTGAGGCAGAAACCCAAGACTCTATAGCCACAGTAAGCAATTCTCATTCAAAGTAATATGGAACCTAGGGTGAATGGCGGATTGTAACACTCACCTAAGAACATTCAAATTCAACCAAACAAAACACTTGCTCTGGCCCAATAAAAGCCCTAGCTGAAGGGAAAGGTTTTGGCAAGAAGCAGACTTCCACAGGAATTTTTGCTTCCTTGCTGTTAACTCCTGTGGCAACCGCTCTTGAGAACACTTGAGGATTAAATGAGACAATGTAAAGTGTTTTATACAATTAGCAGAATGGAAAAAAAACAAGCTAGATTAGTCAATAATGCTAACACGGGGCGGGGGGGGAGGCCTTTATGTGCCAGGCATATTCTCATTTAATCCAATAGCAGTTTAAAGCCCATGTTAACTGTCCTAGTCCACAGATGTAACTTGTTTATGAAACTTGCCCAAGGTTAGATGAGCCAGTGAAGGTGGCATTCCCACCATCAAGTTAAGGAAGGCTGGGCCCAAACATCTCTGTCCTGGGTCTAAAGTGAAGCCAGATGCTTCCTTAACACCATTTCCATTTTTAAGTTATGTTTCCATTTTTAAGTTATAGGGATTCTTCAGCAAGGCAGAGCACCCTCTAACTGTGGTTAAGAAGTGGTCTGACGCCTGGGAGGGAGACCCAAATGCCTGCAACACCTACTCTCCACGCCCAAAAGCCCAAATCAGGACTGGACTGGCACAACTTTAGGAAACAAGCACAGGGAAATAGAGAAATGGCAAGATCAGGTTCACAAATCTGGCTGGAAGTGTTCAGGGCTGGTCGAGGCTCCCGTGACTAGTGCTCCAAGTGAGGTGTGCAAGCTTCCAGGAGTGAAACTGATGCCCTTCAGGAACAAGAAGCCTGGGCCCAACGGTCTTGCCGCTGACCCCTGTGCACAGATTAGCTAAGACTGGCTAAGTCCCCAATGTTAGGTGCTGGCCCCTCACTCCCCCTACACACACACACACACACACACACACACACACACATACACACACACAGACGGAGGAAACTGCAGCCAGTTCTCCCTAGCAAGGCTTCCTTGATGCCCACGGCTCACAGGCACCGATTTGCTAGAAGAAACCACTCAGCTTTCACGGCGTCCGAGCCCTAGCCCTCACGGTATGTGAAGAGTTCCTTGCAGAATGCGCCTACCCTAGCCGTATGAGGTGATGGAGGGAGCCCCCAGAGGAAGACGGGGCTCGCAAACCTGAGCCGGCCGCGCCCGTCCCCCGACCGGCGACATCTGTCTCTGGAGGCTGCCATCGGGATGCGTGGCGTGGGGGCACCGAGGGGACCCCCAAAATACCCCCGGGGACCAGGCCGGCCCGACCCCCTCGAGAGGACCGGGCACCGGAAGTGGAGGCCTTAGTGCCCGGGCCGAGGGGTATTCTGAGGCCGCGGGCTGCCCACTTCCTGCGCGACCAGGCTGGCGGCAGGGGCTGGGCCTGAGGCTGCTCCAGGAAGGGGATCCCCAAGGCGAACCCAAGGCTTGCTCTACTTTGAGGTCAGAAGAGACCCCCAAGTTTCCAGTCACCAGGGAGCTGTGAGAGGGCCTCGGCCCATTTTGGCGCCAAACGGCCAGGGGCGCGCGCGACCGGAAGTGCCACCCTGCCCGCGCCAACTGCCGCCGCGCGCCGCGCCATCCCACGCATGCGCGCCCGCCTGTCAGCGGCGGCCACGGGCTACCCGGAGGGGAAACGACCCCCACCCCCACCCCCAACACCGTGCAACCCACCCCAGGTTCGCAGTCCCCCGCAGCACCTACCGCCTGCGGACATCGTCGGGCAGTGAGAAGGCCCGGGAGGCCAGCGCGGGCACCCGGGCTGGGGCGGTACGGGCAGGCATCTTGGAAGGTGCAGCAGAGGCGGCGGCAGCACAGTCAGCCCTGGCTTTTCGCGCGGAAACCGATGGGGAGGGGCGGCGAGCGGAGGCAGCGCGTACCATCCCGGCCTGGGCGTGGGGGAAAGCGGGCCGTACCACACGGAGGGAGGCCGTACCATGTGTGGGTAGACGCAGTGTGGCTGGCCCTGCGTAGGGGCCGCGCATGCGCGGGACGGGAGCGCACCCCCGCGTGGAGCAGTGGGCTTGTCCAAGCTCCTCCGTTTGCTGGGAGCTTTGCCTGAGACCTTCATTCATTCGTTCTTTCCCCGCCTGCTAGGGAAAAAATGAGGAACATCCTCAGGGTGTTCCAGGATGTGGGCACTAGAGTTCAAGTCCTCAGTTCCAATCCCACCTACACCTATTTGCTTACTATGACGATCTTGGGCAGGTCATTTGGACCCAGCTTTAGTTTCCTCATCTGTGAAAAGGGTCTAATAGCACTTACTCCAGAAAATGTTGAGGATGCACAAAATACGCGAGTAGCACCAAAGATCTCACTGGTAGGGAGACCTGGGCCACTTCCACAGTCTGTGTGCTTTAAAAAACACCAGAACTTGAGCAAGGATAATCTCTTCAACACATGGTGCTGAGAAAACCGGCTATCTACATGCAAAAGAATGAAACTGGACCCTTACCTTACACCGTATATACAAGTTAACTCAAAATGGATTAAAGACCTAAACCTAAACCTAAAACTATGGCACTCCTAGAAGAAAATGTGGGGGGGGGGGAGCGGGGGGGGAAGCTTCGCGACATTGGACTTGGCAATGATTTCTTGAATATGACACCAAAAGCACAGGTCACAGAAGCTAGAATAGACAAATGGGACTACATTAAAATAATCCTAACCCCAACTCATGCACAGCAAAGGAATCAAAGTGAAAAGGCAACCAATAGAATGGGAGAAAAATGTTTGCAAATCGTATATCTGATAAAGACTTAATATCCAGAATGTATAAGGAATTCCTACAATGCAAAGACAACTCAATTAAAAAACAGGCAGGGGATTTGAATAGACAGTTCCATAAAGTAGGTACAGATGGACAACAAGCATATGAAAAGAAGTTCAACATGACCAATCGGGGAAATGCAAATCAAAACCACAATGAGGGGACTTCCCTGGTAGCACAGTGGTTGAGAATCCGCCTGCCGATGCAGGGGATACGGGTTCGATCCCTGGTCCAGGAAGATCCCACATGCCGTGGAGCAACTAAGCCCGTGCACCACAACTACTGAGGCTGCACTCTAGAGCTTGTGCTCCGCAACAAGAAAAACTACCGCAACGAGAAGCCCGTGCACCACAACGTAGAGTAGCCCCTGCTCGCTGCAACTAGAGAGAGCCCACTTGCAGCAACAAAGACCCAACGCAGCCAATTAATTAATTAAATAAAAAACACACACAATGAGATCACTTCACAGGCATTAGGATGGCCACCATCAGAACAAAAAGTATTGGGGAGAACATGGAGATTAGGACCCATGTACACTGTTGGTAGGGATTTAGAATAGTGCAGCTGCTATAGAAAAGTGTGGGGACTTCCCTGGCTGTCCAGTGGCTAAGACTCCGTGCTTCCACTTCAGGTGGCACGAGTGTGATCCCTGGTCAGGGAGCTAAGACCCCGCATGCCACTCAGCACGGCCAAAAGTTAAAAAAAAGAAAGAAAAAAGCGTGGAGGTTCCTCAAAAAATTAAAAATAGAATTATCATATGATACAGCAATCCCACTTCTGGATATATATTCAAAAGAATAGAAAACAGGATCTCAAAGAGATACTTGCACACCCACCTTCATAGCAGCACTATTCACAATAGCCAAGAGGTGGAAGCAACCCAAATGTCTTTGGATAGATGAATGGATAAAGAAAATGTGGCATATACATATAGTGGATTATTCAGCAAATCCTGCCCTTTTGCAACAACCTGGATTAACCTCGAGGTCATTATGCTAAGTGCAATAAGCCAGTCACCAAAAGACACACTGCATGATTCCACTTATTTGAGGTATCTAATTTAGTCGCCTTGTAGAAAGGGAAAGAACAATGGTAGTTACCAGGGGCTGGGGGGGTGGGGGGGGAGGGGATTTATTCAATGGGAATGGAGTTTCAGTTTTACAAGATGAAAGTTTCAGAGATCTGCTGCAAAATAATGTGCATGTAGTTAACACTACTGTACTATACACTTAAAGGTTAAGATGTAAATGCTATGTGTTTTTTACCACAATAAAGAAGAAATAAACCATTCATAGGATAGGGTTGAGTTGAAAAAAAAAAGTACTTATCTGCCACAACAACAAAAAAAGCATCAGAATGGAGTTAGAAGTTATGGCATATATTTACATTTTTGTATTAAGATTTACAAGTGAACATGTTGGTAAACACACACAAACTAGGTTCCTCCGACAGCTGGTGGAGAGCTTCTAGAAGTGGACCTCAGACCCTCTGGTTGCCATGCATTACCCACACAGGGCAGGATCCAGGAGGGCTGAAATATTAGGAATAGAACTAATAGCTATTAATTTCATATTTAATCAGCACTTCTGTTCTTACTGTACCAGAATCTTTAGGAGTTATTTAATTTAATCCTTAGCCGCCATAAAGGGAGATATCAGGACCCCCATTTCCCATGGTCTAGGATATTTGTCACAAAGGAAGCTGCTTATACCCAAGATCACAGGCTCAGTAAGCAGCAGGGACAATGAATCCAGGTGTCTTTAGTTCCAAAGCCTGAATGTAAAACAGTGACCCAGCTGTCAAGCCCTGTAGACCTGTCAGAAGCCAGCATGTGGGTTCCTAACTCACCTTAGGAAAGGGGGCGCTCACAGGACAGGGAAGGAAGAGGAGATAGATGAGCTGACCTGCCCTCTTCAGGGGCCTCAGCTCACAGGAGAGCAGCTGCACTTATTGGAGCCTCCCTCTCAGGTAGGTTCTCTTTTTAATCCCTTTGCCAAGGGATGATTTGACCCATTTTACAGATGGGGCAAGGGCTCAGGGACAAAGATTTGCCTAAGGGCCCCCAGCAAGTTGGTGCCAAAGCTGGGCTTCCAGCCCAGCTGCTCTGCTCTCAAGTTGCTCAGAGACAAAAAGCCAGGCACCACCTCTAATTCCTCTTCTTCGCTCACATGCAGGAGGTGAGCAATCTTTGTTTGTTCTTCCTCTGATGAAATACACCCAGGTCTTTCTGCTTTTTGACTGGGCTGCCGCTCCAACCCAGACTGCCATCATCTCTCACCGGGGCTATTGTAACAGCCTCTTTCTTCCCCAGTCTCCCAGACCACTGCATCCAGAGGGCATTAAAAAAAAAAATGTGGGACTTCCCTGGTGGCACAGTGGTTAAGAATCTGCCTGGCAATGCAGGGGACATTGGTTCAAGTCCTGGTCCAGGAAGATCCCACGTGCCGTGGAGCAACCAAGCCCGTGCGCCACAACTACTGAAACCCGCGTGCCTAGAGCCCGTGCTCTGCAACAAGAGAAGCCACCACAATGAAAAGCCTGCGCACTGCAACGAAGAGTAGCCCCCTCTCGCTGCAACTAGAGAAAGCCCGCGCGCAGCAACGAAAACCCAATGCAGCCAAGAATAAATTTTAATTAATTTAAAAAAATGTTAATGCCCTTTTCTTTCCCACTAGAACTTTCCAGAACTTCTCATTGCCCTTGAAATAAAATGTAAGCATTTAACTCCATTTACAGGGTCCTGCCTCGATGCAGCTCATTTCCCCCTCATTGAGCTCCAGCTTCGTTGACCCACTTTCAGTCTTTCAAGCTCTTAAGTGCCGCAGGGCTTTGCCTTTGCTGTCAATTCTGCCCAGGCCACTTTTCTGGGAGATTCACAGCTCAAAGATTGCTACTACCCAGAGGCTTCCCCCTGCCCACCTGGAAGCAACCCCTCACCCCCAGTCTCTCTCTCCTATTATCCTGTTGCTTCATAGCATTTACCACTGTCACAGACTCATTTCCGTCTGTTGTAGCCTTTCTGTTCCACTAGAGCAGAGCAGAGGTCAGCAGTTTTTCTATACAGGATCAGATAGTAAATATTTTAGGTTTTGTGGGCCACATGTTCGGTTTTAACTACTCAGTGCTGCCCTTGTAGCATAAAAACAGCCATGGACAATACACAAATGAATAGGTATGGATGTATTCCAATAAGACTTTATTTATAAAAACTTGACAGGCCAAGGAATTCCCTGGTTGTCCAGTGATTAGGACTTGGTGCTTTCACTACCGTGGGCCCAGGTTCAATCCCTGGTGGGGGAACTAAGATCCTGCAAACGGTGTGGCACAGACAAAAAAAAAAACAAACTTGGGTGGCTAGATTTAGACCATGGGCCTTAGTGTGCCGACCCCTGCAAAGACTGAGCTCCAGAGGGCAAGGACTTGGTGATCTGCCTCGTTCACTGCTGACCTCCAAGGGCTCACTCAGTAGGAATCCAAATATCGGTTAAATAAATATATAGGACATGGGAGATCGCACCTGGGAGGTGCCTGATGCAAATGTTGGTAGGTATAGAGCTGTTTTCTGCCCCACAACACAGTGATTTCCAGTTCACAAACAGGGAGACTGAGGCCCGAATCAGATCACTTGCAAACCCAGTTTCTGTCTTTTTTTTTTTTTTGCGGTACGCGGGCCTCTCACTGTTGTGGCCTCTCCCATTGCGGAGCACAGGCTCCGGACGCGCAGGCTCAGCGGCCATGGCTCACGGGCCCAGCTGCTCCGCGGCATGTGGGATCTTCCCGGACCGGGGCACGAACCCGTGTCGCCTGCAGGACTCTCAACCACTGTGCCACCAGGGAAGCCCGAGGTTCTGTCTTTAATCCCTGAATCACCTGCCTCACTCGACTCACCTGACCAGTAATATATCAGTCAAGGTCATGGGGAAGGGATATTGATAGCTTCCAGGAGGCTCCAGAGTGACTGGCTGGACCACCAGAGACTCCTTCCCCACCTAGAAATGGGCTCATCCCTTGAGAGAAGCAACCGGAACTTCCAGAAAGTTAGATTCAGCTCCTGTGGGCATTCACTCTGACCCCACCTCTCGGTAGCGTTCACAAACCCCTCAGAAGATCTGCCCCAGCTCCCTGCTTCCCAGGCCACGTTCCTGCCTCTAGCTAGAGGGCCATACTCAAGAGGCCAGGAGAGACCAGGGGTCAGCACAACCAAGGTCCAGGCAGCCCAGAGCACAGGGCTGGTGGAGGGATGGTCACGTGTCCGGAGCCACAGTCAGGCAGAAGGCCGAAGCTGAGTCACGCCACATGCTGGGGAATTAGTCTGAGCTCTCACTTGGTGCCAGCCCAGCAGAGGCCCCGGGCGGTGACAGCGGCACTCGAGGGTTCAACAGGAACACTTCGCCACTCTCACTCCAGGCAGGCGGTCAGGCAGGAAGACCGCAAGGGCAGCCCTCGCACGCTCTCTCTCCAGGCTCAAGTGACCAGAAATCGGATCTGGGGAAACCAACTCTGGGGTATGCTGGGCAAACCAGCCTGCTCCTTTGCAGGGCCCTTGAGCGGGCGAAGGGCTTTCTGTTTGGGACCAAAGGAGGCTTACTGCCAAGCCTGGAGGGGTTTTACTTCAAACAGCCCTTGAGTCCATTAGCTGATCTGCCCCTCCAGGGCTACCACCCCAGCTCAGGTCATCCTCCCCTCTGTCCCGGATGCCTGCCCGGCCTCCTTCCTGGGCTGCCACTAAGCCCTCTCACCACCTATTCTCTGCAAGGAACTGGGAAGGATCTTCTTAGAATCTAGATCTGATCGTATCACCTCCTCCCTGCCCCACTGAAGGTACCTGAATGGCTTCTCAGTGCTCTTAGGGTAAAGCCCTACAGCCCTACCCCTACAGCCAACCCCTAGCTCTGCCCACATCAGCTTTTGCCACTCATCCCTTGACTCACCCCAGCTGAGCTACATCCTGGACACTCCCTACCCCTTCCTGCCTCAGGGCTGTGGAAGCCAGCCTACTAGAGGGCCTCCAACATTCCTTGCCTCAGTATTCATGCCTTTGTGGAGTCCTCTCCAACAGTGAATCAGGGCCACTCCCTGGAAGTGAAGGTGCAGGACTTCTGAGGCTAGGCCATAAAAGCCATCACAGCACCACCTTGTTCTCATGGGGGAAGCCAGCCACCATGTTGTGAGGATGCTCAAGGAGCCCCACGGGGATGCCCATGGGAAGAGGAACCATTTCGTCAGCCATGTGAGTGAGCTGCTTTGGAAGTGGTTCCTCCAGCTCCAGTCAAGCCTTCAGACGACTGTAGCCCCAGCCTATATCTGACTGTAACCTCATGAGACCCCTCCAGCTGGAACTGCTCACTTTGCTGCTCCCCATTTCCCAACCTATAGAAACCGCTGAATGATAATGTGGGGTTGGCCAAAAAGTTCATTTGGGTTTTTCCATAGCATCTTCCAGAATACATGGGTGGTAGTGTTCTAAGCCACTAGACTGTGGGGCTTTTTGTTATTCGGCCATAAATAATTATTGCAAGGTTTTAGCACTTGCTGTTCCTTTAAACTGGAAAGCCCTGTTGCTCCATATACCTACTTCTCCTACTTGGGGAATCGCTGGTCATTCTTCCTATTTTAGCTCACCCATCACCTCCTTCAAGGAGCCTTTTCTGACCTCCCCCAACACTATCAGGGTGTCTCGATAGGCTCTTAAAACCACAGATCTTTCTTTTAGAGCCTTTGCCTCAGCTGGTGATCACACATTTTGATAACTTTATGCCAGCACCTAGCAAAGTACCTACGATGTAGTTGGCACACAGCAAAGGCTCAGGTAGCCCTGCATGAGTGAGCGTGTGATGCCTCTTCCCCCACATTAACTGCTCAGTCTGCAAACATCCATCAAAACAACAAATGCACACACCCTTTTATTCAGCTATTCTACTTCTGGGAATTGCTCCTAAGATGTACTCACAAACACGTGCAGTGGTTAGGACTGCACATGGTGGCCCAGTGGTTAGGACTCGGCCCTTTCACTGCCAGGGCCTGGGGTTTAATCCCTGGTCGGGGGACTAAGATCCCACAAGCCGGGCGGTGTGGCCAAAAAAAAAAAAAAGAGAGAGAGAGAAGTGGACACAGCCATTCATTGAGCCTTGTCTGTAGCAAAATACTGGGAAGAACCTAGTTCCCCATCAGTGGGGATTAGATAAAGGAATTGTTTACCATTCATATGGTGACAGACTCCACAACAACAAAAAATAAAAGGATATTTTTCTATATAATATCCTAGAGGTTGTTTCCTATCTGTAAGTGGGTGTAAAAAAAGACATAGGACGGAAAGCATAGTGTGCTACTGTTTATGTAAAAAAGGGGGGGATGGAAGGAATTATGTATATTTATTTATTTACACATAAAATCTTGGGAAAGAGACAAGAAATGGATAAATTCCTGGAGATAAGGAATGTTAATTAGCAGGGTTAAATCTATTGGCAAAGGAATTTTTCTGAATCTTTTTGCCCTTTTGGAATGCTGGACCATGTGGCTATATTATTTATGTCAAACAAAAACAACTGGCAAGGGCTTCACCGGTGGCGCAGTGGTTGAGAGTCCGCCTTCCGATGCAGGGGACACGGGTTTGTGCCCCGGTCCGTGAAGATCCCACATGCCGTGGAGCGGCTGGGCCCGTGAGCCATGGCCGCTGAGCCTGTGCGTCCGGAGCCTGTGCTCTGCAACGGGAGAGGCCACAACAGTGAGAGGCCTGTGTACCACAAAAAAAAAAAAAAAAAAAAAACAACTGGCAAAGCATTGGTGAATGGATGGTCTTTTTGGTAAATGATGCTGGCCCCACTGGATGGCCCTATGGAAGAAAGTGAACTCTGATCCCTACCTCACACCACATACAAAACTCAATTCCAGATCTTGCAGATCTAAATGCGAAAGCAAAGTCAAGAAAGCTTTTCAAATAAGACATAGAGCTTCTTCGTGACTTTGGAGTAGGTGAGTGTTTCTTCAACAGGACACAAAGCACTTTAATCATAAAGGAAAATATGCCAGGCTGTATTAAAATGAATTTGTTCGTCAAAAGATACCACTAAAAGACAAGCCACAGACATATGTCTGCCAACCAAGGACTTGTATCTACAATACGCAGAGAGTTCAATAAGAAAAAGACAGGCAATCTCTTTTACATTAAGTAGACAAAAGAGTTGAACAGGCACTTCATAAAAGAGGATATCTAAATGGCCAAGACTCAAATGGGAAGCTACTCAGTTTCATCAGTCATCAGGGAAACGCAAAATGAAACCTCAATGTGATTAACAGCTCCCACATACACCCATCCATGCCAGGATGACTAAAATGAAAAAACAAATGCTCACAAGTTTTAGTAAGACCAGAACTCTCCTGTGTTGCTGGAAGAGCCCCAAATGGTACAGCCATTTTGGAAAATGATTTGGCAATATCTACTAAGGCTAAATGTACTCCTGCCCTCTGACCGAGTAATTCCACTCCTGGAATGAGTGCTTTGGTCCAGGGTACTTCTCCTCAGTTCTGTCACCCACTTCAAGCTTGGGCCTCATTCCTTTCTTCCTTCTAAGACACATAGGTCCCACCTTGCCTCCCTCAGCCCACCCCAGCCACCTTCAACTAGCCTGGGTCCCATGGCCACCACCCATTTGCAGCCACCAGTCCCTAGAGAAAAACAGTGGTCAGCCCTCCAGGCATCACTCACCTCCTGGCACACGAAGTCAAAACACACCGTGTCCACTCCTGAGCTGCAAAGAAAATTGTCCTCACCACGCGGAGCAGGGATGAGAATGGGGCCTGCTCTAGCCACTGAATCGAAGAACTTCACATGAAACCCCTCCTTCCCAGAAATGACCGCTAGTTAGCCAAAACTGCCTCTCCAAAGCAATCACCAAGTTATTACAACTACCTGACAAAGACAGACTCCAGTCAGGGCATCTTCACTCTCCCAGGTGAACCAGCTGACCAGCCGGAAGGACCCGGAAGGGCAGGCACCACTGCCTGGACACCACTTTAGGATACTTGGAGCCAATGAGCCTTTGTCATGGGAGACTGTCTTGTGCATTGCAGGGTGATTAGTGACATCCCTAACCTCTACCCACTAGCCGCCAGTAGCGCCCCTACCCCCAGGCGGGACAATCAAAAATGTCTCCAGACATCGCCAAAGATCCCGTGGGTGCGTGGAATCACCCTGGATGAGAAGGACTGATTTAGACCCATGGAAGTGACAAAGCAGTGGCCTCATTCCAGCCATATTTCCTCTGGGCAATATCTTACAGCCTAAAACCAGCCCCAAATCAGCATTTTGAAAACTGTAAGTCAAGGATGGTTCACATCAGGAGGGGTACAGTATAAAATGCAGAGTCCTGGGCCCTGGAGTCAGATTCTCCAGGCCCTGGTAGGGCCCAGGTAGCTGTATTTTTTTCACACCCTCCCCACTTAGGAAGTTTAAGAAGCATTTCCCCCCAGCTTTAGTAAGGTATAATTGACAAATAAAAATTGCATATGTTTAAGGTGTACAATGCAATGATTTGACTTATGTATACATTGTGAAATGATTGCTACAATCAAGCTAATTAACACATCTATCACCTCAGTTAGTTACCATTTCTTGTGTGTAGTGAGAACATTACTGTCTTAGCAAATTTCAAAAATACAATACAATTTTATTAACTATAATCACTATGCTGTACTTTAGATTCTCAAAACTTATACATCTTATAATTGAAAGCTTGAATCTTTTGAGCAACATATCCTCCTTTCCCTCATCCCCCAGCCCCAGGGAACCACCATCCTACTCTGTGCTTCTGTGAGTTTGATTTTTTTAGACTTTACATGTAAATGAAATCATACAGTATTTGTCTTTCTGTTTCTGGCTTACTTCAATTAGCATGATGTCCTCCAGGCTCATCCATATTGTTGCAAGTGGCAGGATTTCCTTTTTTATGGCCGAATAATATACCCTGTGTGTGTATGTTTATGTGCGTATGATGTTTTCTTTATTCATTCATCCATTGACAAACACTTAGGTTGTTTCCATATCTTGCCTACTGTGAGTAATGATGCAATAAACATGAGAGTGCAGATATTCTTTAGGATACTGATTTCATTTCCTTTGGATATACACCCAGAAGTGGGATTGATGGATCATATGATAGTTTTATTTTTACTCCTTTGAGGAACCTCCATACTGTTTTCCATAATGGAAACTTCCTAACATTGTATTATATATTTACTTTTATGGCCTGTCTCCCCCACTAGAATGTAAGACCTCTGAGGGTAGGAATAAAATAGAGTGTTCAATAAGTATTTTGAGAGGTTGGAATTACTTTTTAATAAGCTTATTGAAGTAAAATGTATATACCACAAAATTTTGACCCATTTTAAAATGTAGAGGGCTTCCCTGGTGGCGCAGTGGTTGAGAGTCCGCCTGCCGATGCAGGGGACACAGGTTCGTGCCCCGGTCCGGGAAGATCCCACATGCCACGGAGCGGCTGGGCCCGTGAGCCATGGCCGCTGAGCCTGCGCGTCCGGAGCCTGTGCTCCGCAACGGGAGAGGCCACAACAGTGAGAGGCCCGCGTACTGCAAAAGAAAAAAAAAAAAGTAGAAATCAATGTTTTCTTAGTAAATTTGCCAAGTTGTGCAATTATCATCACAATCCAGTTATAGAATATTTCTGTCACTCCAATAAGAATCCTCATGCCTGTTTCCAGTTAATCCCCATTCCTACCTTCAACCCCAGGCAACCACCAATCTACTTTCTGTCTCTATAGACTTGCTTCTTATGGATATTTCATATAATGGACCATACAATTTATGATATTTTGTGTCTGACTTCTTTCACTTAGCGTAATTATTTTGAGTTTCATGGTAAGTTTATGTTTGGCTTTCTAAGAGACTACCAAACTGTTTTCCAAAGTGGCAGTACCATTTTGCATTTGAGGTTGGGATTATGAACATACCATTTTACAGATGATGAAACCAGATTAGACTTGTCAGATGATTTGCCAAAAGTCTACTTGGGTTGTCAAGTGTTGGATTTGAGATTCAAATCTGTTTTTTGTTTTGGGTTTTTTTTAATATAAATTTATTTACTTATTTTTTTAATTTTCGGCTGCATTGGGTCTTCGTTGCTGCACGCAGGCTTTCTCTAGCTGCAGCAAGCGGGGGCTGCTCTTCGTTGCGGTGCGCAGGCTTCTCATTGCAATGGCTTCTCTTGTTGCGGAGCATGAGCTCTAGGTGTGCGGGCTTCAGTAGTTGTGGCACATGGGCTTGGTTGCTCCGCGGCATGTGGGATCTTCCCAGACCACAGCTCGAACCCATGTCCCCTGCACTGGCAGGCAGATTCTTAACCACTGTGCCACCAGGGAAGCCCTTTCGGTTTTTGTTTTAACTTTAGAGTATGCACTCTTGAAACTAACCCCACAAATGCCGCCGACAATGAGTCACACGTACCCAAATTCACTTCCCTTTCGTGACAGATTTAACTATTCTCAGACAAGACATTTAGGGAAAGGTGGTGGATGTCGGATGTCTGACTTCGGGGAAGTGCATTTGCTTTGTAGACAAATGAGAAAGATGGCCAGAATGTGAGGATGGGGAGATGGATTAGAATCCCTTTGAAGATGACTAATGAAATGATAGGTCCAAGCGACAGTCCACGGGTGATCAAACCATTAGGGGACAGTCGGATGGGGAATTTACAAACACAGGATCAGGCTGATGGCATGTGAACCCCTTGATCGGTCTTAGTCCTCAGTAAAAGAGAGAGACAGCCAGACATCATGTCCTCCTGGTGAGTTTCCAGCACCACCTAGAAAGAATTGAATATCTTTCAATTCTTGAATTTGGGGACAAAGGAACCTGTTAAATGACATAAGGGGATGCCATCAGCCAGTACCAAATTATGGGAAACCGCAGTGTGTCCGTGCAGGTTCATCAGCAGTAACGAATGTGGGCTGCCCTGGTGGCGCAGGGGTTAAGAATCCACCTGCCAATGCAGGGGACACAGGTTCGAGCCCTGGTCCGGGAAGATCCCACCTGCTGAGGAGCAGCTAAGCCCATGAGCCACAACTACTGAGCCTGTGGTCTAGAGCCCGCGAGCCACAACTACTGAAGCCCGTGTGCCGCAATTACTGAAGCCCGTGTGCCTAGAGCCTGTGCTCCGCAACAAGAGAAGCCACCGCAATGAGAAGCCCGCGCACCGCAACGAAGAGGAGCCCCCGCTCACCACAACTAGAGTAAAGCCTGCGCACAGCAACGAAGACCCAATGCAGCCAAAAATTAATTAATTAATTAATTAATTAAAATAAAGTGGAGAAACTTGGCAGGTACTTCCAAGGGATCAGTTAGCATTGCTAGTGATGGAACTAATTGAGAAAGACGCATCACTTCCTTGGTATTTCTGCCAAAATTGCATAACCTGAATTTAATCATGAGGAAACATCAGACAAACCCATGTTGAAGGACATTCTACCAAATTACTGACCTATATTTTTCCAAAATGTCAAGGTCATGAAAGACAAAGAAAGGTTCAGAAACTGCTCTGATTGAAGGAAACTAAAAAGACAACTGAATGCAAAAAGTGAGCTGGGAGTTTCTTCTGCTATAAAGGTCGGTAATGGGACAATTGGTGAAATCTGATTAAGGTTTGTAGATTTGCTGATTATGATAATTTTACTGAGGTTATATAAGAGAATGCCTTGTCCTTAGGAAACACAGTGACGTATTTAGGTAGATGTATGTGTGAATAGATAGATACATAAACAGACAGAAAGACAGGAGCCTGGACTGCGGGTAAGTGGGCATCGTCCTTCTTACCCAGGATCAATTTTCTCTGAAACGCTTATATATGAGAGAGAAATTAATTTCTCTTATTTAAGGTACGAATATTTCGTGTTTTCTGTCATTAACAGCAGAATATCATTGATATCATTATTAAAAGAAATAGTCCAAAAATCATAAAGTGATGTACGGAAGCTACAATGTCATTCACAATGATAGTAGTGGAAGACGGGAATTTTTGTTGAAATGGCAACATCACGCCAAGTGAGTTCAGCTGCTCAGATGTTGCAGAAACTACAGATATGGAATCTAGAATTGTGCAGTCAGCACTGTAGCCAATGGCCACATGTGGCCAGTTACACTGAAATTAATTAAAGTTAAAATTCAGCTTCACACTGGCCACACTTCACGTGCTAAATGGCCACAGAAAGTTCTACTAGACAGCACTGCTCTAGATTAAGGAGTCTAGAATGGTTCTCAGAATATGGTCCCAAGATGATGCTTTTTCTTTTTTTAAAAAAAATATTTATTTATTATTCATTTTTGCTGTGCCGGGTCTTAGTTGCAGCACATGGGATCTTCAATGTGGCACGCAGGATCTTTTGGTTGCGGCATGCATGTGGGATCCAGTTCCCCAAGCAGGGATCGAACTTGGGCTCCCTGTGTTGGGAGCTCGGAGTCTTACCCACTGGACCACCAGGGAAGTCCCAAGATGATGCTTTTTCTAATCACTGGCAGGGCTTGATGAAAAACATGCATCGCTAGGGTCACTCCAGACCTATTTAATCAGAATCTCTGACTGGGGAGCGTAAGAATCTGCATGTTAACAGGTTCTTCCAGGCGATTCTGATGCTCCCTAATAGCCAACAGCCTCTGTAGGGAAAAAGGAGGTGAAAGTCATCTTGCATCCCTACAGGTTGGTCCATTCCATTCTAGGCTCTGAGATTTGAGAGATATTAGCAAATCAGTTCTTCAGACGGCCATACTGAGGAGAATGAGATGTGATTTGGTCTTCAATCAAGGACTGCCTGAAAAAAAGAAAAAGGAAAAAAAAAAAAGGGAATTCCCTGGCGGTCCAGTGGCTAGGACTCCATGCTACCACTGCAGGGGGCCCAGGTTCGATCCCTGGTTGGGGAACTAAGATCCACAAGCTGAGTGGTGCAGCCCAATAAAAGGACTGCCTGGGTTCAAATCCAGACCCCTCCACTCACATGCTCCGTGACCTTGGGCACATTACTTGACCTCTCTGTGCCTCAGTTTCTTTCTCTGTCAGAGTGCCTATAATAATGCCTTCCCTTCAGAATACAGTACCCCAAAACTGTTGCTTCTCCTATTTTATTTTCTTCACAGCACTTAACATTCACCCATTTGCTTTGGCTTTCATTCATTCAACATTTATTGAGCACCTACTGTGAGCTGGCTACTGCTCTGAGCACTGAGGCCATTCAGAGAGCAAGATAGAAAAAAACTCCTGCTGTCTGGCATTTAGAATGGGACTGGCATTCTAAAGGGGAAATAGAAAATAAACAAGACAGGTACTTCCCTGGCGGTCCAGTGGTTAAGACTCTGCGCTTCCAATGCGGGGGGCATGGGTTTGATCCCTGGTTGGGGAACTAAGGTCCCACATGCCGCGCAGCATGGCCAAAAATATAATAATAATAAAATGAACAAGATAAAGAAGCGAAATGTGTTGCGTATGAGCGAGTAGCAAGGGAGGTAGATAGGATTAAAAAAATTGTGTTCATGGCCAGAGGCCTCACCCAGCGTGTGATATTTGAATACAGACTTGAAGGAGGAGAGAAGAGTCACAAAGATGTCTGCAGGAAGATCATTCCCAACAGAAGGAACAGCAGGTGCTAAGGTCCTTTGGTGGGAACGTGCCAAGTACTAAGAAAGATGCTAGAGATGGTGGTGAACAGGATGCAGTCCTATCTGCAAGGTGTTCATATTTTAATTAGGAAAATAATTAAATAAAAAAGGGACTTCCCTGGGGGTCCAGTGGTTAAGAATGTGCTTTCAATGCAGGGGACGCAGGTTCGATCCCTGGTCGGGGAACTAAGATCCCACATGTCGTGTGGTGCAGCCAAAAAAAAAAAGTAAATATTTTAATTAGGGAGAAGTAGACCGATGTGTATTACACCGCCAGGTGGTAAGAAGGTGAGGGGCTAGAGAGAGGGAAGAAGGTGGTCAGGGCAGGCTTCTCTGAGGAGATGGCATCTGAGCGGATGCCTGAAGGAGCAGGTGAAGGAAGCATGTGGGTGTTTGCGGGAAATTGATTGACCCTGGCCTGGCCTGTGCTTCTTCCTCCTCCCAATCCCAGCGAGGGCTCAGGTTTCCAGAGGTTGTCTTTGAATTGCTGGAGGAAGGGGAATTCCGATGGGGGGTGTGGGTCTCAACTTCTGGCCACGTCTGCCCCACTCCTCGCTTCAGCTGGCTGCCCCAGCTTTGCGCTGGTGTTGCTGGGCGGAGCTTCAGCCTGAGGGCCTGGGTTCCCCATCAAAGCTCCAGATCTATCTTCAAAGGAGCCGCTGGGCCCTGTGCCTGTGGGCAAAGGAGGGAGGGTCACTCTGGAGCCGAGCTAGGGACCCACCTTTCAGCTGCACCCCAGCTGGGCATATCCTGGATCCTGCTGTTGCTGGTGGAGGCTGGCAGCCCACACTCCTCACTCCTTCCATGGCAAAGAGGGGTTTGAGGATCTTTTCTCTGACCCAGTGGTGGAGCTGGCAGGATCTAGAGTCAGCCCGCCTGAGTTCAAATCCAGACAGGCACTGGCCCAACCGGCTGTGTGACCCTGAGCAGCTCACTTAACTTCTCTGAACCCACATCTCCATAAAAGCAGTTTATAGTAACTCCAGCCTCCTGAGGATTCTGTCTTCCTGCCTGAAAAGTGCTTGAGGAGGGTGGGCCATTCCTTTCAGGAACACTGTGCTTTAGAGCGGTATCTGGGCCTTTGTCTCCCAAGACCATCTCTCTAGCTCCCCAGGAGGGATGTGTACTGGGGATGAAGAAGCAGGGGTGGGGCCCCACCGCCTGCCAGGCTCTCTCTTTGAAGGATAGCATGGAGGTCCTGGGCCTAATTAATCACTGGGAGGGGCCAGATAACTGCCCTAGGGAGAAAGTCAGTGTTGACCCTGTTTTCTCAGAAGCCACTGCAATCCTGTCTCTGGCTGGGCCAGGGCTGGGGGCACCGAGGAAAGACTGGCAAAGGATGAATTGTCTGAGCAGTAGCCACCCTCCCCTGTCCCATCCACCCCCAGCCACAGGATGCTAATGGGGGAACTGCCACCTTAAGCCTAAAAAGACAACAACCACCAGAAAGAGACATTGAACCGTTTATTGGCCTGGGCCTGGGTCTCAGGCACGAGGGGCATCCGGGGAGCTGTATGAGGGGAGACAAGCCCCCGACTGGCTCCTTGCCCCCCCAGAGATCCCCTCTCCCAGCCTTTGCAGTCATGAGAAATCACTTTGAGGCGTGAAGTTTCCTTCCCCCAGGTGAGCTGCACCCCAGCTCTCAAGTGGGGACATAAGCAAGGAATTACAAAGGAGTCTGTGCGGGGACCAGATCCCTCTTTGGTAGCTTCAACACAGACGTGGGGAGACAAAATAGCATCGATTCTGGGGAAACAGGGTGAGCAGAAGGGATCACAGACATCACACACACACACACACACACACACACACAGACACTGACAGACACACATAAATATACATTTGTACCGCAATGTCCCTTCCATCTGTCCACAGAACTTAACAAAGTCCTTCTGAAGCGGGCAACAGGAGGGCATCCCACAATTGGCCTCGGCACCCCTACCCCCATGCTCCGTTCAATACAACCTGAAAGGAGGCACAGCGGGCTCAAGGCTGCCCTGCCTTATGAGATCTGGTACCTCGGCTGGGTCTGGAGGTGAGAGAGTTTGGGGGTGGTTGTTTTTTGGGGGTCTGGGGCCCTGTACCAACAGCTCCCCTAGAACTTTCTCCAATTCCACCCTGCCCCACTGGGAGGCCCAGAGCCCTCTTCAGGCCCCCAGACCGGTTTTTCCAGCCCTGGGTGATTCCTCTGTGCCCCGAATAGTGCAATTGGCCAATGAGGTCTGAGAATGGGGGTTAGTTCCCCACCGCCACGTGCTTTCCTGGCATCTCACTCACAAGAGTCAGAAGAAAGGGAAGAAGTTGCCAAAGTGGCAGCTGGTGAAATTTGGGGAAGCTGTGGATTTGAGCCCGGGAACTGTTAGCCAGGGCCGCCCAGAACGGTCAGGGAGGAGGTCTCCAGCCCCTCAGGACAGTGGTTCTAGGGAAGTGGAACCACAAGAGAAGGTGGCAAGGGGGCTAAACTCAGAGAGGGAAGTCAGGCACAGGACGGAGGCTCAGACTGCCCCTGCGCTGTGCTCCTCTCGAGCACCTGCCTGCTGTCACCTGGGCTCTTTCCAGGTCTGCCCCCCACCCGGCCCTCCCCACGATCCAGTTCTGAAGAGGTCACTCCAGCCACCTCGCTGGCCTCCAGGACCCGGCTGCAGTTGTGCCATCCACCTGGTCAGTGCCTCAGTCAGCCAGCCCAGGTGTGAAATATCGTCAGCATCACCCAGGTCTGTGGAATGGGGGCATCTTGCTTGGCAGCCCCATGTCTCTGTCCCAGGGCACCCGGTGCCTCTCCATGGAGCCCTCTGCTGTGGTGGCCTGGTTGTCAGCCCACTTGCCCCTCAGACCATCGTGTTGCCCTCCAGATACGTGGGTGATGTGGGCATGTGTGTGCCCCTCTCCAGGGAGCTGGAGCTGCGGAGAGGCAGGAGGCGGTGGCCCGGGGTCCCATCTCGCCCCCCTTGCACCCCTGCTGCCCGCCGCCAGCACTGCAGCGGCCGTAATACCTCCCGCCTCAGGTCCCGGCTGCGCCATGTGTAGATGACAGGGTTGAGCAGTGAGTTGAGGGTGGCAAAGGCAAAGAAGTAATGGGCCTGGTAGAGGACAGGGCAGGCCCGGACAGGACAGGCATAGTCCAGGAGGAGGATGCTAAAGGCGGGCAGCCAGCAGAAGATGAAGACGCCCAGCACGATGGTGACCGTCTTGAGCAGGGCCAGTGTCTGCGGGCCAGCCACATCGGCCTGGCTGGAGCGGACCACACAGTAGATGCGGATGTACAGGGCTACGATGGCTGACAAGATGACCGAGAAGATGGTCACCACGCAGAGGACGTAGGGCTTGGCGTAGAGCGGCAGGACGGTGGAGCAGGCCTCCAGGTGGCCCAGGCAGTTCCAGCCAAGGATGGGCAGGCCGCCGAGAACCAGCGAGATGAGCCACGAGGCCGCGATGAGCAGCAGCATGCGGCAGCTCTTGTCGCTGCCGTAGAGCTTGACCTTGGCGATGGCCACGTGCCGCTCGATGGCGATGGCCAGGAGGCTGAAGACAGAGGCGGAGAGCGTGATGAAAGCGGAGCCCTCACGGGCGAACCACTGCACGGGTGTCAGCCCCAGTGTGACAGAGCCCGAGAGCAAAGTGTTGGCTATGAAGGCCACGCCCGCCAGCAGGTCTGAGGCAGCCAGGTTGCCCAGGAACAGGTACATGGCCGAGTGGAACTTGCTGTTGCGGGCGACCGCGATAAGCACCAGCAGGTTTTCCACCACGATGGCGCAACAGAGGATGACGATGAGGGCTGAGGCCACCTGGCGGGAGGGCGTCTCCGTTGTGTCCAGATTCTCCTTGGTGTAATTATAGTGTTCCTTGACCTTGCTGGGGCTTAGGTACTCTGAGTACACGTTGCCCATGGTGGGGCTTAGTAGCCGGCTGGGGCCATGGGGCTGTCAGAGCTGCAGAGAGAAAAGATAGACAGACGGGTCAGTGCCGTGGCTGCTGCCTGGGCTGACTCTGGACGGCTGTGGTTCAAGTCCCAACTCTGTCACGTGAAGTCAGAATTATCATCATCTCTGCTTTACAAATGGGAAACCGGAGAGCTCAATTCACTTTCCCAAAGCCTCAAAGCTAGTCAGTGGCCAGAGCCTCAGAGACCCACTTCAAAGCCTCTATAACCTCTAGGCTACAGTGTCCTTCAGAGGAACAGAAGCTCCCCCAAAGGGCATGAAAGACACAAAATGGACTTCCGGAAGCCTTACCCACCTACCCGGAGAGGGAGTCTTCGCCAGGACCTGGAGGGATTGTCTCATTTCTTGAAAACACTGGAGCCTCAGGCCTCATGCCGCCTGCCAACCTGGGTCAGTGAGATGCTCTCGCTGATAGCACCATCCACCCACTGCCCTGGATTTCAGGCTGGGTCTAAGCCTAGAGGCCATACGTGTTCCCAAGATAAGGTCTTGGGGAGACACCTGAGGTTTGAGCACCACAGAGGTCACGTCATTTTCAAGGACTCAGACCCTGCAGGCAATCCAAGGTTCAACCCCGCTCCACCTCTGACACGCTGTGGGATATTGTGCCAAGTCACTCAACACTTGACCTCTAAGTCTCAATGGCCTCATCTGTGCAGTGGGGAGAAGAAAGCCCACTTCAGAGGGGTGATGGGAAAATCCCGTTGAACGATACACGAGGCACCCTTAGCATACAACAGGCACTCAATAACTATTAGCTAATATTATTAGCTTCCCTCTTCCTGCCACACCCACAGCTAGGGACTAGGTGCTCTCCTCCCAATCTTTTGGAAAGGGATGTTGAGTGAGCCAACCAGGCAAGATTCCCAACAGCCTGATCTCATCAGCACCATCTAGCCCTGCCCTGGGACAGAGGGTCCTAGCGTGGTGGGCAGGGCGCTGGCACCCCCCTCCCCAGCCAAGATGAAATCCAGATGGAACAAACAGGGTTGAGTCCCGGCTCCTCAGTCACATCCGGTGCAGGGAGGCTGGGAGGGGGTGATGGGATGGGGGAGCCACAGGAGACCCGTCTGGGAGGTCCTGGCTGGGAGGATGGGGCAGCTGTGCGAAGCCATGTGAGTGGTGAGGGGGCGTGAAGCCCTGGGGGGAGGGGGGAACGGTATTCGCTTTCATGAAAGCCTGAGTCACCCCTCTCTCAAGGAAAACTGAGCCGTGGGGGGAAGGGGCGGGAAGATGCTCGTGGGCAGAGAGGGTGAGAGGCCGACTTCATGGCCTCCCCCCAGCTTGGTAGTTGGGGGGCGGGGTCTCAGAGGAGCTGGTGCAGTGACTGCCTTTCACGAGGGGCACAGGGGAGCCAGGAGGAAGCTCCAGACCAGCCTTTAGTTCAATGCGGGGGCGCCGTGGGAAGAGACCTCCCCAGGTCCCTGGAAACACGCCTAGCAAGGACCACGTGCACGCCAGGAGTGCCAGGAGCACCGTTCCAGAAAAGGCTGGTTAGGCCGGTTCCCAGTGAGCCTGGGAGTGATGAGGGGCTTCCGGGGTCGTCCAGCCATCTCAGTCCCGGACACCCCCTCAGAGGGGGTGCCCTGGCTCCTGGCCCGATAGAGACAGCTGCTCCCCCTGGGCGAAGGGACATCCGTCCTAGTTTGGGAACAGAGAAGGGCTTGTGCACATCCCCAGGGACTGTCGCCCCGCCCAGATCGCCACACAGAGGCTCCTTGTTCCCCTGCCGGACGAGCCCCGGTCGCCCCGATGCCCTCTGCCCATTGCAGCCGGCTTGGCCCAGGTCTGGGCCTTACCAGACCGGCCGTCGGGCCAGAAACAGCCCGCGCCCTGATTGGCTCATTTTCAATTCCAGGGCATTGAGCAATTCGCCTATTGGCCTGAGCTTTCCATCCTCGACATTCGATTGGCCCAGTTGGGGGCGCTCTATGGCTAGCACTACTGATCTGGTCCTTTACAGGCGGCTGGAGCTCACTTCTTTCCAGGACATTATTAAGACTGTGTGGATGTCCCCGGGGAGAGTTTGAACCACGGCCTGACCGCTGGGTCACCCCGACCAGACGCCCCCAGGCTGCCCTGGCCTACTGCCCCTCCTGGGGATCATAATTGAGAATCAAGGACCCATCGCAGGTCTGGGAAGCACACTTGCTGGTGGGCTAGAAGCCCAGGGTGTGTCCCAAGGCCGCCCCCTCTGCCGCCGCTCAGACCCCTCTCTTGTCTGGCAGCCAAGAGAAAGATTTATGGCCGCTTCCTAGGGAAATAAGAAATGGTTTCAGGACTTCCCTGGTGGCGCAGTGGTTAAGAATCCGCCTGCCAATGCAGGGGACACAGGTTTGAGCCCTGGTCCAGGAAGATCCCACATGCCGTGGAGCGACTAAGCCCGTGCGCCACAACTACTGAGCCTGCGCTCTAGAACCCGCGAGACACAACTACTGAGCCCGTGTGCCACAACTACTGAAGCCCGTGTACCTAGAGCCCGTGCTCCCCAACAAGAGAAGCCACCGCAATGAGAAGCCTGCGCACCGCAACGAAGAGTAGCCCCGCTCGCCGCAACTAGAGAAAGCCCGCGCGCAGCAACAAAGACCCAACGCAGCCAAAAATTAAATAAATAAATAAATTTATTTAAAAAAAAAGAAAGAAAGAAATGGTTTCAGCCCTCGTACCCCAGGGACTGACCAAAATGTCTGTCTTCTTCCCTGAGGGGAAGATCCTCACTTTGGGCAGCCTCAGGAGGGGTGGTTCATTAGAGAAGGGGAATCTGAGGCCCACAGTGCCTCCGTCTTCTCCACTAGGACCTTGCTTAAGGCAGGTTCATGCTTCCCAGAAAGAGGAAGCAGGGTCTGGAGGTTGGGGCTGGCACAGTCACCCCCAGGCCTTTCCTGCTTCCCCTCCCTGTGTCAGGCTCCCAGGCCTGGCTAACACAGGGCCTGACTCCCTCCCAGAAGACGTCCCTGGGCTCAGCACTGGGGAATGGCCGGGCCTGAAATGGAGCAAGGGGGACAAGTGACAGGGTTTGGAGGGAAGGGAAGCGAGACAGACCAAGACTGTTCAGGGGGAGATTAGGAGAGTAGAAGGCAAGAGGAAGCCTCAGTGGCTTCCAGGAGACCCTCCCCCAAGTTCCATGGAGGAAGACCCTGTGGTTACTGTTCCCCTGGGCACTCACTGGTCCCATGCCCCATGCCCTAGGGCAGCCCCCTAGGCTTGGTTTCCCCTCAGTTGCCCTCTACACTGCCAGTCTCCATGCAGCATCCAGGGGGAGCTTTAAATTTATAGCTCCAATATGTCACTCCTCAGCTCCAGATTCTTCCATGGCTCCCCACTACCTAAAATGGCCTGGCCCCTGCCCACCTCGCCTCCTCCCACTCTCCCCCA
This sequence comes from Globicephala melas, assembly GCF_963455315.2. Classification (NCBI taxonomy): domain Eukaryota; kingdom Metazoa; phylum Chordata; class Mammalia; order Artiodactyla; family Delphinidae; genus Globicephala; species Globicephala melas. The sequence continues at coordinate 164,359,399 of NC_083316.1, read as the reverse complement.
GGGTCAGTCCACTGCAACCACACTGGCCTCTGACGTGTCAGCCCCGTTCTTACCTCAGAGCTTTTGCCTCTGCTGTTTCTCCACCTGACATGGCCTTCCCACAAAGCCCATCTTTCAGGTTTCTGTTTGGCGGCCTCCTCTAACCACCAGGCTATCCTAGCCGCCTTCCCTAGGCCCTTTCTACCTCAGCATCTTTTTATTATATTCACAGCACTTGCCAATTTCAGCAATAATGATTGTATTTCTTGTTTTCTGTCTGTTTCCAGGGTAGAATGTGTGTCAGAGGACAGCAACTAAGTCTGTTTTCACTCCCTGGAATGATGCCTGGCATACAGAAAGCGCTCAGAAAACATGTAGGATGGATGGATGGATGGATGGATGGATGGATGGATGGATGCGTGGGTGGATGGATGACCAAACGAACGAGGCCCCAGTGGGCCCCCGAGGGCGGAGGCTCCTAAACTCTGCCCAGGCCCAAACAACAGCAAGGGAGGCTGGAGACGCCCCTGGTCCGCTGGGAGGCCACCCCCACCAGGCGAAGCCCAGCTGGGCGTCTCCGTGGAGACGGCGCCACGACCCGACCCCGCCCTCGGGCTGCAGTCTCGGCCTCCTTATCTGGCGGTGGAATGCACGGTATCCACACTCGCTGCCTCTGGGGCCGCGCCTCCTCTCTCCCGCGACAGCCACACGCGGGTGACCCACACATCTCCAAGTGGGGGTGGGGGGCTCCTCTGCGTCCAGCCAGGGGCCCAGCCTCGATATTCCCAGAGGACTGGGGAGAGGTGGGGACAGATCCCAGCAGCAGCTGCACCGCGAATGCCGCACGCGTGTCGCACCACGCGGGGGACCGTGGGCTCAGCGCGTGGCGCCCGGAGCGTCCGATTAGGGCACAGTCGGGAGAGGGGATGGAAATCCCCGGGTGAGTCAACTCGTGCCAGAGGAGTGGGCGAGGTTCCCACGCTTGGCTGGGCCCGGAACCACGCGGGGTCCGCGCCACGGGTGCCTTCACCCACGCCCCATCCCTGGGTCCCAGGGGAAAGAAGAGACGCCGGAGCCACGCAGTCAGGTTCAGTTTCCTTCCAGAACAAAGCCACGACCCCGCGGGGGGACTGGAAGAGCCGAACAACTCGGGGAAACTGAGGCAGAGGACCAGATGTGGAGGAGGTGGGCAACTGCCTTCCTCTGGGGCCCCGCCCCTTGGCCTGGAGGTACTGCGGTGCGCGGCACCTTTCGCCTTCGCCCAGCCGGAGTCAGCAAAGAGGGGAGTCCTCCCCTCCCCCATACACACTCCCCAAACCCCCGGTCCGGGGGCACGCCATCCAGCCTCCCAGTCTCTGGCCGAAAGCGCTCGGATTCCGCCTTCTCCTCGGGGCCAACTTCCTGCCGCTGGAGAAGGCGGGAGCTCAGTCTGGGGGTTCGCGGCTGAGGCAGTGGGGCCTCTTGGGGTCGTGGAGAGGGCGAACGATGACCACTCTCTCGGTGCAGCAGGAGCACGGGCGGCGCGTGCGCGCCCGCGACGCCCCCGACCCCTGGCCGGCGCCCCTAGCTCCGATCCCGCGACCTCCGGGGACCAGGGCCCGCCCTTTCTGCTTCCCCCTCGCCACGCACGCTCACCTGGCTAGGCCGACCCGGGTCCTTGCCCTGGCCGGAGGGGCTTTGGCGTCTGCGTCCCCGGGACGGCCGCGGCTAGGGCTGGGACTGCCCGCCGGGCTCCTCTGCGTCCCGGGGCTGGGGACCGGGGACGTAGGGGGACCGGGAGAGGCGCCGCCTCGGCCCCCACTTGCCCCGCCCTATCTCCGCCTCCTTTCCGGCGGCAGCAGCAATGAATTCCAGATGTGGCCTGCCCAGCGGGGCGCGCGCGAGGGCGGGCGGGGAGGAGGCGCGCGGGGTCCCTTTGTCCGCACCCCCACCTCCAGCCCTGCGCCTCCCAGCCCCCACCCGTGAGAAGCGGTCGGCGCATGACGTCACGCAGCCCCGTGCTGTCCAGTCGCTCCTGGCCAGGTGACCTCAACCTGAAACGACTGTCTTGGATTGCAGATGTACTCTTGGCCCATCCCTGGGAGCCTGGAATTGGAGGAGCACATGGAATCCCCTTTATTTACTCAGCGAGGAGCCACGAAGCACCTACTAAGTGTCAACACAACAAATAGGCATTAAGTGCCCACTCTGTATTCATTCAACAAATAAGCAAGTTCCTACTATGTGCCAGGCCCTGCCTCAAAGAATGGATTGGTTTTTGCCTTGATAAGGCCCCAGAATTCAGGCGCTGGCCCCTCTGCCCTAGAACACTGGGAGCACCCAGAAGCTTCCACTGCCTCTGTCAGTCGATTGCTCTCGCTGTGGTTGACCAGCAGGCCCAGGCTGAGTCCTGCCTTTCAAGTTTTGAGGCCCAATCTTCTATCCACTTCTTTTTTTTTTTTTTTGCCGTGGCACGAGGGATCTTAGTTCCCCGACTGGGATGGAAACCGTGCCCCCTGCAATGGAAGCGTGGAGTCTTAACCACTGGACCACCAGGGAAGTCCTATCCAGTTCTTTAGTTTCCCTCTTTTCCTCATTCAGCTTTTCCTGGGCATACCTGGGTGCCTGGCTGCAGAGATGAAGCACACCTTCATTTACTGACGCGTGTGTGTGAAATCAGTGACTAGACAACACGCCCCTCACTCCTTCAACAAATGTTTTTGGTGTACCTGCTGGGCACAGCGGTGAACAGAACAGGAAAAAAAGCCCTTGCCTTCATGGAACTTATGTTCAGGAGGGTACTATTTGTGAAGATGAATACATAATCTGCTTATATGTTTACTTACTTATATGTTTACTTACCACATACCGTAAGCACCTGCTATGTGCCAGATACCATACTAAAAGGCTGGAGATAGATCAGGAAACAAAACAGATAAAACTCCCTGTTCCGATGGAGTTGATGTTCTATTGTATGTGCTCAGAATATCCAGAATATTGCAAGAAGAAACTGATAAATTTCCTGGGCGAGGAACTGAAAGATAGGGGACAGGGGACAGGAGGGAGGTAGCTTTCACTCTGTGAACGCTTTTGTACCTTTTGACTTTTGTAACATGTGCCCTATTCCAACAATAAATTAAATTGAAAGGTAGACTGCTTGATACCCAGACAGTGCAAGAAAAAGGAGGGAGAGGGTATTATCTATCTTCTCTCTCTCTATCTTTTTTTTTTTTTGCGGCACCACGTGGCTTGTGGGATCTTAGTTCCCCAACCAGGGATTGAACCTGGGCCCTCAGCAGTGAAAGCGTGGAGTCCTAACCACTGGACCACCAGGGAATTCCCTATATGTATATAATACTTCAGTGAAGAGTGTTGAAAAGCAAAATGACAAAAAAGTGTATCTGCACTGCCATGTTCATTGCAGCATTATTCACAATAGCCAAGGTATGGAACCTAAGTGTCTGTCAACAGATAAATGGATGAAGATGTGAGAGATATATATATATATATATATATATATATATATACATACACACACACAATGAAATATTATTCAGCCATGAGAAAGGAAGTCCTGTCATTTTCAACAACATGGATGAAACTTGAGGGCCTTATGCTAAGTGAAAAAAGCCAGACAGAGAAAAACAAATACCACATGGTATCACTTTTATGTGGAATTAAAAAAGACAAAGTCAAACTTACAGAAACAGAGAGTAGGAAAAGTGGTTGCTGGGGCTGTGGTGGGTGGGGAAATAGGGAGAGATTAGTAAAAGGGTGCAAACTTTCAGTTATAATAAGGTCTGGGGATCTAATTTACAGCATGGTGACTACAGTTGGTAATACTGTATCAAACAATTGCAACTTCTGAGAGAGTAGAACTTAAATGCTCTCACATCCACAATAAAAAGATAAATATGTGAGGTAAAGGATGTGTTCATTAACTAGATGGGGGGGACTCCTTTCACAATGTATACCTATATCCAATCACCTGGATGTACACTTTAAATATCTTACAATGTTACATGCCAGGGATACCTCAGAAAAGCTGAAAATTTACAAAAAAATTGTGGATGCTTAAATCCCAGACAATGCAACCCATTAAAAAAAAAGGGAGAAGTTCAGCACACTCTTCTGTATGCATACTGCACTCCATAAGCAGTGTTGAACAGCAAAACTTTGAAAAAGGAAATTAAAGTTGATCCGTTTATGCCTATTAAAAAGTAAAATGGAGTAGTCTTGATATGAAACTGTGTTCAACATGTTAAGATGAAAAAAGCGCCATGTAAACCAGTTGCTTGTTTGCCTGCCTGCATTTCTGGATATATTTATAAGGGCTGTATAAATACACACACATTTGCCTGTGGACCTACAGGCCATCTCCAGGAGAAGGGCACAAGACACCGTCACAGCGGTTACCCCCAGGGAGGGGGACGGGGAGGGTGGCAGGGGAACAGGTGAGAGGGGACCAGACTTTTCATGGTGTACCCTGGGGGTGGGGGGAGGACTGTTTGAAATTTTTAGCTCATATTACCAATTCAAAAAATTTACAAAGACATGAAAAATCAAATCGAAGGTAACAAATCACCAGACTTCTAATGTAAAATTGTTCCTGTAATAATAATAATAACAAATAGTATCAATAAGATAAATAAACAATAACATTGCTAATAAACATCTACGCTATTATTCAACGTGTCGCTATGAAATAAATTTATATTAAGAATAAACATATTGGGGGCTTCCCTGGTGGTGCAGTGGTTGAGAGTCCGCCTGCCGATGCAGGGGACACGGGTTCATGCCCCGGTTCGGGCAGATCCCACATGCCGCGGAGCGGCTGTGCCCGTGAGCCATGGCCGCTGAGCCTGCGCGTCCGGAGCCTGTGCTCCGCAACGGGAGAGGCCACAACAGTGAGAGGCCCACGTACCGTCGGTGCAAAAAAAAAAAAAAAAAAGAATAAACATATTTAAGTTATGAATAAGGAAATGAATATTAATCAATATATTAATGTTACATACAGGTATACAGCATATATATTTATATAATGCAACATAGAATGCTCTGTGCCAGCTCTGGTGATACCTCGTTGGTTTCTGCCAACCAAAACTGACAGTGCGTTGGAGGAGACCGAAGAAACCAGACCGTTCTAACACAGGGGAGCAGGGCTTTGATGCGAAGATAGGAGAAGCCAGAGAGTGAATTCACTCCTTTTCCTGAGCCAGATTTCAGTGTCCACTTAGCTCCGGGCCAGATCTTGGGGTCCACTCAGACCTCAGCACAACCTTACCGAATCCTCTGCCCAAATGAAGTGCAGCTGTACAACCTCTAGAAACCAGGTGTTCAACCCACAAAGGACAAAGTACTAAAAAAACTGGGTCCTCTCCTCGCCAGAGAGCTATCAGAGCGGAAATCTAAGCCCTCTGTGAGGATCTGAGAGCTGGGGAGGAAGTCCCCCCCCCAGCTTGCCTTGGCTGGCTCAGCAGTTTGCTATCCCCTCAGGGACCTGTGGGTGGGGGGGTACTATCAAGGCTGCAGACATATCCGGCCGTCTGTTAGGGGGACCATGGCCCCTAGACAAAGGTGATGTCCCCAGGGATACACAGATACACCAGCAAGCCACTTCTGCCTCCCCCCCCTCACCTCCCACTTCTGGGGTAACATGAGGTCTCCACTGGGTCAGCTGAGGGAACGGGCTAGAGAATTGGGAAACACCGGCATAGACGCCCTGATGGTCCAGGGTGTCAAAGGGGAAAGGTGAACCATTCCTAGGGGGGATCCCTGAGTGAGAGAACAGCAGAAGAGGAAGGAAACGGGGCCCTTGCCTTGGGGAGCTCCCAAGCAGGGGAAAAAGAAGAAAAGGAAGAGGCTTGGAGCAGTCTCCAGTAATTACAGGGCCACTGACAATAGTGGCTTACACTCACACGGACACACTGTGCTGGGTGCGGCTCTATGAATCCTCCAACCCTAGGAGGTGGGTATTATGATTATCATCATCATCCCATTTTTTTTAAATAGACTTTATTTCTTAGAACAGTTTCAGGATCACAGCAAAACTGAGCAGAGCTAATTCCCTGCTGGTCCAGTGGTTAGGATCCCATGCTTCCACTGCAGGGGGCACAGGTTCAATCCCTGGTCGGGAAACTAAGATCCTGCATGCCGCGTGGCATGGCCAAAAAAAGAAAATGAAAAAGAAAAGAAAAGCAAACAAACAAACAAACAAACCCCAAAAACAAAATTGAGCAGAAAGTACAGAGATGTCGCATATATCCCTTGCCCCACACACACATAGCCTCCCCACCGTCAACAGCCCCTACCAGAGTGGCACATTTGTTACTTTCTTTTTTTTTTAATATATTTATTTATTTATTTATTTATTGGCTGCATTGGGTCTTCGTTGCTGCACGCGGGCTTTCTCTAGTTGCAGTGAGCGGGGGCCACTCTTCTTTGCAGTGCGCGGGCTTCTCATTGTCGTGGCTTCTCTTGTTGCGGAGCACGGGCTCTAGGTGCGCAGGCTTCAGTGGTTGTGGCGCACGGGCTTAGTTGCTCCGCGGCATGTGGGATCTTCCTGGACCAGGGCTTGAAGCCGTGTCCCCTTCATTGGCAGGCGGATTCTTAACCACTGCGCCACCAGGGAAGCCCACATTTGTTACTACTGATGAACCTACACGGACACATTGTTATCACCCCAAGTCCATGGTTTACATGAGGGTTCACTCTTGGTGTTGTACAGTCTGTGGGTTTGGACAAATGTATAATGACACATATCTACCATTATATCAATAGTATCATACAGAATAGTTTCGCTGGCCCAGAAAGCCTCTGTGCTCTGCCTATCCATTACCCCCCCGACCCGTCCTTAATCATTGGCAGTCATTGATCTTTTTCTGTCCCCATAGTTTTGCCTTTTCCTCACCCCATTTTAAAGATGAGGAAAGTGAGGCACACATCCGTGGTAGGATTTGAACTAGAGCTCTCTGTCCTCTTTTTCATCCCAAGTCCCAGACCCAGTCCTGCCGTAGTGACACCCGTCCCCATTCCTCCCCCATTGATTTGGAATAGAAGGGCGGTGGTTATTACTGAGGACCACGTCGGTCACTGGTGACACGTAGAATGTTCTTCTCTGTAGTCCAGAGGTGAAGGAAACCCTCTGACCTCTGATCCCACCCCAGCCCAAACTTGGTAAACTCCCCCCAGTTGATGAGGTCTGGGACTGTCCTCCATCCGCTCTGGGCCTCCACTCTCCCCCCACCCCCAGCTCTCAGGTTTTGGCAGAAGGAACTGCACAAGGAGAAGTGTCTGAGACAGGTCCCAACTTTCTCAACATCACCCCAGGGCTGGGGGAGGGGCCCAGCTGCAGAGAAGCTTTCCAGATGCTGATCTTGGCAGGCAGCGGAGCTGCAGCGGCCTTGTTTCGTCCATCCATGGGCTTGAGGTCCACTTTCAGCTTCAGGAATGGGGTGGGGAGGCTGCCAGTGGAGGCCAGTCCCTGCCACGTCTGCACCAGATGCAGTTTTAGCCCATTGAGCCTGGGAAGGGTGGGCTGTCTCTTCCAGATGAGGGAGACGTACATAGTTAGGGGAGAGGGGAACCCCAAAGGCCCACTTCAGCCCCCCACCAGCATAATAATAACAGCTGACCCATATATCATGTGCCAGTTACTGTCCTAAGCTGTTTGCAAATATCAGCGCATCAAAAGCTCACAACAGCTCCTTTAACTGAGGGATGAATAGACACACTGCAGTTTATCTTCACGTGGAAGACCACTCAGGCATATAATATTTGAAACCTCGAGTTCTGAAAGGAACAAGCGATATAGAACAACATGGATGAATCTCACATGCATCACGATGAGGGAAAGAAGGCAGACGCAGAAGACTATATACTATATGATTCCATTTCTATGCCATTCTAGAAAAGGCAAACTATAGGGACAGTGAGCAACCAGTGACTCGTAGGGCCTGAGGGTGGAGGGAGGGGTTGACTACAAAAAGGCGTAGGGGAATTTTTTGGTAATGGAACAACTCTATATCTTGATTGTGGTGGCGTTTATATGACTGTATATGTGTGCGGAAACTTGTGGAACTGTACACTGAAAAGGGGAGACTTTATTTGTTTTTAATTGTATCTTAAACAGAAACCCCTCACAACTGCCTTACATCAGTAAAAGTCCACTTAGGAAGACAGACATATCTCAAACAGAGGGGCTTTAATACAGGGGTTGGTGACCTAGATGGGAAACCAAAGCATGGTGGGGGTGAGATAACTTGCATATTAACAAATAGGGAGGCCGTGTCCAGTGGGAGATGCTGTCAGAAGCAGATGAGGGGAACTACCCTGGCTTCTCCCATCTTCTCGCCCTCCAATCTACCCTCAGTGCCTGCCTTTGGCTAAATCTGGGCACAGATGGCAGGGGACAAGGGGGCTATCCTGTGCAGGAGTCAGCCCTTAGCCATGGGGCAGGGACAGAGCAGGGAATGGGTGACCTGAGTGTACACAGGTGCAAGGCTGACACAAAACATGAGGAAGGGGTGATTATACCCCCATTTTACAGAGGGGGAAACTGAGGCCCAGAGAGGCCATGTGCCCTACCCAGGGGTTCAAGCCCTGAGGGGGTCTGAGTCTCTGCCAAAACCCAGGGGGCTGTCTCTGCGCCTTTTTTTCTGCTCCACGCACCCGCTTTGACGCTGAACTGAAGGGAATGGAAACATCTATGCAAATCAGGCCCGTCCCTAGGGGTTGGCGGAGAACGCCTCAATGGGGATCCCTCCTCCTCCTCACACGTTTGGCAGTCACCCACAAACTGAGCTGCAAACAAACACACAGCACATGTTTTGGCAGTGGATGGCGATGTACTTTAAACAGCTCCCCCAAAGAGGTCAGACCGCCCCCCTATCAATCCTGCACTCATACCCTGCATCTTCTATCTGAAGGTTGCCCCCCAACATTCCAGCCTTGACTCTGGCCTTTGTGAAAACCCTGGCACAGTGATGGGGGGCTAGGAATGGCCAGGTGTTGGGGGGCCCTCCAGCTTCCAATATATGCTCCCTAAATTGCTATCATGCCCGTGGCCAGCAAAGACCCTCTCCGGGCTGCAAGGCTGATGCTGGCCCATTGGGGACAGAGGTCACCTACAACTGAGCCTTTGATCCACAGGAATGGGCTGGACACCTCGACCTTTGACTCCACCCAGGCTTGGGCCAAAACGGTCAAACTTTGAGCCTCGCAGTGTGAAGGTCTCCAGGTCATTACCTCCCTTTCATTAAGGCTCACAATCAATAATGCCAGCGGGGGAACAGTGTGCAAACTGCTTTCTCTACATTCCATTTGTTCAATTACTATGTATTGAGAACCTTCTGGGTGCCTGGCACCCTTCTCCTTCTTAGCATGGGGGCCCAGCAGTGAAAGAAACAAAGACCTCTATCCTCCAGGAGCTGATGTTCTAGTGGAAGAGACAGACAAGAAGCAGGATAAATAAGAACATGATGTCATCTGTTAGAATGTGGTGTGAGTTCTGGAAACAATGATACTGGGAAGGCAGATTAGATATGTGGGGTAGGAAGGGACTGATTTTTAGACCCAGTGTCACCTGAGAAGGTGACATTTGAGTAAAGACCTGAAGGAGATGAGGGAGTGAACCATGCAGATATTTAGGGGAGAGTGGTCCACGTACAAGGGACAGCCAGTGCAAAGGCCCTGAGGCTGGTGTGAGATTGACAGGTTCTGGTGAGAAGACCAGTATGGCGGAAACCACAGGGAAATAGAGGGGGACAGTGAGAGGAAGTGAGGACAGGTCCTGCAGTGCACTGTGGGCTGCAATGAGGACTTCGGCTTTTTTTCTAAGGACTTTGGCTTTTGCTGTAGGAGGCATGGAGGGTTCTGAGCAGAGAAGGGACGGATCTGACTCAAGTACTTACAGGCTCCCTTTGTGGGGGTGGGGGAAAACACTGTGGGAACTGAGGATGGAAGGAAAGAGAACTCATCCTCCACACAGCTCAGTAGGGGAGAGTTTGTGCGTGTCCCACCTACCAATTAGGGCCAAACTCTGAAAGTGCTAACCACTGGCCCAGGGACACCCAACCAATTAGCAGCAGCCCCTGGATCTGAACCTGTCTATGTGACTCCAGTGCCATTGGGTAAATAATCATTCATTGGGTACCTTATGTACCTGTGACCTCAGGGGGTTACAGATCTTGAGACCCAAGAGACAGAGAGGGGGGCTCTGTTTCTGGTAATACCCCTGCATTAGGATGATGAACAAAGGAATTCACTCAAGAAACATGTATTGAGCGCCCACTGTGTTACAGGCACTATGCTGGCTGCAGGGAACAAGACAGAGCAAAATTTCTGCCAAGAGGGGGAGACAAAATTTCTCCTCTAGTAGGGGAGACAGACAAAAAGCATTAAAAAAAAACCCAGGAGGGACTTCCCTGGTGGTCCAGTGGTTAAGAATCTGCCTTCCAACGCCTGCCTTAGATCCCTGGTCGGGGAACTAAGAGCCCAAATGCCGCGGGGCAACTAAGCCCGCATGCCGCAACTACTGAGACCCCACGCTCTAGAGCCCACGTGCCACAACTAGAGAGAAGCCCGAGTGCCGCAACTAGAGAAGCCCACACGCCACAACCAAGACCTGATGCATCCAAATAAATAAATAAACAAATATTTTTAAAAAGATAAAGATCCTTAAAAAAAAACCCAGGAAATTATATAGGATGTTAGAAGATAAGTACTGATGGGAAAAAAATAGGGCGGGATAAGGCAGTCAGAAGGGCCAAGGGTGGGGATTGCAATTTGAAATAGGGTGGTCAGGACAGGCTTCTCGGAGGAGGTGACATTTGAGCAAAGAATTGGAGGTGAGGGATCGAGCCATGTGTAGCTCTGGGAAAAGTATGATCCAGGCAGAAGGAACAACAGTACTAAAGGCCCTAAGGTGGGTTCAACATAAATGACTGAGTCAATGAACTAAGCTTGTGGCCATCAGGAAAGTCCAGCCACCCCTTCCCCCAGTCCCCACTTCTGGCTTTTGCGACTGCTGTTTCCTCAGCCTGGATCACATTTTTTCCGTTGGAGAAACTCCTGATGGACCCTCAAGCCTTAGCTCTCCGGTTGCAGCTTCAGAAAAGTTGCCTCTGAGACCCCCGCCACCACAGATTAGCAGTTCTTCCCCTGTGCTCCCACAGACCCTGTAGACCTCCCCTCCCCCATTCTGATCTTTCAACCTTCTGCACTGGGCTGTGAGTATCTCAAGGGTGTCAGCTGGCTTTACCCCAGCAGTACACAGTAGGTGCCCAATAAATCATTAAGCAGCTAAGTGCTGTTCCGTCCTTCACCACATAAAATCTAAATTCTCTTGCACAGGACAGACATGTAAATCTGTCTGTAAAATAATAAACTAGTTCTGGGAGAAGACACACAGCTGGTTGTGGTGGTGGCTTCTGGGAAGGGAAAGAGGTGGGTGGGGGCAGGGCAGGGAACAGAGGGTGGAGACAGACTTTTCACTCTAGCTTTCTTTTTGTAGTTTTTGGACTTTTCTTTACGAGGTGTGTGAATTACTTATGCAAACATAAAATGAATAAACAAAATTGTACAAAATTAAAAGACCTTTTAAAATTGCAAAGGGTGTGGAGTTTGAAACACATATCCACAGTTCTTGCAAGGATAGAAGGCACAATGAAACACATCATAAGTTTTCATTAATACTTCACAAAAATATCCATATGTTATATATCAGATGCAAAAACACAAAACAAAAGCCTTCAAGTCTTCCACGGTCCACCCCCATCCCTACCTTGGCTTTTTTTTTTTTCCTTTTTGACTTTTTATTATTTATTTTTATTTGGCTGCATTGGGTCTTAGTTGTGGCACACAGGCTCTTCGTTGCAGCATGCAGTCTTCTTTCCAGTTGCAGCGCCCGGGCTTACTTGCACCGCAGCATGTGGGATCTTAGTTCCCCCCACCAAGGATCGAACTCCCGTCCCCTGCATTGGAAGGCGGATTCCTAACCACTGGACCACCAGGGAAGTCCCCTACCTTGGCTCTTGTCTTGCTTTGATGATAAAACTCACCTTCAAAATAATAGTAATAACAATAATAATAAAGCTACGCATGCTTTGCCTCCATCATTTCATCGAATCTCACACCTCCCCATTTTCCAGATGAGGACACTGAGGTTGGCTCCCAGACCACCGTTCTCGGCGGCTAAACTCGGTCCATTTCTCACTGGTAATCAAGTGCTCAGGTCTGGCCCGCCAGGGCAGGCTGCTATGGGCTCGTGGCGCCGCCTGGAGGCCTGACGGGGAACGTGGCAAAGAACCTACAAAATGAGCGTTTGGATTTCCGTTGGTGAGAGTGGACGGGGGAGGCAACGCAGGATCTGTGGACTCCCCAGTTTGCTCTCGGAGAGTCCTGGCAGTCTGAGATGCGACAGGACCTTGGCCTAGGAGATGGGGGGAGACACATCTCCTAACCTGACGCATTTGAGGGGGACGTGCCCTGGGGGGATCTAAGAGGAGAAGCACAATCCGCCAGGCCCTACCCTGAGGGCTTTCTGTGAGAGATAACGCCCTGCATTTAAACAAGCAAACAAAACCACGTTTCTGGAGAAACGAACCGCTACGGTCTTGGAGGCCCAAAGCGGGCGGGCCCTGGGGACGTGGCCGACAAAAAAAAAAAAAAGCCTAACAGTTATTGGCCATATTCCCTTAGGTGCCCGCCCTAGCACCGCCCAGCCACTTTTCCAGACTGAACGAGCTCATTGGCTGAACGAGGAGCGTGCCCTTTGAGCAGGGAGGTTTCATTGGCTGGATTACCGCACCGGCTCTTTGGGGGCGGGACCGAAGAGGGGGCGGGGTTTCTTGCTGTCGGGTCGCGCTCCCAGGTGTTGCAGAGGGTTCTTTAGGCCAGCAGTGAAAATTAGCGTCTGGGGTTAGTCTTGGGGCGGAGGTAGGGACAGGCGTTAGCGGACCCCGCCGTCTTTGCTCTTGCTCGCCCAGCTTTCTAACGCCGAATACAAGCCCGGCCGGCGTCGTCGCGGGCGTGACGTCATCGCGAGGCGTCGAGAGAGTCCAGCAGAGGAAGCCTTGACCTCTCTCAGCGTGGGGAGCTGCGCTACAATGCTGCAGCTAGTCCGGGCAGGGGCGCGGGCCTGGCTTCGGCCCAAGGGCTGCCGGGTGAGGCCGGTGACTGAGGGCGGGGTCGGAGGACAAAGGTTGGAGGGTCCGGGGATCGTCTCTCAGTCTTGCTTACCGTTTACAGGGCCTAAAGGCGCTGGCAGAAGAGGCAGTGCTGCCGGCGGAGAAACCAGAACCGGTGGCGAGCGCGGGTGAGGTTGCTGGGGTTGCCCTAGGAGGGGAGGCAACCGGAAACTCTGACCCTTGCTCCTGACCCTTGACCTCCCAATCGCTCCAGGTCATCGGGTGCCCGTGCTGCGCAGGTGCGAGCTCCCGGTACTCGCGCACCGGCGTCCCGTGCAGGCCTGGGTCGAGTCCCTGCGGGGCTACGAGCAGGAGCGCTTGGGTCTGACCGAGCTGCACCCAGACGTTTTCTCCGCGACGCCCAGGTAAGTGGGAGCCGAAATGGTAAACTGGGTGGCAGAGGGACGAGGAGCGGGGATTTAGGAATCAGGATGACCTGGACTCGAGCCTCAGTTTCTCCACCTGTTAGAAGAGAGTGATGAAAAAAGAAAAGAGAGAATGATGGTTTTTCTTGCTGCAGAGTTGTGTGAAGGTGAGGGCTGAGAGGTAACATCCTCTGAGGGTTAGGGACGCAGAGCTCTGGAACCCGAGTGACTGGATTCAAATCCTGCCTTCCCCCTTGTGCTTCAGTGTCTCTATTCTGTCAAACCTCAAACGATTAAATGAGATCATTCTAGCCCATAATATGGTCTGTAGAAATGTTGGTTATTGTTGCTGTTATTGGTTTTTGCAAAAATGAGCACTAACAGTGGTTAAGTCCTTACTGTGTGCCTGTGACAGTCTATTTGTATTTTATTTTATTTTATTTTATTTTTGGCCACGTGGCTTGCAGGATCTTAGTTCCCCAACCAGGGATTGAACCTCAGCCCTCAGCAGTGAAAGCACAGAGTCCTAACCACTGGACTGCCAGGGAATTCCCTTTTTTTTGGGGGGGGGAGCGTATTTACGTTTTAAAAATATATATTTATTTAGCTGCGTCAGGTCTTAGTTGCCGCACGCAGGATCTTGGTTGCTGCGTGGGGGATTTTCGTTGCAGCATGCAGGATCCTTAGTTGCGGCATGCGGAACCTTTTTAGTTGTGGCATGTGAGATCTAGTTCCCTGACCAGGGATCAAACCTGGGCCCCCTGCATTGGGATCGGCGAGTCTTAGCCACTGGACCACCAGGGAAGTCACCCTACTTGCAGTTTAGTTAACTAGATCCTCATAGCAACCCCAGGAATGGATTCTATTATTCTTATTTCGTAGGTAAGGAAACTGAGCACAGACAAGTTAAGAAATTTGCCCAAGGTCACACAGCTTATAAACTTTAGAGCCAGATCTCAACCCTATATGGGCCAACTCCCAGGACCAAGTTTTCACTTGCCAAGGTGTGTGATGTCTCTTACGTGTACGTGTCTGGCACATAAGTACTATTAATCTATTACTGTTACTTATTTATATGGTTTGCTCTCTGTCTTTACAGAGTCCCAGTCTGCTAGAGGGTGATAAAAACGACGTATTTTGTTTATTCTGTAGATACTTATGAAGCACTTACTATGTGCCGGATTCCATCCTAGGGGTCAGGGATACAGCAGTGAATGAGCACCGAGGTTGCTGATGTTGCTCCCAGTCTAAGCCGGGATCAGCAAACTTTTTCTGTAAAGAGCCAGAGAGTAAATGTTTTGGGCTTTGCAGGCTGTAACGTCTCCATGGCAACTCCTCATCTTTGTTGATGTAGTACAAAAGCATCCACAGGCAGTGTGTAAGTGAATGAGCCTGGCTGTGTTCCAGTAAAACATATTTACAAGAACAGGCAGCAGGCCAAATTTGGCCTTACTAGCCATAGTTTGCCAACCCCTGGCAAACCAGCCTGGCAGCACTGTCCAATGCGAGCCATGCATGTAACTGAAATTCTTCCAGTAGCCAAATAGTGAGAAACAAATGAGATTGATTTCAATAATATATTTCGTTTAGCCTGATAAATCTAAAATCTTGTTGTTTCACCATGTGGCACTGGCCACCTTTCAGGGGTGGCCAGACACATGTGGCCAGTGTGTACTGTATGGAGCAGCACAGGGGTAGAGAGGCAAACCAGTCTGTAAAGAAGTGGCAGTAAGGAAGTCGTAATGGTAGGAAAGGAGTAAGGTAAAGTCCTCTTTAGCAAGGGGACTCCTCCTGGAGATACCATTTGGGCTAAGACTGGTAGGCAGAAAAGGAACCAGCCAGGGGAAGAGCATTTCAGGCAGAGGGAACGGCAGGTGCAGAGGCTTGGAGGCTGGACTCCATAGAATGGACACAGAGTGGAGCTGGAGGTGGTGCAAGATGGGCTCAGAGAGGGACTGGGGCAGGTCACACAGGGCCCTGGAAGTGGATGGGGACGAGCCGGAGTTTTTTTTTTGTTGTTTGTTTGTTTGTTTGTTTTGCGGTACACGGGCGGGCCTCTCACTGTTGTGGCCTCTCCCGTTGCGGAGCACAGGCTCCAGATGTGCAGGCTCAGCGGCCATGGCTCACGGGCCCAGCCGCTCCGCGGCATGTGGGATCCTCCTGGACCGGGGCACGAACCCGTGTCCCCTGCATCAGCAGGCGGACTCCCAACCACTGTGCCACCAGGGAAGCGCCGGAGTTTTCATCTAGTCAGGCGGAGAGGGTTTTAAGTGGAAGTGGGCCTGTCGTGTCTCCTTCCTCCACAGGCTGGATATCCTGCACCAGGTTGCCATCTGGCAGAAGAACTTCAAGAGAATTGTGAGTGCCCTGAGTGGGGTGGGGGTGGGGGGGCAGAGGACGCCCCTGCTGTGTCTTCTCTGGACTGTGGGGCTCAGGCCCCATCTTCTCTCTCCTGACCCATTCACCGATGGGCCATTTGCCAGGCATTTTGTGAACTGCCACTGTACCCTGGGCATTGTGCTGGGGGACAAGACAGGCAAGGTCCCTGTCCTTTTGAAGCTCCCAGTCTTAGCTGGTGAGGAGAACATGAATCAAGTAGTCATGCCTGTAAGTGTATAATTAGGGAAGTTGTCTCAGAGAAAGGGGCGTTTAACCTCAGGTGTGTGACAGGCGCTAACCAGGTGAAGCGGGCAGTGGGGCTGGGGTGGAGGGCGTCGGAGCAACACAGGCAAAGCCTCTGTGGCAGGGATCAGAAGGGGCCCAGTGTGGCCATGGAGGTCAACAGGGGCAACGTGAGGTGTTTGGATCTTACGCCAAGAGCGCTGATGATGCTGTTATCAATCAGAGTCCCCGCCTTCCATCCGCCCACCTCAAGTCTGGCGAGTCCTCCCTCTCACTGTTGTGGCCTCTCCTGTTGCGGAGCACAGGCTCCGGACGTGCAGGCTCAGTGGACATGGCTCACGGGCCCAGCCGCTCCGCGGCACGTGGGATCCTCCCGGACCGGGGCACGAACCCGTGTCCCCCGCATCGGCAGGCGGACTCTCAACCACTGTGCCACCAGGGAAGCCCTCCTTTTATTTTTTTATTTAATTTTACTTATTTATTTATGGCCACGTGGCTTGCAGGATCTTAGTTCGCTGACCAGGGATCGAGGGATCGAACCCCTGTGCCGTGCAGTGGAAGCTCAGAGTCCTAACCACTGGACAGCCAGGGAATTCCCCCAGCTTCCTTTTAGTTACAACTACATGGAAATCATTCAAAAAATACTAAGTACATACTGTGTGTCAGGCAGCAGAGCCCCTGCCTCTCTGAGGCTGACGTTCTGGAGTGCAGGAGGGAACTCTTGATTTATCTCTCCCTTCCTCTCTCCCTCCCAGAGCACTCCGTGCTTGTCCCGATGGAGCCCCAGTCTCTGTGTCTCCTGTCCGGCTCCCCAGCAGCAGGCCAGTCCGCCCAGCTCACTGCTGTGTTCCTGGGCCTGGCACCTTTCGTCTGCAATGGCACCTCCCTTGGGAACCTGACTCTTTCCTCACTCTGCGCCCACAGAGCTATGCCAAGACCAAGACCAGGGCCGAGGTGCGGGGCGGTGGCCGGAAGCCCTGGCCACAGAAAGGCAGTGGGCGCGCCAGGCATGGCAGCATCCGCTCCCCAATCTGGCGAGGAGGTGAGCAGGTCTGCCCACGTGCGGTCAGAGGTTGGAGAGTCCATCCACTTCGCCCCATTTCCCTGCAGCTCTGGCCTTGGCCTCTCATCAGGCCATGGCCACAGCCCCTTTTGCCCCACTTCCCATCTCACCTCTCCTGGCCCACACTTCACGCAGCACCCAGAGGGCTCTTCCTAAACCTCCCAGCTCCTGCGGCCTTTGCGTGAAGTCTGAGCCCCTCATCTTGGCCTTCCAGGCCCTGGTGGCTGCAGACCGCACCGCCTTGTCCCTTGCACACCCTCCAAGACCAAACAGAGCTGACTCAGAGTCATCTCCCATTTGTCTGGCCAATCCCTCTCATCCTTCCGATGTGTTTGGGCCATGCCTCCTCTAGGAAGCCCTCCCTGACCCTCTTTGGGTCTCCCCACCCTCTGCAACCCCCTGTGCTGCCTGGTTCCCTCTGGGATCAAGTCTGGCTGAATATGAATGGCGTGGGGGCAGGGATCCTGTCCTGCATGTTCCCTGCTGCACTCCCAGCGCCCAACAGAGGGAGGACACACGGGTAGACCATCCTCACCCCAGGTTTGACGGCTGAAGACACCAAGCCCCAGTGAGGTGAAGTTACCTGTCCCAGGTGATGCCTGATGCAACCTCCCCTCTCCATCCCTACCTGAGGCCCTGCCCTCTTTGCTGGGGTTCTGCCTGGCCGAGGGCAGCCTCCCTCCTACCTCCCCTGTGCCAGCCCCTGGGGCAGATTTCTGACCTCCAAGCCCGGCTGGGGCCTTCCCCTATTCACGTACCTCTGCCCCCACAGGAGGCGTTGCCCATGGCCCCCGGGGCCCCACAAGCTACTACTACATGTTGCCCATGAAAGTGCGGGTGCAGGGCCTCAAGGTGGCGCTGACGGTCAAGCTGGCCCAGGTACAGCAGCAGTCCTGCTGGGAGCCACGGGGGTCCTGGGGTGTGGGCTGTGGGTGCAGGGTGGGCTCAGACTGTCCTTTCCTCCCACCAGGACGACCTGCACATCGTGGACTCCCTGGAGCTGCCGACCGCAGACCCCCAGTACCTGATGGAGCTGGCCCGCTACCGCCGCTGGGGCGACTCTGTCCTCCTTGTGGACTTGTGAGGGTGCCGGGCAGAGCAGGGGTGGCCGGGGTAGGGGGACGGGGGGGCGGTCCGTCCTCGGCAGGGGCTCACCTCTTGGCCTCTGTTTCAGAGAACACGAGGACATGCCCCAGAACATTGTGGCAGCTGCCTCTGGGTTGAAGACCTTCAGCCTAGTCCCTGCTATTGGTGAGCAAAGGGCCCCGCTCTGTCTCCCAGACCCCCAGAGAGTACAGCATGGGCCAGTTCAAATCCTGTATCTGCAGCTTGGTCACAGAGTGGCCTTGGGCAGTGACCACCCTCCCCCACCCAACCCTCAGTTTGCCCAGACGGAATATTGGGAGAATGATGTGTTTCTTAAAGAAAACTTCTGAGGGGAATTCCCTGGTGGTCCAGTAGTTAGGACTCCATGCTTTCGCTGCCGTGGCCCGGGTTCAATCCCTGGTCCGGGAACTAAGATCCCACAAGCTGCACGGTGCAGCCAAAAAACAGAAAACACTCTGAGGTCACATCTGTCCAAGCTTGGGCCACGGTGCCAGGCGTGGAGTGAGTTTGAGGGCCCACTGGCTGGCCCCACCCGGCTCCTCACTCGGAGACGCAGGATCAGGGCTGTCCTGAGTACGTCACACCAGTGGCTGCGGTGACTAATCCCCAGGGCTCTCTCCTGGTCTCCTGACTGTGTGCCCGGCTGCCTCCTGGACAGCGGCACGTGGGCTCTGCTAGTCATCCTGGCACACGAGACCTTCCTCCCAGCAGCTCCGGCCCCAAACCACACTGTCCCCCTCCACTCCGGTCTGTTAGCTCACCCTGTCAGCGCTGTCTCCAAACATATCCAGAATCCCACCGCCTCTCACCGCCCTGGGCCAGCTCCCACCATCTTCCTGGACTGGCACAGTTAGGGCACAGTGGCCTGTGCCCTGGTCCCAGGCTCCTGCTGACCGACTCCTCCCCACAGTCTGTCCTGCACTCCCGTCCCCCCGCTCCCACTACGGCCACCAGAGGGCACCTGAGCACCTGAGTCAGGTCCTGTCCCTCCTCTGCCCACCACCCTCCAGGGCTCCCTCGTCACTCAGAGTAAAAGCCCAAGTCTTCCCCGGAGGACCACAGACCCTACATGCCCTGCCCTGCCCTCCCCTTCCTTCCCCTCATCACTCGCTGCAGCCCCATGGGCCTCCCTCAGTACATTGTGTTTGTTTATCTGCTCTGTTTACCGTCAGCCTCCCGCACTGGGGTGTGAGGTGGGAACCGTGCCCAAGCGCAGGGCAGAGTTGGGTACTTAGGATGCTCTCGGTTGGAAGTTGACGAGCTAAGGGCAGTCTCTTGCCCAGGGTCTCGCTGGGGGTGAGCGACTGAGCCAGGGTTTGAACCCAGGCTACGGGGCTCCGGACGCTACACCAGACCCTGGTGTTTCTGTTGGGGGCCGGGGGGACCCGCCCTGACTGTGCCTCCACCCCGCCCCCCCAGGCCTGAACGTGCACAGCATGCTCAAGCACCAGACCCTGGTCCTGACCCTGCCGACCGTCGCCTTGCTGGAGGAGAAGCTGCTCTGGCACGACTCGCGCCACACGCCCCTCTACCCCTTCCGCCTGCCCTACCGCGATTTCCCCTGAGCCCCACACGGCACCCCCAGGGCCCATCGGCCAGCCTCCTTCCTGCTCGCTGTCCACGCGGTGCGCCTGCTCCGAGCCCGGCCGAGCCCCCGGTGGGCTTGGGAGCCTCCCACTCACCCTGCAAGGGCGGCCAGAACCCCTCATCCCGGTGGGAAGCTGAGGCCACTCACAGAGCAGCCAAGCAGGCATCACTACCGGGAAGGGGCCGCCGACAGGAGCTTGGGGCAGCTCCTGCCCCGAGTCTCTTTTGTGTAAGAAATTTTACTTTTTAATCAAAGAGGAGAAACAGAACAACAGCTCATTGCCGTTTTGTGAATAATTCCATTTGGCGAGTTAGGCTCTTTCCCCGGTGCGCGGCACCGCTGGGTACCCGGCTGCCTCAAGGCACTGTTTATAGAAATGACCCACCATCAACTTTTCTGGGGTGAGTCAGCCTCGGAGCACGCAGAGAACCAGCCATCGCTAGGAACCCACTCATGGTGCCTCCCAATCCCAAGCACTCTCACCGAGCGCTTGCATCCCTGACGGGGCTTGTGGTCCCATTTATTATGGTCCTTCAGTCCAAGTGTGGACCTGATTCCCCAAGTGGGTGCAGTGTGGAGACCTGAGCTTTCATCACAGTGATTTTCCCTAAGCACAGAGTCAGTATCAACGTGGTCAATAAATGAGTGAATAAACATTTAAAAACACCAAACCGGTATCCTGATCCTTGAGTCTGCTGGTGTTATTTGCCCCCCACAAGTTGTTGTTGTTGCTAATTGTCACAATACAGACTATAAAGTAACGAGGTCAGTTTCTTTAAACTCAGCCCAGGGCTTCCTTGGTGGTGCAGCGGTTAGGAATCTGGCAGCCAATGCAGGGGACACAGGTTTGAGCCCTGGTCCGGGAAGATCCCACACGCCGCGGAGCAACAAAGCCCACGCACCACAGCTACTGAGCCTGCGCTCTAGAGCCCGCGAGCCACAACTACTGAGCCCACATGCCACAACTACTGAAGCCCATGCACCTAGAGCCCATGCTCCGCAACAAGAGAAGCCACCGCAACGAGAAGCCCACGCACCGCAACGAAGAGTAGCCCCCGCTTGCAGCAACTAGAGAAAGCCCGCATGCAGCAACAAAGACTAAACGCAGCCAAAAATAAAATTTATTTTAAAAATCTTAAAAAATAAAACAGTATGAATGCAAAAAAAAAGCCAGAACTGCCATCTGGTGTGCAGGCCCAACCAGGCGGCCACAGTGACCCATCGACTGGGCTGCTCCTCGCTGAAAACATCTCTGGAATGCTTCTTGGGAGTGCCTTCAGAGCTTACAACACGTTCTTTGTTTGTTTTGTTTTTGCGGTACGCGGGCCTCTCACTGTTGTGGCCTCTCCCGTTGCGGAGCACAGGCTCCGGACACGTAGGCTCAGCGGCCATGACTCACGGGCCCAGCCGCTTCGCGGCATGTGGGATCTTCCCGGACTAGGGCATGAACCCGCGTCCCCTGCATCGGCAGGCGGACTCTCAACCACTGCGCCACCAGGGAAGCCCACAACACGTTCTTTGAAAGTCCTCAATGAACATAAATTGTGATCCTTAAAGCATCAGATTTGACTGAGTAAAAAAGAAAAAGCTAGGACTTCCCTGGTGGTCCAGTGGGTAAGACTCTGCACTCGCAATGCAGGGGGCCCGGGTTCAATCCCTGGTGGGGGAACTAGGTCCCGCATGCCGTGGTGAAGATCCTGCGTGTGGCAACTAAGACCCGGCACAGCCTAATTAATTAAAAGAAGAAAAAGCTATTTGGAGCCAGTAGTAAGAAGGGGGTGCAGGGACTTCCCTGGTGGCACAGTGGTTAAGAACCCACCTGCCAATGCAGAGGACATGGGTTCGAGCCCTGGTCTGGGAAGATCCCATATGCCACGGAGCAACTAAGCCCGTGCGCCACAACTACTGAGCCTGCGCTCTAGAGCCCATGAGCTACAACTACTGAAGCCCACGCGCCTAGAGCCCGTGCTCTGCAACAAGAGAAGCCACCGTAATGAGAAGTCCGTGCACTGCAACGAAGAGTAGCCTCCGCTCGCCACAACTAGAGAAAGCCCGCATGCAGCAACGAAGACCCAATGCAGCCTAAATAAATAAAATTTATTTTTTTTAAAAGAAGAAGGAGGGGTGCAGAGGCTGGTTGGGAAATGCTGGGCTAAACCCAAACCATTACCTACCTCTCCCTGTGCCTCTCACCAGCTCCGCAGGGACACCGAGGCCCCAAGTAAGACCCATCTGTTGTCCTGACAGTGCCCAGCCTAGTCGTAGCTATGCGTAATCAGGCTCAGTCGTCCACCTCACAGCCATCAGGAAACAGGGTGAAGGAAGGGGTCAGAACCTGTTGCTGACACTGGGATCCCTCTGCCAGATCAAGGATGGAAAAAGACATCAGAAAAAAATGATCCGAGGTCTACAATGTGCTAATAATCAGGGCATAGTATGTGTATTAGTTTCCTAGGCTACCTTAACAAAGTACCACAGACTAGGGCTTCAACTACAGAAAAATACCGTCTCATGGTTCTTGGAACCAGAAGACCAAGATCAAGTCATTCCTTCAGAGGCTGTGAGGCAGGCTCTGTCCCATCCCCCTCCCCTAGATTCTGGTGGTTTGCTGGCATCCTTGGTATTTCTTGGCCTGATACATCACCCTGATCTCTGTCATCATCTTCAAATGGCATTGTCCCTCTGTGTGTGCCTGTGTTCAAATTTCCCCTTTTTATAAGCGCAACAGTCATGTTGGGTTAGGGCCCACCCTAATGACTTCACGTGAACTTGATCATCTGCAAAGACCCTATTTATAAATAAGATCACAATCTGGGGGTTAGCACTTTTTTTTTCCCCTGGGGAAGAGACGTAGTTGAACCCATGACAGGGTGTAAGGGGAAGGAAGGAACAGGATTGGCCATGAGGACTGTGGAAGTTGGCACATGTGGCTTCATCACATGTCCTCTTTGCTGATGTCTATTTTGAAATTCTGTATAATTTTTTTTTTTTAGAAAGAGATGGGTGAAGACATTTCTTCAGAGGAGCTTCAGATGTGCTACCTGCACATCCATCCCTGGTCGGGGAAATAAGATCCCACATGCTGCGCGGCACGGCCAAAACAAAACAAAAAGCCCTATCACACCCTCTTGGGACATGCGTTAACCCAGAGCCTAGAGAGGAAGGTGACTTCACAGCCTCTGGAAAATATCCCTGAAGGCAGGACACCAAAGACTCAGGCTGACCCCGGCTTAAGAAAGTTCGAGTGAGTCAACAGGGCTGGGATCTGACTCCCAGGAGATCCAGGGGCGAGAGGTAGGCAGTTCTCATGGTGGAGTCAGGGTGTCTGCTTCTTGGTGGTCAGCATGGACCAGGAGAAATAAGAGGGTAGGATCAGACCCCAAGGGCTGAGGGAAGAGCCACCACCCATATCAAAGATGCCTCCATGCCAGCGAAGGGGTCTCCAGGAAGAGGAGGCCTCAAAGAGCCCCCCCAGAACACTTTAACACGCTGCTGGCGTACCCAAAAGGGCAAAGCCACCAGCCATGGAGGAAACGCCCTGTCCCCTCCTCCTTGCACCTGGCTGGGCAGGAGGGACCCACAGGCTGGTGAGAGGAGGTGAGGGGGACAGAAAGAGGGTCAACAGCAGGGGGACTAGGCCCTTCTTCTCTACCAAGGCTTCCAGCCTGGAGAAGCCTCACCTGGGGCTCCCATCCAACACCAAGTTCCGAGATTTGAACGTGATGCTGATCGGGACCTGAGTCCGGGGCAGGATTCTCAGCCAGGGGCAAGGCAGAGTCCACCACAGAATAAACTTTCAAAGAGCGGAAGGAGAAGCCAAGTTATGTTTTGTTTGTTTTTGTTTTTTCTGCGGTACGCGGGCCTCTCACTGTTGTGGCCTCTCCCGTTGCAGAGCACAGGCTCCGGATGCGCAGGCTCAGCGGCCATGGCCCATGGGCCCAGCCACTCCGTGGCATGTGGGATCTTCCCGGACCGGGGCACGAACCCGTGTCCCCTGCATCGGCAGGCGGACTCTCAACCACTGCACCACCAGGGAAGCCCCCAAGTTATATTTTGATCAACATCCAAACGGCATGCATTTTTGCTTTACACCCTGGGGCTCTGATGAGGAACCGTGATGCTAGAATGAACTAACCTGTGGGAACAGAGGAGCAAGTCTGTATTTCTGCCTAGGAAGTTTGAGGGGGGATTCTCAGAGCTGAGTCCTATGGAAACAGACAACTTGTAACTCCTGTTATCTGTTCTCACTGCACATGAATGGTCTTACTGAAATCTCGGGACTTCCCTGGTGAGGCAGCAGATAAGACTCTGCCCTCCCAATGCAGGGGGCCCGGGTTCGACCTGTGGTCGGGGAACTAGATCCCACATGCAAGCCACAACTAAGAGTTCACATGCCATAACTGAGGAGCCCGCGAGCCACAACTAAGGAGCCCACCTGATGCAACTAAGAACTGGCGCAACCAAAGTAAGTAAATAATGTTAAAAAAAGAAGAAAAATCTTAGACCCACCCTTTGAGGGATGCATTACCATCCCTTTCTACAGCTGAGGCCATCTAGGTACCACCAGGGGAAGTGGCTTGCTCAAGGTCACAGCTGGTGGCAGGTGCACTTTGGCCACATCCCCTCGGTACTTGCTGGTCCGTGCACACCCCCAGTTGCCTTTGCTGCGGGACTGTGCTTGGCTTATCCACTGGACAGATCAGAAGGACTGGGGAACCACAGTGAGATACCACTTCCCACCCATTTGAATGGCAATCACCATAATAATAAAACAAAATAAATATTGGCAAGGATGTGGAGAAATTGCAAACCTGGAACCCTTGTACATTGCTGGTGGGAATGTATTGATAAAATGGTGCAGCTGCCATGGAAAACAGTCTGACAATTCCTCAAAAAGTTGAACATGGAATTACCATGGGACTCAACAATTCCACTCCAAGGTATATACCCAAAAGAAATAAAGGATGTTCATACAACAACTTGTACCTGAATGCTCATGGCAGCATTATTCATAAGAGCCAAAATGTGGAAACAACCCAAATGTCTATCCGTTGATGAATGGATAAACAAACTGATATAGCCTTACAATGGAATATTACTCAGACGATGGCCTGAACAGTATGGCGGTTCCTCAGAAAATTAAAAATAGAACTACCTATAACGTTATAAATCAACTATATTTCAATAAAAATTTTTAAAAAATAAAAATAGAACTACCATATGATCCAGGAATTCCACTTCTGGGTATTTATCTGAAGGAAACAAAGTTGTTCTCTTGAAAAGACATCTGGGAATTCCCTGGCAGTCCAGTGGGCTTGGCACTCTCACTGCTGGGGCCAGGTTCAATTCCTTGTGCTCCTAGCCCTGTTACAACCTGGTAGATGAAATCCTCTGGTAACCTCTTGTAAAAGCAGTAGGAAGGGAATTCTGGGCTGGAGGAACAGCATGTGCAGAATGTTCAGAGAATAAGAGAAGTTCATTCATTCAACACATATGTATTGACCATCTGCCTATAATGACCAGACATTGATTCAGATGCTGGAGCTGAGAGGGTCCCTGGCCTTCTGGAGCTCACGCAAATGAACGTGACACAGGTCAATCAAAAGAATTTCAGCAAGTGAATGAAGTTTCAGTAATGAAACCATTAGAGCAAGTGACAGGGAACGTTTAGGGTGTGGCCCAGGATGGAAGGAGTCAGGGAGTCAGGGAGCGTCCGGAAAAGCTTTTAGGAAGAGGCTCAGGCCATTAAGAAAGGGCTGGCCATATCAGGGACGAGAAGAGCATTCCAGGTCAAGGGAACTGCAAGGTGGTCACGCCAGACCTCAGAATGAGGGGCGAGCAGGCATGATGCCATGGAGTGGGGTTTGGGTATTTCTGCCCTGGGTCCACAGCCTCTGGTCTGCAGTGGGGCCATTCCCTGACCTTCTTGAGACTGCCTGGCACCCTGGAGGAAGCCCTGCCCTTCCTGGTAGCTGCAGCAAAGGGATGGGGAACATCTGCTTCCCTTTCTTTCAAGAAAGCACAAAGGGAACATAGACTAGGGGGTGCGTGCTTCTTCTGCCAAACTGCTCCCTATTATCACCCCATTCTCATCTCAGGAAATGGCCCTCCACCCTCCTAGGACCTCAGAGCAAGACCAAGGAGTTGACCTTGACTCTGCCTGCCCCCCACATCCCAGCAAACACAGTTGGACCTGCTGCCAAAATAAATGCCAAATTGGACCGTATCTCCCCAGCGCCATTGCCCACTCCAGGCTCCATCATTGCTCCCCCGCACTGGAGCAGTCACCTCCTCTCCCGTCTCCTGGCTTCCTTCTACCCTGTCCTCCCCACTACCTGACTCTAGCTCCTGCTGTCTTAGGAGGGTGCCTGTAAAGGCCTGAGTCAGGGCGTGTCCCTGCTCTGCTCAGACCCCTCCATGGCTCCCACCTCACTGAGAGGAAAGGCCAAGGTTCTCCCCAGGCCATGCTCTACCCCATTCCCTCCTTCCCTCCTCTCCTCCAATCCTCTCCCTCCCTTACTGCATTCCAGCAACACTAGCCTCCTGGCTGTTCCTTAAGGCAGCTCCTTCCTACCTCAGGGCCTTGGCACATTCAGTGCTCTCTGCTTGGTACATTCCTTCCCTGATATTGTCAGGACTCTCTGCTCTTTGCTCAAATGTCACCTTCTCAGTCTTTCCCAGAATACTCTATTTAAAGGTTTATTAACCTTCACATTTCCTATTCCCTTCCCTGCTTTACTCTCTCTTAGCACTAATCACAAGCTATGTCTCCATATACCTTATTTTTGTTTCTGTCGTCCGGACTAAGACGATCTCTGCATGATGGTAGGGATTTTGGTCTATTCTGTTCATTGCTGCGTCCCCAGCACCTGGAACGATGCCTGGCACACAGCAGGCTCTCAATCGACGCTGCGTAGCAAGTGTTGAGAGACAGAAGGAAGAAGCACGATTTTACCGCTGTAAGGGGAACCAGAGCCGCGCGGGGGAGCTCGCCGCCCGCGCACTTGGGACAGAGGCCAAAGTAAGCAGTGATCCGAACCTGGTAAAAATCCTCCGGAAAATGACCCCCCGGCGGAGGATTTTCCCAGACCCTCCCAGGGACGTCCCCGGCCCCCGCTCTGCGCCTTTGCCCAGTGCGTTTGGGGCGGGAATTCAACACCTTCCACACTGCAAGAAGAAAGATCCCCGTGGAAATTCCTTAGGAACAATCGGGGCGGAGCGAGGGACTCTTTTCCGGCTGGCGAGTAATTCGCAGCCCCTTCCCCGGGAGGAAGGGGTCGAGCGTCCTTGAAGCCCCCTCCCTTCCCCGTCTGCTGCGCGGCCTCCTTGGCCCTTCTGAGGTCTCCCTGGCGACGCGGCGCGCGCGCCACAACAGGAAGCCTTAGGCGGCTGGGTTCTGCGCTCGGAGACTCCAGGATCCCCAGCCCTGACGTGGTGGATGCCGAGTCTTGGGCGGTCACACACGCAGGCGTTGCTTGGGGGGAGGCGGTGGCGTGGGACGGCCTATAGACGCGGCGCGGGACCTCACAATGTTCCCCAAACACCCTAATGGAACAAGCCGGGGCAAACACCCGTACAGATTTAGTGCTGGCGCCCGCGATTCGAGTTACGGGAGCTGCGAGCAGAGGACAGGGGTTTGAGCGCCCCCTCTCCCCGCCCCATTCCGGGGCCTGGGAGCTGCCTCAGTTTCCCTGCAGAAGGCAAGCATTCGAGCGCCCCCTCTCTCCTCCCCCGTCAAGGTCTGCGGCCTCAGTTTCCCCGCGGAGCCTGGGGACTGCAACGGAGGGGCTCGGCACGTCAGGACCACGCGCCTTCCTTCCTTTTTCTGGAAGCTGTAAAGACGCCCCCGCGCTGGTGGCCGAAAGGGGAAGCGAGGCCGCGGGGGAGTGGGAATCCCCCTCGGTGGGGGACGCGGAGCCCCGGACGTGATGCGCCTTACGTCCTCTCCCCCAGGGTTCACAGAAAGTGCCTGGGCTTTCTGCGGCCGCTTCTCAGAGAATCTCGGTGTCACTGGGCGGGGACATGCCCCTTTGGGGAGGGGCACCCTTGATCGATAGCGCCCCAGGAAGATTCCTGGGGCCCCACCGAAACGAGGGACCGTCCACTCGGTTAAAGAGGCCTGCTTGCGCTGGGGAGTCAGACTGGAGTTCGAATGACCTCGCAGCTTGGAGCCTCAGTTTACCCCTCAGTTTAGCCCCTACCGTCCAGGGTGGTTGGCAGTATCCAATAAAGCACTGTGTAAACGCGGAATCAGGGGTAGCCGAGCCCGGAGACGGGACCCCTAGCTCCGGGAGCAGTCTCCGGGTTGTTTTGTGGCCGCTGCCGCCAGGCAGCCCTCACTACTTCAATTCGGAAATTCCGGTGCGAGAGCGGCCCGCGAGAGGGTACAACCCTGCCCGGCCCCGGCACCCTCTCAATCCGGAAATGCCAGAGCCCTCGTTCCGGAGAGGAAAGCGCGAGGTTTCCGGGAAGGCAGCACCGCCCCCTCGGCCCCCCTTGGCTGGCCGCTATAAAAGGACCCACAAGGTCCTCAGCTCCACAGTCCGCGCCCACGCCTCTGCGCCACCTCGTCCGCCCTGCCTCCGCCTGCGATGGTTCCCGGCGCTGCCCATCCCGCGCTGCTTGCGCTCCTGGCCCTGCTCGGGGCTCTGCTCCCAGGTGATCAGGGATGGGGGGGCTGCCGTCGGGCTAGCTCTTGGGATCTGGGCTGCGCCCTGGGAGCGGTAGGAGGACCGGCTCCCCACCGGCTGGGGACACTGGTACTTAGGTAGCTGTTTATGGGAAGTTGGGGCTAGAGCCATCGATTGAAAGTCAACAGCCATGGGTTCAAATCCAGACCCTACATCATGGCTTGCTGTGTGCCTTCGGACTATGGGCTGCCTCTCCCAGAGGAGCTTCACTTTTTCAGTTGTAAAATGGAGAAGTTAATAGTGTTCACATCGCAGCGGTTGTGTCCTGGCCCCAGAAGGTGGTCAGACCGTGTAGAGATGTGGCCCCGTGCCAAGCTTAGGTAGACTGGGACCCCCCCCCCCAACACACACACGCACAGACATTCTGTTCCTCATCCCGTGCCCTTGGGGGAAGTCCAGGACTCTGCTCAGGGGAATTCCAGGGCTGACTTGCCAAGGGAGCAGAGGCTAAGGAATGGGATGCCCCAGCAGCCCTTCATCAACTCCAGCTAGAAGGAGGGAGGGGAGAAGGGGGACAGTTTGGTCTCAAATGGTGGTCAGTGTCGGGAAGCAGGAGAGTGAAAAATTCATGAGCAGACCACACCGTGGTTACCAGCTCAATGAAGCGTTCTAATCCGGACTCTACCACTTTCTAGCTGAGTGACCTCCCTTCAGGTCTCACCATTTCCCTCTGTGAAATGGAAGCGACCCCAGAATCACCCTTGAGAATTCATGGAGCTGCTGTTTCCGCCCACCTCCATCCCAGATGGAGTAGACCCAAAGCTGAAGGCAGAGGTCTTTGGCGGGGTGGGGGGCAGCTTTCAGATGGGTGGGCTCAGACAGACTTTGCTTTTTAGCTTTGGAGGTACCACAGTCTGCGGGAGCTAATCCCAACAAGCCCCCTCCTTCTTACCTGCAGCCACATGCTACCTGCCCTGTGCTAGGAGTTACTTGCATCAGCAGGGGTTGGGGTGACTATATTCACCCACTTTACAGATGGGGAAAATGAGGTCCTGAGAGGGGAAACCAGTTGTCCAAGTGGGTAAGGAACCAGCCTGACTGGAACCCCTTTATCCCTGGAGGACTGACTCCCTCCACCTGACCTCTTGCGGGGGGGGGGAAGAACACTGACTTCATGCCCCTCTTTTGCTAAAATCCTCCATGGCTGCCCATTGTCCTCGCAATGAAGAACACTTCCTTGGCGTGGCTTAACACTGCTTTGCATGATCTTCCTGACCCCGTTTCCCCCAACTCATCCCTGTGACTCTGCTCCAGCCACCCTGCCTCAGGACCTTTGCACTTGTTGCTCCTTTTCCTGGAACTCATTTCCCTTTTCTCTCGATGGCCAGCCCCCGCTCATCATCCAGATCTCTGCTCACACACTACCCTGTCACCAAGGCACTGTCTGTTCTATCATCCCATTTTGTTTTTGCCAAAGCTCTTGTCAGCATCAGTTATTAATTATGTTGTGTGCTCGTGAATTTTTCTGTCTCCCACGCTGAAAGCAGAGTTTTGTCTTGTTCAAGGCTGTGTCCGCAGCACCCAGAACAGGCTGGATGCAGTAATGTTAATGAGCCCGATTTGTCATGTCTGACCCCTCCACATCTTTTGGTTCCAGGGCCTGGAGGTGCCCAAACGTCAGTGCATCCTCAAAAAGCCATCACATCCCGAGGAGCCTCCATAACGGTGAACTGCAGTACCTCCTGTGACCAACACACAATGTTGGGCCTAGAGACTCAGCTGGCTAAGAGGGAAGTAGACCATGGGAACAACTGGAAGGTTTTTGAACTGAGTGACGTGCAAAAA
The DNA here is from genome assembly GCF_963455315.2 of Globicephala melas. NCBI lineage: Eukaryota > Metazoa > Chordata > Mammalia > Artiodactyla > Delphinidae > Globicephala > Globicephala melas. The sequence continues at coordinate 164,329,034 of NC_083316.1, read as the reverse complement.
GACAGCTTTCCAATATGCTACTCGAGCTGTCTCGGTAACCAGTCATCAGCTTTGATGAACCTCACCGTATACTGTGAGTGGCTGGGCCCAGGGGCTGGACTAGGCAGCCTGGGTTGGGGAGGTGGACGAGGGAGTCCCCAGCAGGTTGGAACAGCCTTTGTTACTTGGGGGTGGGGGCGGGTAGGGTCTCACTGAAGGGCAAGGGGGCCCATCTTCTGAAAGTCTCATTGTCATCTAGAACCCTTCCTTGAACTTCCTTGGGGGTGACTTCCAAGTATGGACTCAGTCCTCAAAATGTCACATGTCTGGGTCCTTTGACACAGAAAACCCACTACTGGGAATTGGGCCTATAGGTGTCCCCACCCACCAGGGTACTGAGGGAGTGTGGGGCTATTCACTGTGGCTTGATCTGAAAGGGTAAAAGTTTGCAAGGCACTCAAATGTAGAGGGCTGGGGAGAGAAACTGTGGTTCAGTCATCCCGTGGAATAGTATGCAACCGTGTAAAAGAATGAGACAGGTGCTCCAAGATGTATTGTCAAGTTCAAAAGTAAGGTATGCCCAGAATGAGTGGCATGCCACCCACAGTGTTAGGGAGCCATGGGCTCGGGGTTAGGGAGGCTGTGTTTCTGCGTTAAAGGGCCCAGAAAGGAAATACAACAAATGACAATATAGCTGGCTGTGAGGAGAGAAGGTGCAGGGCTCTGGGAGAGCACAGGGAGCAAGTTTTCTCCATGTGCCTTTTTTTTTACTTTGGGCATTTTGAAGTGTGACAGTGAGTTAGCATGACTGTAAGCAATACATAGGTAAATGAAATTCAAATGAAAACAAAACAAAATAAAAAAGGAAGAAAGAAAGAGAACTGGCCAACTGGCCTTGGGATCAGACAGCCTTGGGTTCTAGTCCCAGCATGGGCCTCACTAACTGGGTGACTCTGATGTGGGGAGCGGGGGAGGGGGGAATATGTGGCTTCCTGGTTGCTTTTCACCTGAGACCTCCTCGGAAGGGTCTAATGATGCAGTGAGGCCTGGAGGACATTCCGCCTTCACAGGGCCTGCGTAAAAGAAGCTTTGGGGCAAACATCAGCTTTGTTTCTGATTTGGAGGATGTCTGAGCAGCTGCTGGCCAAGTGAGGGAAGTCCCCAAACATTCCCAGTGGCCTCTGAAAACCCCCAGAAAACCTTTTCACAGGACCTTCTGCATCTCACCCTGAGAGTTGAAAGCCCAGTCCTCCAGGTTTGAGTCCTGGCCCTGATATATTTCTCCCTCTTCGGGTGCCAGACTTTGCCTTAGTTTTCACCTCTGTGAAATGGAACAGACGGCTGCACACAGTAGCAAGGGGTCACCTAGGAGAGACTCGAGCTTGGTCCTGCCCCACTGCCAGTGTAAAGATGAGGGAGCATCTCTGGGTGGCTGAGCTTTCTCTAGAAAGAGTTGTAATTCCTGCAGGAAGTGACCCCTAACTGGGCCTTGAAGGATGCGTAGGAGTTGGTAAAGACAGGCATTCTAGACAGAGGGAATAGCCTGGGCAAAGATTTGGAGTGGGGAAACATGCTGACCTGGGGTTGGGGAGGCAAGAGGGATTGAATATCAACAGATCGGTGTGGCTGGAGCTGAGTTTGGCAGGACTTCGAATGCCAGGCCGAGGAGCTGAGACTTTCTTCTTAGGGTGACAGGGAGCCATGGAGGGTGTGTGAGCAGGCCAGGGATCCAGAGCAGAGGGCTGACCTTACAGGAAGCCAGAGAGCAGCTGCCCATGGACCCAGTCCAGGTCGTGCATGTTGACCGCAGTTTCGCATACGAGAAGGGAGGGGCAGACAAATATTTGAAGAGTGGAGTGACCAGGACTTAGTGAGGGACTAAAGATGGGAAGTCAAGGAGAGGTACAGGCAGAACAGGCCTCCTCCCCCAGTCTGGCCTTCAGGGCAAGGATCTGGGCTCCAAGATGTGAGTTCCATTTGGAGGCTGTGGTTTGAGGGGGCCGCCAGCTCTGCAAGTTGGAGTTTGCAACAGATGGTCAGAGGTAAGAGTTGGATGTCTGAGGGTTTTCTCAACCTTTTTTTTTTTTTTTTTTAACAGCTGTTAGCATACACTGCAATGAAGTTTGGAGTATTTATAGTGTTGTAGAAGTCTAGTTTAAGAACATATCTCTCACCTTAAAAAGTAACCACACACAAAAAAATTCAGATGTGGAAAACACAATATATTGGCTTCAAAATTTTTAAAAAGGCAAAATTAAAATGAATAAACATTTAATCAAAAGTCAAAAAAAAAGTAACCTCATGCCCATGTACAGTCACTCTCAACTTCTGAAGTGAATTAATAATAGTCCTAATAATAATAATAACAATAATAATAGTCCTACCTTCATTAGCCCCAGGTTACAGCTTAGAAAACTGAGGCATTTCTGTAGCCCCGAGGGCTGGGACTGTTCCAGTGTGCAAAGTCACTCCCCCACAGGCCATAACAAAGAACCAGCAAAGCTAGGAATCAACTCCAGGCTCCTGACATTTTAACATCACTGCTTTTTTTTCCCCCCCCCTTAGGTTGGAAAAGGAAAGGTTGCTTTATTCAGGAGGTTGGCAACCTGGGGAGAAGGTGGACTCATGTCCAAAAATCAACTCCCAACATCACTACTGTTTAAGTGACATTTCAGGGCCTCTTGAGAAGGGACTGAAAGTGGGAGGCTTCAAGACCCCTCCCTAGGGAGCCTGGGGTCGGGGAGTGAGTCTCAGCTCACCAGGGCTCTGCGGGCAATTTCCACTGGCGATCCAGGCTTGGAATTCTGTTACCTCATGCAGAATGGAGACCCTAGCAACCGAGCCCGCGTGTAGTGTTTTCAGGGGATATTCAGGGTTTCGTTCTGAGGGTCTGTGGGTTGTTCTTAGATTTTTAACATTTCAGGGGATCACACGGTTCATTCGGGAACCCTTGAAAGCAAGCTCCTGAAAGGCCTCGCATCGGTGTGGGTGTCTCAACCTTATTCTTTCTACAAACATAGAGTGCCTAAGGGACTTCCCTGGCGGTCCAGTGGTTAAGACTCTGCGCTTCCACTGCCAAGGGCGTGGGTTCGATCCCTGGTCGGGGAGCTAAGATCCCACAAGCCGCGGGGCGTGGCCAAAAAAAAAAAAAAATAGAGTGCGTATCGGGTGTCAAGGATACAACAGGGAACAAACCAGACAAAGATCCCTGGCCTCCTGGGTTGACATTCCATGGCAGGAATAGTGGAAAAGCAAATTAACTGAGTAGATGATCTCTTACCTCAGAGGTGAGGGATGCTATGGAGAAAAATGCTAAGGCCAAAAAAAGGACAAGGAAAAACAGGAGTTTTTTTACAACAACGTCTAGAGACTGGACAGCTTAAATGAACTGTATTCATTTGCCGGGACTCCTGGCAACAAACCTCGAAATTCTTTCCCACTTTTCACTCTCAGATGCTGCAGTGAATAAAAATGTATTCTGCCTCCTTCACAACCACTTGGGAACTTCTCACTGGGTTATCCTGAAGCTCTTAACATTCCTCTCTAGTTTAGGTGGTTTGGGGTGTGTTCTCGAAAGAGCGTGGTGAGACTTCCCGAGCAGGTGTAGCCAGGGCCCCGACGTTCCTGTGGGCGGGCGGCCAGCCAGTTCAAACAACACTCCCCTCCCCTCCAGGGTTCCCGGAACGCGTGGAGCTGGCCCCCCTGCCCCGCTGGCAGCCCGTGGGCGAGAACCTCACCCTGCGCTGCATGGTGTCCGGTGGGGCCCCCCGGGACCACCTCACCGTGGTGCTGCTTCGTGGGGAGGAGGAGCTGGGCCGTCAGCCAGCGGGAGACGGGGAGCCTGCCGAGGTCACAGTCACGGTGCTGGTGAGCAGAGATTACCATGGCGCCAATTTCTCTTGCCGCACGGAGCTGGACCTGCGGTCCCAAGGGCTGGCACTGTTCCAGAACAGCTCGGCCCCCAGGAAGCTCCGAACCTTTGGTGAGGCACTGGGGAGCCAGTAGAGAGGATGGGATGACAGGGGTTTCCTGCTTGGGGTGTGAGGTCTCTGGGAAGGAGAGGCCCCTGGCCGTGGGGGCATTGAGAAGGTGGCAACCTTGATTGCAAAGGTTTCTGGGAAGAGCATCTTCTTGGCCACTGGGGTGGAGTGTTCTGGGATGTGGTGCCTGGACTGCAGGATCCACTGAGAAGGCTGTGACCCAGGGCAAGTGGTACACGTGTCCTGGGACAAGGGTGACCCAGGCCACAGTCTCCCGGGAAGAGGGTGTTCCAGGTGGGGGAATGAAAATGCCCCGGGAAAGGGCTTCAGGATGTCTGTCTCCTCTCTGTTTACACCCACTGTCTCTCACCAGTCCTACCAACGACCAACCCGCACCTTGCTACGCACCCGGTACTGGAAGTGGGCACACAGTGCCTGGTGAGCTGCACCCTGTATGGACTGTTCCCAGTCTCGGAGGCGGAGGTCCACCTGGCGCTGGGGGACAGGAGGCTGCAAACCACGATCACGTACAATGAATACTCACTCTTGGCCAAAGCCTTGGTCGAGGGAAAGGTGGAGGAAGAAGGCGTCCAGTACTTGACGTGTGCGGTGAATCTGGGAGGGCAGAGCCGGAGGTCTCTGGAGAACGTGACCATCTACAGTAAGTAGAAACCCAGGTGGGGCTTCTGAAGGGGTGGGGCTAATGCCAGGGGCGGGGCTCACTGTGCACCCCACCTCCAGGCTTCCCGGCTCCCAACCTGACCCTGAGCCAGCCCGAGGTCTCGGAATGGACTACGGTGAACGTGGAATGCGAGGCCCAGGCTGGAGCTGTGGTGACGCTGAACGGGGCCCCAGCCAGGCCTCCGGGCCCGAGGGCCCAGTTGCAGCTGAATGCCAGCGCCGAGGACAACGGACGGAGCTTCTTCTGCTCTGCTGCCCTGGCGGTGGCTGAGCAGGTGGTACACAAGAACCAGACCCGGGAGCTCCGTGTCCTGTGTGAGTGGGGCTGCTAGACAATGATCCCTTACCTCCAAGGCCCAACCCCTAAGACCCCGAGAACTCCTGCCTCCACCCACTCCCACCCCCACCCTAGTGAGCCCCTTCCCCAGATTCCTACCTAAGTCTTCTTACCTAGACCTAGATGGTGAGTGATGTCCTGGTCCCTGACCCCGTCCCTCATCTTGCTGTGTTTCTTCAGATGGCCCCCGACTGAACGAGAGGGATTGCCTGGGAAACTGGACATGGCAGGAAGGCTCCCAGCAGACCCTGAGGTGCCAGGCCTGGGGGAACCCAACCCCCAAGCTGAACTGTAGCCGGAAAGAGGATGGGGCTTTGCTACCCATTGGGGACCTGAGACCCGTCGAGCGGAAGGTTGCAGGCACGTACCAGTGTCGGGCCACCAGCACTCGCGGTGAGGTTACCCGTGAAGTTGTCATCAATGTGATCTGTAAGTGCTGGAGTTCAGGGCTGGGCAGGGCAGGGGCAGTGAGGGCAGCTCAACCCTCACCGCCCCCTGTGTCCTCCCCACAGACCACCAGAATAACATGGCCATCGTCATTCCGGTGGCATTTGTGATGATCTTGGGCGCTGTGGGTGCAGCCATTTACATCTATAACTACCAGAGGAAGATCCAGAAATATGAGCTACAGAAGGCCCGGAAGGCCCAGGAAGAGGCTGCCATGAAACTCTCCACACCAGCCACGCCGCCCTGAGCCTACCCCCTCCGGACAGGACCTCCTCAGCCCCCAAACTGTGACAAGCAGGGCTGCATCGAACAGTGGTGGACATATGCCATTCAGCTATACCCACCTTCCCAGGGTGCCAGAGGACAGGAGAGAGGCCTCAGTCAAGATACAGACAGCATCTGGGGTCATGGCCCCTGCACACTTATAACCCCCAGGCCTCACACCTGATGTGGAGCCACAGGACTGAGACAAAAGAAGGGGCCAAGGCTCAAGGCATCAATGTGAGGGATGTCAAGGTCTGACCTGGCCGGAGGGTGTATGATGGAGACCCTGACCTCCAGCAGGGGGACACCCAACTGGGAAACATTGAAACTCACCCCCTCCTGCGTGTGCTGAGGCCTTACGGTCCTAAGAGAGAAGTGGCCCTGCACAGACACATGCAGCACTGAAACACAAATCCCCACACGTCCTCTGACAGAAGCCAGCACCAGCATTGCTGTCCACAGACTGTTCCCAACTCTTGATGATGACCTATTTATTCATTTGTTCTCTTACTAGCTATTTATTGAGTGCCTTTTATGTGGGCTAGAATGGTAAACAAGAAGAACATTGATTCCCGCCCTCAGGGAGCTGTCAGTCTAATCTCATTCAGGATCGCCAGCTACAGTTGTACTGGTTGTGCACTGCACAAGAGTGCCTGGCAAAAAGATTAAGTGGGGCTAGAATTTCCCACTCCACTGGCCAAGCTGCTTTCTCCCAGAAAGGGATTAGTAACGGTGACAAGGTATAGCTGGTGACATGCCCAGAGGTGACCCACTGAGCCCTTACACCCCAGCACTGGCACTGACCTCTGATAACCCACCTCTCCACCTATACCCATGTCTGCTAGTGCTCACAATGACACTTGGTGGCATGCCTAAACGTGGGTGTTCACTCCTTGATAGCTAAACCATGGAGTCCCAGGAAACTGTGCCCAATCCCTGTGTGTCCCTGCCTTGTCCTACCTGTTTCCATCTCAGTGGGGCCATGCAAGAACAGAACAGTCTGCAGGTCCAAATTCCTGCAGCGACGAGGGTTCTGCAGGCCGTGGGGAGGAGAGGCCTGGGAGAACCCCCTCCCAACTGCGGAAGCCTCTCCCTTGTGCTAATAAAGCTATTTCATCCTTCTGGCCTTGTGTGAGTTGAGGGGAGGTGTCATGTCCAGCTGGAGCCTTTTCTGGCCTGTCCTCCCACTTCCTGCCCCAAGAGAAGGCTGCCAGTTCAAGGTCCAGCCCTCAGGCTCTAATCCAAATCTGGGGTTTATTAGGGCCTTTTGAGACTTTAGTGAAAATTAAAGATCCCTCTCCAGAAAAACACGATGACATTTGGTTTAGAATGGGGTGGAGAATCCCATTCTTAAACTGCGGGAGTGGGGTGTATACCGCAGGGCTCCGGGGCCCCCCGGAGCCTCTGTCTCTCTCTGCCCGGGGTGGGGCTGAAGAGGCGGTGCTGCGGGCCTCCTTATCTCCGGAGCCAGCCTTGGCTCCCTGGCGCGGGGCCCCTCAGTCCGGGCTTTTTGCCATGGGGTCTCTGCTCCTCCTCTTGTTGCTGCTTTTGCTGTCGCCCTCCTACCCGCGAGGCGCGAGCGCGCGGAGGCGCCGGAGTGCGCGGACGCAAGGCCCGGGAGGCCCCTTTCCCGCGCCCCCGGAGACCTCAGCACCCTTCTGGGTGCGCATAAGCCCCGAGCTCAAGGCCGTGCCGCCGGGGGGCTCAGTGTGGCTCAACTGCAGCAGCAGCTGCCCCCTACCGGAGGGTTCCAGCCTCCGCACCGAGCTGCGGCGAGGCGACACGCTCAGTGGGCCCGGTTGGGTATCCTACCAGCTGCTGGATGTGAGGGCCTGGAGCTCCGATGTGCACTGCTTCGTCACCTGCGCGGGAGAAACGCGGGGGGCCACCGCCAGGATTACCGCCTACAGTGAGGGACAGGGGCTCAGGCCTGGCTGGGGTGCGGGGAGGAGGACGGAGCGGGGGTAACGGACAGTCGCGCTAGGGGGAGCCCTCGGACCTTGCCCAGCGGCCCCCTCTTGCTTTAGAACAGCCACGCAGCGTGATCCTGGAGCCTCCGGTCTTAATGGGCAGTGAGTACACTCTGCGCTGCCATGTGACACACGTGTTCCCCGTGGGCTTCCTGGTGGTGATTCTGAGGCGCGGTGGCCGGGTCATCTACTCCGAGAGCCTGGAGCGCTTCACCGGCCGAGATCTGGCCAACGTGACGCTGACTTACGCGTTACGCGCCAGGCCCAGTGACTTCGGGCAGCCCGTTACCTGCTACGCCCGCCTCAATCTCGATGGCCTGGTGGTCCTCAGTAGCTCGGCACCCATGACGCTGCCAGTCCTCGGTGAGGCACCCTTATAACCCTGGGAAGAGTGGGGAAGGGTTATGTGGGCCAAGCCAGAGCATGTCCATGCGGGTTGTCACACCTCCAAGTGCTCTGTTCCTAATTCTCCCCTCTTGTCTCCAGCTTGGAGCCCTGCGTCCAAAGCCTTGGCCTCCACCTCCATCGCAGCCCTTGTGGGGATCCTTCTTGTAGTGGGAGCCCTCTGCCTGAGAAAGTACCTGTCGATGAAGTCTCGGGCATAGAGGCAGTGGTCCATGCTGGCTGAGCTGGAGGAAAAAGGAATCTGGAACATTTGGGGGAACCTTGCCTGGATCAATAAAGCCTTCCTCAGCCAGCTTCTGCCCCTGGGCATAAAGGTACCCCATTAGTGCACCTCCTCTGACTGAAGTGGTCTTCTTTTTGGCCTTGCCTCTATCATTTTCTCCAAATTCCTGTCTCCCTGAGGGCACCTGAGGTTTTTCACTCTGGTCTCCCATGCTGGAGCCCCATTCCCTCCGCATTCCCAGCCGATGTAGTAAAAACCTCTCCCTCGGGCATTATCAATGCGGTGCAGAGGGGCAAGGCATGGGCTCAGGGGGGCTTTAGGCTGTGGGAAGGCTGGTTCATGGTATGGCTTCTCCTGATTGGCTCCAGCGCTGCCACGCAGCAGCTCTGATTGGATGTTAAGTTTCCTACCCCCCTCGCCCTTTAGACCCTGCACTTTCCTGGAGGGCAGGGGTGGGGAGAGAACTAATCCCCATAGTTCACCATTAGTTCTGGGAGTGAGAGCACAGGTGGGCTGGGTCAAATGTACTTTGTGAGGAACGTGGATACGCAGAAAAGATACCCATGTGTTGACTGCGGGGAAGGAGCAACCAGATGGTGAGGTGGGGGGGGGGCAGTGGTGTATGTCACAGATTCGCATCCTGGAAACGTCCTGTTAGTCACCGGGCCTGGTGAGCACATGGAGGGTGTCCAAACCTGGAACCCAGATGCGGAGTCAAAAGTATCACAGTTGGTCTCTTGGTCTCGCGTGGACGCAGAATCGGGGCCTGCAGTGGATGCCTGGCAAGGCCCGCGTGGTCCAGGGCCCCGCCCGCCGAGCAGAAAGCGGATTCAGAGGCGCTCTTTGGCGGCTCCTGCTCACACAAGTCGCGTAGACACGTGCCCGCTGAACGCTGGGTAAATACAGACCCAGAGCCGAGCCGACCCTAATTTAGACGCCCGAGAACGCTGCGCGCAAGCACACACGTTCCCAACTCGCTGTCACTTTCGTCCCCGCCCCTTCTGTCGCGTGCGGGGGCGGAGCCAGAGAAAGACTAGAGGCGTAGCTGTAACCCTCAGCTCCCAGGGGTTAAAAGGGGAAGGATCAGTGAGGGAGGCATCCCCACATCCTCCCCTAGAGCCTTCTCATCCCCAGCCTGCACGTCTCAAATCTCTCCTAGCCCCCAACCCATCTCCGCTCCAAGGTGGGGGCTGGTGGGAGGGGCTAAATGTGGAGGCGGAGCTCGGAGTCCAGCTCATTATCATAGCATCTAAGCAAGGGGTGGGGTGGGGGTTTGAGAAGGGCAACCCTGCATCCCCACCACCTCAGCGTCGCCGCCGGGGACGACGCTGGAGTGCGCAGCCGCCCCCAGAAGTCTCCGGGCAATGGGGCCGGCCTCCATGTAGACCCTGGGGGTCGCTCGCTCCTGCCAGCACGCCTTCATCAAAGCCGGTAGCCTGGTGCACGCTCGCCTTCCCGCCCTCCCCGCGCCGCCTCTGCTGCCGCCCCCTCCTTGGAAACCAAGTTACCAACGTTAAACCAATCCCCAAGCGCAACTCAGCCTCCTCCACACCCCACCCGCCGCGCCGCGCAGTCCTCTAGCCCAGCTCAGCGCTCGCGCTCCCCTCGCCTCCTGCGCTTTCCCCGCGGCGGCGATGCCAGGACCCTCGCCAGGGCTGCACCGGGCGCTGCTCGGCCTCTGGGCTGCCCTGGGCCTGGGGCTCTTCGGTCTCTCAGGTAAGAGCCGGTCCGGCTCAGGGTGGACAGGGCGGGGTCGTAGTTTCTGGACCTGAGAAGCGGCCACAAGCCCCTCCCCGCTCCTCCCTCGCCTCGCTCCCACGCTTCTGCCCCCACCTTGAGCCCAGGGCCTTCTTCTCTATCCCTCTTCCCCCACAACACACACTGGACACCAAGCTTCCGGACTCCTCGCTCACTCAGGTCTCTACCCTACCTTCTTCGAGATCCTGGGTGCTCTTCTGCACCCAGCCTCGAGCTCTGGAGACTCCATTATCTCCCCTGTCCCCTCCCGGGGTACCTCCTAACCCTCTGCTATGCACCATGGTCCACGGACTGGCATCTTCACCACTCGAAATCCACGAAGACCCAAATCTCACCAACTGCCGTGACTCCTAGGCACTGTTCCCGCTCCACCCGGAGCCCTGGCAACAGAGTCCATCGGCTGTTCCCGCGGTTCCTTTCATGAGCCCAGCCCCGCGTCCTCTTTCCGTACTCTTCACCCGGGTTTGGACTCCTCCCTTAACCTCGCTTGACTCAGCCTCATCTCTCTTTTGCCCTCGCTTCAACCAGTCTCCCCTTCTCCTGGCGAGAACCGTGAGAACCAGTCCGCTTCCCTTCCCCCACCCAGGGTCCCCTCTTCCCAGCATTGCTGTGTGCGTTGAAAACCCCATGTTTCCTCTCATCTCTCCCCTCCCCCCCATTCTTCCCCGTCACTCCATCCGCACCTTGGAGAGAAGGGCTCTCCGCTGCAATGTACCAGAGACACCCTCGAGGTCTGGACCGTGGGAGCGCGCTTGTAAACCTGAGACCTGGGCAGGACTTGGGACTCCTGGCTGTGGCCTCTGCTCATTCCCTGGGAATCCTGAGTCTGCATAGGGGCTCTTAGATCCCGGGGAGGTGGCTCCCAGGCTGAGCTCGCGTTTCTCCGGGCAGTGGTCGCGCAAGAGCCTTTCTGGGCGGACCTACAGCCCCGCGTGGCGCTCGTGGAGCGCGGGGGATCGCTGTGGCTGAATTGCAGCACCAACTGCCCACGGCCCGAGCGCGGTGGCCTGGAGACCTCGCTGCGCCGGAATGGGACCCAGAGGGGTTTGCGCTGGCTGGCGCGGCAGTTGGTGGACATCCGAGAGCCGGAGACCCAGCCCGTCTGCTTCTTCCGCTGCGCGCGACGCACACTGCAGGCTCGCGGGCTCATTCGCACTTTTCGTGAGTTCTCAGAGGCCAAGCTACTTTCCCTCCCTTCCAGGCCCCGCCCCCTGGGTAACGGGGTCCTCTCCTACAGGCCCCACCCTCTGGATCAGCACGCCCTCCCCCTCTTGGCCCCTGGGTTCCAAGCCACGTTGTGCTGAGCCCTGGCATTTCCAACAGCCGTGGTTCCCCCGTTGCAGAACGGCCGGATCGTGTAGAACTGGTGCCGCTGCCTGCCTGGCAGCCAGTGGGCGAGAACTTCACCCTGAGCTGTAGGGTCCCCGGCGCTGGGCCTCGTGGGAGTCTCACATTGACCCTGTTGCGGGGCGCCCGGGAGCTGATCCGCCGCAGCTTCTCCGGGGAGCCACCCCGAGCGCGGGGTGCGGTGCTCACAGCCACGGTACTTGCTCGGAGGGAGGACCATAGGGCCAATTTCTCGTGCCGTGCGGAGCTGGACCTTCGGCCGCATGGCCTGGGGCTGTTTGAAAACAGCTCAGCCCCCAGAGAGCTCCGAACCTTCGGTGAGTGGGTGTGAGGAGGGGACCCAGGGGGGTCGGGCCGATGTTTAAGCTTGGAGGCAGAGAAATCTGAATTCTAATTCTTACCCTAACACTCACCAGCGGAAAGTTATTTTCCCCTCTGTGCCTTGAGGATAATACCATAATAGAGTGCCTGTAAAGCGCTTAGAACATATTGAGCGTTCAATACGTAAGTTCAAGCTCTGTTCTTCTACTCCCAGCCCTGCCTCCGGAACCCCCTCGCCTCGCTGCCCCCCGGCTCTTGGAAGTGGGCTCAGAAGGACCCGTAAGCTGCGCCATGGACGGGCTGTTTCCAGCCTCGGAGGCTGAGGTCTACCTGGCGCTGGGGGACCAGAGGCTGAGTCCCGATGTCACCCTCGAGGGGGACGCTCTCATGGCCACTGCCACAGCCACAGCTAGCGCAGAGCAGGAGGGCGCCAGGCAGCTGGTCTGCAACGTGACCCTGGGGGGCGAGAGTCGAGAGACCCAAGAGAACGTGACTGTCTACAGTAAGAGGGAGTGAAGTGGGGCCTCGGCGGCTCGGGGGTGGAGCCAGAGGAAGGCGAAGGCGGGGCAAATAGTGGGTGGGGCCCTGGTATCGGAATGGGCGTGGCCCGAGAGTCCCGAAGGGGCGGGGCAGATGGAAGACTCAATAGTAGCTGGAGAAGCGGAGTCTGAGCTGCCCAAAGGGGAAGGTCGCAGACCCGACGAGGATCCCTAGAGATGTGGCCTGACCACCTCAAAGGGGCGGGGCGAGAAGGGAGAGGAGCCTGAACAGCCCGAGGGGCAGGGCACGGTACCCACGGTTTGGCTGAAGTGGGGAAGGTTCGGGCTGATAAGGGGCAGCCTTGAACCGCAGGAGGGGCATGGTCAGTGGTCTCCCGGCCAATGCCCCGTCCCCAGGCTTCCCGGAACCCCTCCTGACCCTGAGCGAGCCCAACGCCCCCGAGGGGAAGATGGTGACAGTAACCTGCGCAGCCGGGGCCCGAGCCCTAGTCACACTAGACGGAATTCCAGCCGCGGTCCCGGGACAGCCCGCCCAGCTGCAGCTGAACGCCACCGAGAACGACGACAGGCGTGGCTTCTTCTGCGACGCCACCCTCGAAGTTGACGGGGAGACCCTGAGAAAGAACGAGAGCGCCGAGCTGCGCGTCCTATGTGAGTTGGGCTTTAACCTCTCGCCTACCTCCGCCTGCCTGGTCTCTGGCCGTGTCATGGAAGTGGAGGATTTCCCCACGGTCCACGTCTAGCCTCTTGTATCCCATGCCCCTGCCTGCAGACGCCCCCCGGCTGGACGATTCGGACTGTCCCAGGAGCTGGACGTGGCCGGAGGGGCCTGAGCAGACGCTGCGCTGCGAGGCCCGTGGAAACCCAGAGCCCTCGGTGCACTGTGCGCGGCCCGACGGCGGGGCGGTGCTGGCCCTGGGCCTGCTGGGTCCGGTCACTCGCGCGCTCGCTGGAACTTACCACTGCACCGCAACCAACGTCCAGGGCCAGGCGGTCAAGGACGTGACTCTGACGGTGGAGTGTGAGTGGAGGTGCATAGGGCGCACCTCTGTCTGGTTCTCAGTGTCTAGGGGTGGCCTGACTACAGAGGAAGGTGGAAACAGGGTCTGAGGCGTGCCTTTGAGCAGGATTTTGAGAAAGGCAAGAGGCTGGTGAGCCGGATTAGGGGAAGATCTTAGAGAAGGATGGAGGGGAGGGGGTGGACGTGTCCACAGGAGCCTGGGGCCTGGCGTTTGAGCTGAGTCTTGGAAATGTGGGTGCTCCAAACCGGCTAACAATTTTTAAGCTAAAGACTGGGGAGGGTCCTGTGGGCACTTTGTAGGAATCAGGAAAAAAGCACACTTCAGGGCTCGGGAAGTCCCAAAACAGTGCACGACTTGACTGGAGAGAAACTCCTTTGCTTTGGTGTCCCTGTGCAGAGCGTAGCCTACCCGCCTGGGATGGGAAAAAGGGTCTAGGGACATTAGACCTGTCCCTAAACCCCAAAACTCAACAACACCCTCCTCTCTAGACGCACCAGCGCTGGACAGTGTGGGCTGCCCTGAACGCATTACCTGGCTGGAAGGAACAGAGGCCTCCCTGAGCTGTGTGGCCCATGGGGTCCCACCACCCAACGTGAACTGTGTGCGCTCTGGGGAAGCCAGGGTCGTCGAGGGCACACTGCGTGTGGTCCGGGAGCACGCGGGCACCTACCGCTGCGAAGCCACTAATGCTCGAGGGTCTGCAGCCAAAAATGTAGCCGTCACGGTGGAATGTGAGTGGGGGCAACACAGGGCAGGACGGGGTACGTCGGAATCACCCTGTCCTGACTTCCAGTCCCTCTGCCCCCCAGATGGCCCCAGTTTTGAGGAGGTGAGCTGCCCTAGCAATTGGACGTGGGTGGAAGGATCTGGGCAACTGTTTTCCTGTGAGGTGGATGGGAAGCCAGAGCCGAGCGTGGAGTGCATTGGCTCCGGAGGCACCAGCGAGGGGGCGCTGCTGCCGCTGGCACCCCCAGACCCTGGTCCCAGAGCCCCTCAAATCCCTAGAGAACTGGCACCCGGAACCTACATCTGCAACGCCACCAATCAGCACGGTTCCGTGGTCAAGATGGTCACCGTGAGCGCGGAGTGTGAGCGAGGCCCAGGCGGGCGGGGAGTAGGGGGTGTTCCAGGTCCCGGCTTCTCCCTGAACAACGAGCCCCCCCGCCCCCACCCCATGGCTGTTTTGCAGCGCCACCGCAAATGGATGAATCTACCTGCCCGAGTCACCAGACGTGGCTGGAAGGCGCCGACGCTGCTGCGCTGGCCTGCTCCGCCCGGGGTCGCCCCTCCCCACAAGTGCTTTGCTCCCGGGAGGGCGCGCCCCGGCCGCAGCGGCTGCGCGTGTCCCGACAGGATGCAGGCATCTACCGCTGCCTGGCCACCAACGCGCACGGCACTGACGCCCGGATCGTCACCGTGGGCGTGGAGTGTGAGTTGCGGGCAGCACCAGATAGAGGGCATCCGGTCTCGGGCACAGTGACTAAAAGAGGTGGGATTCCCCGGGGGAGTTCAAGGGCACCTCCCCAGTCCCATTTCTGGGGACAAGGAATCCTGGCCTTAACATGAAATGTTAAGGGTAATGAAAACTCTAGGGAACAAGAGCCCGAGCCCGCCCCCGCCCCCTCAAGTTCTGGGTCTGAAGGGCCCTGGCGTGGGTCCCCACCTCCTTCCATTCAGTGAAGCAGGGCTCAGGATTTTAGCCCCGACAGCAGTCCAGTTGTAGGGGGATGGGGCTCTGAAGTGAGGCAGGATCTTTGCCTGCTCATCTCAAGAGGGACAGTCTCAGAAGGGGGCTCTCGGTCAGCGGCTGGCCCCTTCAACCTCCTGTCCCCTGTAGACCGCCCCGTCGTGGCCGAGCTGGCTGCCTCGCCTCCAGGAGGCGTGCGGCCAGGAGGGAACTTCACGCTGACCTGCCGAGCGGAGGCTTGGCCCCCAGCCCAGATCAGCTGGCGTGCGCCCCCAGGGGCGCTGAACATCGGCCTGTCAAGCAACAACAGCACGCTGAGCGTGGCGGGCGCTATGGGCAGCCACGGCGGCGAGTATGAGTGCGCAGCCACCAACGCGCATGGGCGCCACACCCGGCGCATCACCGTGCGCGTGGCTGGTAAGTAGCAGCTGGTGGGGGGGGGGGGCCTGGGCGAGGGATCTACAGGGGGCTGTGACCCGCGCCTTGGGACTCTTGACCCCGTCCCTGCCTCCCTCTCAGTCCCCACAGATGAGACAGAAGTGAGCCGGGGTGGAAATTAGGGGCGCCCTGGCGGGTGGGGCTTTGATGGCGCAGTGGGGGTGGCAAGTGGAAGGAGAGGGAGCTGACGAGCCCAAGGGAAGGGAACCTTCGGGGCTGTGACTGCTGTGAGGAGGGACTTAACTTTGGGTGGGTTCTGCGTGGTGAAGGCTTGATCCAATTCACCTTCCAGCGTGCGGCTGTGGAGAAGGGGGTCTGGAGAGGGACAGAGGCAGAGGATAGTGGTGGGAACCCAGCAGGATCCTGCTGCCGCTTCGCGTATCTCTGGGGCTGGGGTCTTTCTGGGGTGGAGGAATGACTGGGTTCCCCCCCGCCCCACCATCCTTTTGAGGGTGAGGAGAGTTGCTTGACTTCCTGGGTATCTCTGGGGCTAGGGGCTTAAATCCTCCCTGTGATGGGGTGGCCCATAAAATGGGTCTAGGGCCTCACCCGAGCTGGAGGTGGCCTTACTGGGGTCTCTCTTTTCCTCCAAGGCTGGGTTCCCTGGGGCTCCCTGCCAGGCACGTGAGAACTGACCTCATGCCTGTGGGGAGGGGCAGAAGTGGCCCGGGCTTGGTGTGTTGGATGGGTGGGGGGAGCTCGACCACCTTCTTCGAGCGTCCGCACCCCGCAGGTCCGTGGCTATGGGTCGCTGTGAGCGGCGCGGCTGGGGGCGCGGCGCTGCTGGCCGCGGGAGCCGGCCTGGCCTTCTACGTGCAGTCCACCGCCTGCAAGAAGGGCGAATATAATGTGCAGGAGGCTGAGAGCTCGGGTGAGGCCGTGTGTCTCAACGGCGCGGGTGCCGGCGCCGGCGGGGGCGGGGGCGCCGAAGGTGCAACTGAAGCTGCGGGCACCGCAGAGGCGCCGGCGGGGGGCGAGGTCTTTGCCATCCAGCTGACGTCAGCGTGAGCCTGCTCCCCTCTCCCCGCGGGCCGGGGGACGCCCCCCAGACTCACACGGGGGCTTATTTATTGTTCTATTTATTTATTTATTTATTTATTTATTTAATTCAATTCCAGGGGCGTCACCCCCCATTTTCTACCCCCCTTCCCCAATAAAGTTTTTATAAAGGACTTCGGCTCCATCTGTTTCAGTCCGCGATGCAGAAGCAACGCAGGGTTCGAATCCCAACCCTGTGGGTGTTTATTCAAAAAACCATTTTTGCTTTTGAGGGCCTACTACGTGTCAGGCACAGTCCAAGCCGCCATTTCGCGATGTGACCGGGAGTTTGCGCTCTCCGTGCCCTGTTTCGTGTTCTCCCTGGACCCTTGGGCGGGGGTGGGGACCTGGCTCCTTCCTCCCTCTCTATGCTTATCTCTTCCGCCCAGCGCTGCCCTCTAATCCGGCTAATGTTGGGGGTGGGAGTTGGGTGCTTCCCCCAGGCCTGCTTCCAGGAGGAGCTGAGGCTGCCTTCCCTGGATGGGTGGAGGCCTTTCCCAGGGGTCTGGGCATCGCCCCAGCCCTGAGGCCTTGCAGGGATGGGTAAAGGAAGCTGCAGCTCCGAGTGTCAGCCGCTGCGATGTCCCTCCTATTACAGGGTGCACCCCTGCCCCACCCTCAAGGCCTCCTCCCTCCTGTGTCCATCCGCGGTGCCTCAGTTTACCCAGAAGCTGCCTTTCGACTTGGCCCATCACGATTCGGAAGAGACACATAGGGTATCAGCCACATCCCCGCCCCCTGCTCACCACCAGTCAACCCCCTCACCCCCCACAGCAGAAGGAGAGAACAGCTGGGCCTCCTCCACCCCCCGTTTCCTCCTCCCTCAAAAGCAGGAACACAGAGCTGCCAGAAGGAAGCGGGCCTGGACTGCTCCAGCTCCACCGGCTGCCCCCCACAAACATTTCGGGAGCAAAAGTGAGAGCAGGAAACTGGGGCACTAGAGGCTAAGCCAGTGCCGGGTGCCAGGTACAAAAGGCCATGAGGCCCAAACGTGGTGCAGCCCCTGCTGTCCGGCCCCCATCACCTCTCTCCTTGCCCACCCGCATCCTTGAGGTTCCGTGAATCCCAAACTCCTGCCTGCCACAGGGTCTTTGCTCTTGCCATTACCTCTGCCCCAGGTGTCCTCATTTCAAATAGTTCCTTTGTTTCTTCTGGCCGCACTGCCAGCATGTGGGATCTTAGTTCCCTGACCAGGGATCGAACCCGTGCCCCCCGCAGTGGAAGCGCAGATTCCTAACCCCTGGACCGCCAGGGAATTCCCAGCTAGTTCCTTACTGTCAGGTCTCTACACAAAGGTCACACCTGCTCAGAGAGGCTTTCCCTGAGAACACGGTAGCAGCCCAACTCCTCACCTCCTTACATACTTTATTTTCTCTGTAGCATGATCACTACTTGACATTCTATTAGATACTTACTGAATACCTGTTTACTGTCACTCTCGAATATTGGCTTTGCTAGGGATCTCTGTTCCATTCATAACTGAGTGCCTCATTGGGACCTGGCACACAGTAGTTGGTCAATAAATGTTGACTACGTCGATAAAAACAGCCAGGGGTTTGTAGACACACAGTCTGAGACCCTCGTGTGCTGTGTCTCTCCCCGAAGAGCTTCTCCATGCTGGGCACTGGTGGTGGTGGTGGGGGGCATATCACGGTCAAGAACAGAGAGGTGGTGACCTTGGACCTCTGAAGTCATGGTCCAGTAGGGGAGATGAATGTGAATGAAATAACCCTGGACCAGTAGCGAGGTGAAACTTCTGGTAGGTTCTAAGAGAGAGATGAGCAAAGAGCTGAACTAGAGCCTGACGTGGGGTGGGAGGGGGGGTGTCCATTTTAGGCTGGGGGGGGGTCAAGGAAGGGGTCTCTGAAGATGTGGTGTTGGGGCAGAGCCCACCCCCACTCCAGTGATGCGAAAGGCAGCAGCTACGGGAGACCTGGGGGAGGGTGTTTTGAGCCAAGCAAGGGGGGTACTGAATGAGTCAGGGATCCGAGGGCTGAGGAATCTGGACCCAAGCCTTCCCCACAGGCTCACTCAGGAGAGTCAAAGGGGGTCTCAGAGGGGCTCGCCTTCCCAGGGCCAGTGGACCTGCAGGCCTCACTCACCCCTCACAGCAGGGACCACTCCTGCCCACTCTGCACCTCACCCATCCTTGATACCCCCCTCCTCCCTCCCTCCCTCCCAGTGAGTAGTGGTGGCCTGTGTGTCCTGGCAACAGGGGTAGAGCTCAGCGTCTCCCATGTGGCTTTTGGCTTCAGGTTGGGGACACACTTTGGTGGGGTTAGAGAGATCTTGAAAGGGAGGAGGGGACACAGTAGGGACTGGTGTGTGAAAGGATGCAGGACGGAGACATTCTCTAGGCAAGGGTGGAGCTGCCAGATACAGGGCCCACTTGTGTGTGTATCACTGTGGGCCAACTTGTGCCACCGATGTTTCTTTCATGTGTGTCTGTATCGTGCATGTGTGTGTGTCCTGTGTGTACATCAACACGTGTGTCTATTGGTGGATGTGCGTCTGTCAATGTCTTGCTGTCTTGTGTGTGGTCTGTCTCGTGATTGTCAGCACATATGTGTCTGCTGATGCGTCTCTGGCCGTGCCGCAAGGCATGTGGGATCTTAGTTCCCTGACCAGGGATTGAACCTGTGCCCCCTACAGTGGAAGCGGGGAGTCTTAACCACTGGACCCCCGGGGATGTCCCACTGTGTGTATCTTTCTGAACGTGTTGTCTGTCTCTGCATGTGGTGGCTGTCGCCCTGTATGGGGTGCTGTAATGAATGGGGCTAATTCCCAGGTGGTGCCTGTCTACACGACTGTGTGTGTCCCTCAGAACCCCACCGAGAAAACCCCTTCCCCACATTCCTGGGCCAGGGGAGAGGCGGGGGAGAGCGCGCAAGGTGGGATCCCAAAGTCACAGTGCCCTTTATCTGAGGAGTTTTGCTCTTTATTGTCACTGCTATTAACAATATGAGTTTCACAGCCACGAGCATTTCCTGAGGGGGTGAGGTTCTCAGCCAAGCCTGGCTGAAGCAGGGGCCAAGGAGGGGGCCAGTGACCCCGTGAGCCAGGAGCTCTGGGGCCTGAGGCCTGGGTCTTCCACCTGGTGTCTCTGAATGGGGAGGGGGCAGAGAGGAGGCAGGCTGCACCCCTCAAGACCCAAGTTCTTTCCCCTAGGAGGCCTTCAGCCCATTCTTCCCCTGGAGAAACTGAGGCAGGACAGGCTCGGCTGGGTGAGGAAAGGCTTACCCTTCCTGAGTTGGGACTGGGTGGGGACCCAGCAACACCCCACATCTGCCACACAGCCTCTTGGGCTGGACACTTTTCCTGGGCACCAGCCAGCAGCTGGAGCACCGGGTACCATATTTCTTGTACCTGGGATGGGAGTGCAAGAAACCAACATTCAGCAGGGGCCCAGAAATCACCACGGGTGAGCCCCGTTCCCCAAGAGGTGGGTGTTTCCTCTTCCGCAAACCCCACACCGGCTAAGCATGGACTGATGCGAAGACCCCACCCCAAATCCCTCCTCCATTCTGAGGACCTGATACCACAGGCGTTGCAGAGGGGGGTCCCATCTTCGGCATCTCTCCAGAGTGGGGTCCTCTGGGTCCTACAGGAAGCACAGCGTCGGGGCCCTGAAAGGGAAGAGGCCAAAGGGCAAGGGTCAGAGGCCAAGAGTCCGAGCTCAGGAGGCCTGTGTGGGATGGGCATTTTGGGGGGGTGGGGTCTCTGTGAAGGCCCCACCCAGCTCCGGGCCAGCCCCGGTGTTGCCAGATCTAAGACAGAGGGAAAGCCAAGAAGGGAGACAGATGGCAAAGCTCAGCAGAGGAAGAAGCCGGGGGTGTGGGTGACTCAGCCTGAGTGGAGGGGGATGCTGAGACTCCTGGATGGGTCTAAATAGGGAAGCGGGATGCGGAGAAAGACAAGGAAGAAATGAAACTGTACCCCCCCCCCAAGTATTTATAGCTCTCAAGTCTCCAGGACTCACCCAGAGCCTCGCTGCCTCTTGCGTTGGTCTCTGGGACTCTGGCAGGGCCTGGTGGGGGACCCTGAGAGCGGGTGCTGCAGGCCAGGCTGGGGAGTAGACAAGGTGTTAGCACCGAGGGTCTGTCTGTATGCTGTCCCAGATAGCCCCCAATGGAAGATTTACGATCAGGCAACCCCTAAGGAGGCATCTGATGTCTGAAAGTCCTGGCCTTGCACCTCATTAATATCACAGACATAACCATTTGAAAAGACAGTAAGCCTGGGGCCAGCCTGCCAGGTTTGTTTTTGTTTTGTTTTGCTATTTTTTTTTTTGGCTGCAACCAGCGGCTTGTGGGAATTTAGTTCCCCGACTGTGGATGGAACCCCGGCCCACGGCAGTGAAAGTCCACGTCTTAACCACTGGACTGCCAGGGAATTCCCCAGCCTGCCAGGTTGAAAGCTCAGCTCTCCCACCTCTTTGCCGTGTGACCAAGGACAAGAGATCTCATCCTCTGCGCCTTAGTTTCTGCATCTGTAAAGTGGGCCTCACGGGGTTCAGCGAGCCCATACACACCAAGTGCTACCTGTTACCTCTATGACTGTTGTCATGTCTGACAAACGGTAGCTATTATCATTGCTGGAAAAACTAACAGAAGCAGCAGCCCCGGGTATGGTCAGGCCTCTTAAGAGGAGACCCAGGCTCAGACCTGGCTGTGACTGGCTCATAACAGCAGGGACAGGGACTGACACCAGCCTGAGGTCTCGCTCAGAGATGGGGCCATTTGTAAGGCAGGGCTGAGGTGGGAGTCCATGACGGCATTCCTGGGAGCACCTGCCCCCGGGCCTCTGCACTGTTACCACTGTTACTTGCATAAAGGATGCCCTTGCTCAGGCCAGCCCCTACCTGTAGGTGGGTATGATCTGTAGGCTGGAATCTGGCTTTATCTGAAACTTCAGGGTCACCCCCTCGAACTGGGGGTCCACTTTCTCGGCGCCCCGCTGGGGGTTCGACTGCTTCCGGGGTCTCCTCTGTGGCTGGGCTGAAGAGGCCGGGGGAGCCACTCGGGGCCCCAGGCTGCGGCTCTGCTGGCTGACTGGGGTCAGCATGTTCTTGGTATCCTTGGCCAGAGGTAGGGCTCCCAGAGTCTCCAGGGCCTTCGGCTCCCAGCAGGGCCCTAGGGCCTGAGTGTCCCAGGTGGCGGGCTGGGCCAGCCCCTCTGCTGTCTCTTGGAGGAAGTGAAGGGCGGTGACCGAGTCCTGGTGTGCAGGCCAGAAGGACCTGGGGACAAGGGGCAGTGAGGTCACCCCACTCCCTGGGCGGTACCTACATGAGTCTCAGGCACAGGGGGCAAGAAGAACTGTATAGCCTCTGACCCCCATATGACTCCAAGTATCCCTGGGGACCGGGACCTCTTCCTTGTAAGTACCAGGAACTAACATTTTGACCCCTGAGTAACCCCAGGAACCAGAGGTCATGATCCCTTGACCACTGGGCCAGGTTGGGGGAAGGGCCGCTCCTTAACGCACCTGCCACTGGGTCTGAGGCATCCTGGGGTCTTTGGTGCCTGCTGGGTGGCGAGTTCCGGGGGCGGTTCGGGGTCCAGACAGGGCGGCGCCAGCAGCTCTCGAAGCATCGACAAGTCCGGGGCTGGCTCGGCCTCCATTGTGCCCCAGCCCTTACCCACTTCCCAAATCTCGCCCGGCCCCGCCCACGCCGGGCCCACCCGATGAGCCCCACCTGCTTGGGGCGGGGGCGCTTCTGGCCCTGGGTGCAAGGAGCTCCACCTGAGGGGGGCGGGGCCAGTGGGATCGGGCGCCTCTGACCTGCGATATTGGGCACGGGCTTCGAAGCCTCCACCCTCAGGCCAGCCTCCGTCCTCTCTCCCTTCCGACCCTGCTTAGGTGGCCTGATCACCCCTTTCGGCCAAGAGCAGCCTGGACCCCTCCAAATCCTTCCGCGGCTGAGGGGCGGGGCCTTGCCACGCTGATCCTCAGGCTCGCGGGCCCTCACTATGAGGCCTCTTTCTCAGTTTCCCGCTGGCCCATCACCACCGTGGGAGGGGAAAGCTGGAGGCCTGGAAGTTGCAGTTGTAGACCCCAGGGCCTGTACTCCCACCCGCACCCCCCGCAAGGACACTCAAGATGCCGGAAGTCTGTGAGCCGGTTTTATTATCTCTCCGATTAGGTTCCACCCCTATCCACACCCCCATTTTCAGGGGTTTGGGGGAGGCTGACCCAACAGGGGCCCTGTCCCCACCAGAGCCTGGACGCGGGATCTCTCTGAAGCACGCGTTCTGGCCTTCCGGTTGCTTCCGCCATCTCTCCCGGGCCTGTCCCGTGCTCTGGGCGGGGCTGGCAACTTGGCTATTCCTCCAGTCCTGGCCCTGGGGCCGTGAGTGTCTGGGACCATCCAGCTGCGTGAGTCAGTGGGGCTTGGGGACGTGGCCGTCCACGTAGAAGTTCCTGGTGATCTTGGGCAGGGTGAATTCAGCCCCTTCCAGCTCAGGTGTCAGCACAATCTGGCAGCCCAGCCGGGAGTTCTCTTGGAGGAGGGGGGCCATGTCCAGCATGTCGTCCTCCCTGGAGCAAGGGGGGCAGCGATTATTAATGGGTCTGGGGGAGTGGCCAGAAAGGAAGCTCTCCTGCCAGCAGCAGGAGCAGGGAGAAAAGCTGGGGCTGCCCTCTGCTGCTGACGGGGTGGAACTCTGGACACCCGGAACGCCAAGGCTCAGCAACCAAGCCCTGCAGCTCAGAGCTGGGAGGGGCCCCCCTGCTCACCTCTCGTCAGGAGGAGGCAGAAGGTCCAGGTGGTCCTCGCTCACATACACGTGGCAGGTGGAGCACGCCAGGGAGGCTTCACAGGCTCCTGGGGACAGCAAGTGAGGGAGCATTGGTAAGGGGAGTGGTCAGGCAGGTGCCATTCAGTGAAGGACATAAAGGAGAATCCCTTTGTTTCTTTATTATTATTATTTTATTTTTATTTTTTGGCCACACCACATGGATTGGGGATCTTATTTCCCCGACCAGGGATCAAACCCAGGTCCACGGCAGTGAGAGCCAAGTCTTAACCGCTGGACCACCAGGGAATTCCCAAGAATCCCTTCGTTTCACCACTCGACCCTCATTTCTCCCTCCCGGGCCTGCACGCCCACTGTGGGCACCCTCCACCCACCCTGTCATTGACTTAGCTGGCTGTTCCTGACCTGCACATAGTTTTTGCAAAAGGACGCCCAGGGTTTCCCCCAAACTCCCCAGCAGGCTGAGGACCAGGCTGGATACCTGGAATCGTTAATGAGCGTGGACCTGACTTCAGTGTAGCTGAGAGGGGACAGGCCAGGCAGGTTTCCTGTAGCCTGTGGGCCCTTGCTGCGACCCTGCCACTGTGCTGGGCTTCCCTGCTGCTGCTGAAGGAGGGACCGGCTCACTCAGCATCTAATGCTGCAGCAGGGGAAGGGGTTAGGGAATAAGGGTTGGAAGATGGGGAGTCTGGGATTTCCTGCTTGCCCCTGGACACATTCCCAACCTTCTGATTGATCACTGGGAACTGTGCTCCGAAATAATGTTCCTCCTGGCCTAAAGCCTTCCAAAGGTTTTTTTCTTTTTTCCCCCCCAAAGGGTTTTTATAGCTAGAATAAAACCCAAACCCCTCCACTCAGTCCTTGAGATGCTCCCACCCCCACACTTACCCACTTCAGCCACACCGGCCCCCTCACTCAACTCCTCCATGCCAAGCTCATCCCCACCACCGGACCTCTGCATCTTCCATACTCTTGATCTGGAATGCTCTTCTCTCCACTCCTTCCATGGCTACGTCCTTGTTGTCTTTGGGGACTCAACTGTCCTCCAAGTGCCCCATTTCTTGTCCTTCCCCTGACCCTTGTTATCTCTTAAATAATTTCTGGACAGTATTTATCACAGTGTGAAATTACCATCATAATTTCTGGGTTTACCTGTGCTCTGTCAACCTGCCCTCTTCTCTCTGTACTCAGCACTGAGCCTGGCAGGTTGTAGATGCTCGAGAGATACTTGTTATAAGTGAACGGGACAGAATTCTCTTTTCACTTCCGGACATGTCGGACAATAAGGGTGGTGCTGCAAGGCAGCCTCCTGAACCAGCAGACCATCCCTGTGGGCTACGGTGACTAATTTGCCCACCCTTCCAGTCTCTGGGGAAGAAACTGTCTGGGCCTCGAAACTGCCAGTAGTTCCCAGGCATCTCTTCCTCAGCCCTCTTTCCCAACTCGTTAGCGTCCTTACCCCATGAGACAGATTATCTAATGTAATCGTCCCAACTACTCACTGCACACCAACTATATGCCAGGTACTACACACTACACATGAGATCTGTTTAATCCTCACAGCAATCTGGTGAGATAGGAACTAAATTATCCCATTTTATAGATGAGGCCGAGAGATGCTAAGGACCTTGCTCACGGTCACACAGTTGGCAACAGCAAAATCTGAACACAGCGCACTTGCCTTGAAAACTCATGTTCTAATCTCTGTCATGAACTGCCAATCACTGGATTCCAGAACAGAACTTTAGGTAGGTTTGCTATGACCCCCACGCCCCACACACACATTCCTACAACTCTCCCCGTCTAATGATTAAATCAGCTCCCTATTACATATACCCAACAGCTAACCCTGTACACTTTTTGTTTGTTTGTTTGTTTTCGTTTTTGCTTTTGCTTTTGCGGTACGCGGGCCTCTCACTGCTGTGGCCTCTCCCGTTGCGGAGCACAGGCTCTGGACGCGCAGGCCCAGCAGCCATGGCTCACGGGCCCAGCCGCTCCGCGGCATGTGGGATCCTCCCAGACCGGGGCATGAACCCCCGTCCCCTGCATCGGCAGGCGGATCCCCAACCACTGCGCCACCAGGGAAGCCCCCTGTACACTTTTTAAAAGACTGCTCTTCCCAGTTGCTCATGATATAATTACATGTTTATGCATGGGATTATTGTCCCTATTAGGTTGAAATTGGTGTGAAATGACACGGGCCTTATCTGTTTTTTACATTGCTACCTGGCACACAGTAAGTGTTCAATATTCATAGAAGAGCAGCACAGATTAGTGGCTAAAATAGGCTGGGTTTGCTTGAATCTAGTTTTGCCACTTACTTGAACTTGGACCAGGTCTGCTCAACCTAAGGCTCAGTTTCCTCACCTATAAGATAGGATAATATTCTCCCCTCCTGCATAAAGTTTTCACGGAATAGATTCAATCAGTTAATATGTGTTAACAAGCTTAAAGTAATGTCTGCTGTTATTGTATTTCCTCTAACAAATACTGATTTAATACCTGTTACATCTAAATACCATGACAGGCAACAAATAAGTGTGAACAAGGCAAACAGGATTTCTGATCTGATTCTGGGGAGAGATGACTAAGAAGGAAACAAAACAATGAGAAGTGCTACGCAGAGAATAAAACACACTGAGATGACAGTTATCGGGGCATGGGGACTTTAGTTGGACCGAGGGGGACAAGACTGTCAGGAAGATGACATTTACATCGGGACCTGAAGGATGAGAAGGAGCCAGAAGATCTGGTGGGAAAGCACTTCTGATGGAACGGCAAATGCGAAGGCCTTGAGGCAGGCATGAACTGGGCTGTTTGAAGAAGAGCAAGAAAGCCAGTGTGGCTAGAAGAGAGGGAGGAAAAAGGAAGAGAATACAAGCTCCTGGAGGGCAGGAGTTTTAGTAACCTCTAGCAAATGCTCAATAAATAACTGCTGAATGAATGAAGGTTAAGAGGCAGGGAATGAGACTGTGGTGAGGAGTCTGAAGTTTACCCATGTTTGGTGGGAAGCCATGCAGGGTTAAGTAGTGGAGAATCATATCTGACTTATGGGGTTTTTTTAACGAATGAATACGGGCCTCCCCAGTTCCCTGTGCCCGGCTCCCACCTTCCAGATCCACCCCATGGCGCTGGGCCAGGTAGAGAACATTGTCCCCGACTCTGCCGCTCACCGGAATCCGTTGGCCTGACCGGTCTACGAACACCACGTTCACCCTGAGGACAGATCGGGGTGCAGATGACGAACTGGATGATGGGCACAGGGACCAGGTGTAATCTAGGATTAGGGAGTCGCGTTTGGGGCTTGATGGACAGGGGATTAGGGTGATACAGAAGGGGGACCCAGGGATGAGGCTGTAGGGCTAGGTGAGGACCGGAGAAACCTCGTGAAATTAGTAATGGGGGACCTGGCCCCCAAACTCACACGTCCCCGGGCCGCTCGGGGCCGCCGGCTTCTTCCTTCCCCGCCGGGCGCGAGCCTAGAAAACACGGTTGGGTGAGCAGCCATGCCGCGCCCGGCCGGCGTCCAATAGGTTAACGCTGCCCGTCCGGAGCGCCCCAGGTACCTGTCGCCCGGAACTTCTTGGCTGTCGCAGGCGCCGCCGCCGCCGCCTCCCCGGACCCCCAAAAGCCCCCGGGTCGGCACCACCAAGCACCCCTGGCCGCTCGCAGTAGGAACCCAGCATTCACGCATCCCCAGGCCACGGAGGCGGCCATGACAGGCATCATGTGACCCAGAGACTAAGTATGCGCCGTGGCGCACGCGAGAGAGATGGGCCCGTAATTGCCCGAACATAAGCGCCGACATTTTTGCGTGGGGGCGTGCGACAGAAGTGAGTCCAGGAGGAGGCTTGCCAGAGTGAGGAGCCGGGCAGGCTCGGCTGCACCAAGACCTGCAGGGCTTTCCCAGACCTCCCACCAGGCCCACTGTTATCCCAAGAACCAGCCAGGTCTGCTTTCTTTAAAACCATTTACTTACAAACTTTAATTCAGCAAAGGTCTGTGTGAGAAGACTGGGGAGAGGACACCCCCCCGGCCCGGAGTGGATGTGGACCCCCAGAGTCAGGGGAGGGAAGCTGGTGGCCCAGCCGGCCAGGACCAGGGCCCAGGATCACCTCAGGCTGACATGCCCTGCTGGTGGGCAGGGGCAGAGCTTATTGGCATGTTGTTGAATTTTCTAACACTGGGCCAAAGGGAGGCCAGCTCCGGGTGATCTGGCCTGGGGATGAAGAGGCAGAGCTCATCTTCAACATGGAGGAGACAGCAGAGGCTCAGTGAGATGCACAATGCCTGACAGACAGACAGCAGGGGGACCAATTTAAGCTGGCAGAGAAAGCCCATCCCTGCACCTAAGCCTGAGCAGGAGGGCTGGTGGGACTGGTTTGCCAACACCAAGGCTTTGGCCTTCTACTGTCCCCACGATGGGGGACTGCGGGTAGAGGGGCCCAATCCCCAGGCCAGAGCCATTTGGTCCTGAGTCAAGCTTCCGGAGCTCAGCATCTGAGAGGCTCTGGCCAGCGGGGCCTGGGGCCTGGAGCCTGGCTTTTAAGGCATCAGAAGGCGAGGGGGCTGTGGTAGGGGGTGGGGGACCCGGACCTGGAGTACAGCTCAGAGAGGGCAGGCAGGGGCAGGAGACAGCCATGCCTGCAGCAGTTGTGGGAAACAGAAAAAAGGGCTAAGCCATCTCAAACCGAAAAGTGTGGAATGGAGGCCCAGACACGCTGGGCCTTGAAGGAATCAGAGCTGGGGGTCGTCCTGGATTGTTTAAAAAATAATAAAAATTAGAAAAGGAAACCAAAGTCAGCTGTCAAAGTTAAAAAAGGGGGACAGTCTCTGATCCTCACGGGAGGTCAGGGAAACCTCCAAGGCACTCGAAAGGCCAAGATACAGGAGCGACGAGGCAGGAGAGAACTCCCAGAGAGACGAACACAGGCGGACACAGGGGTGGGGAGAGAGAGCAGGCCATGGCCTCTCCCTCTTAAGGCTGCAGGGTTTCCACACTGGGAGCAGGCCAGAGGTGCAGAGTGGCTCCCAGACGCCCCTACATTCCTTGGGCTCCTGCTGGTTGGTCAGCAAAGTCTTTCAGAAATTTTTCTATTACCGAAAAGAAAAAAAAAAAAGAAAAATAACACAAGACAAAACACCAGAAAACCCAAAAGCGATTTGGTGCAGGCCCTTGAGCATCTCCAGCACTGGCCCCTTAGAAAATCCTCTTGCGCTTCAGGTAGGAATCTGCGTAGTGGCCTCCAAGGCCCTGGGAGTGCTGGCCCACATAGCTGCCTTCTGGGCTAGGCTCGGGTGAGGGCAGCAGGTGGGCGAAGCTGCGTTTCTGGCCACCCAGTGGGGTCTGGAGACAGAGGGGAAGGGGTGGCGGGTCAGGGGCCACCCAGGGGCCACCACTCCCCAGCTGAGAGTCCCCACCCCTCGCCCGTACCTTCAGCAAGTGGCTGTGGCCATTGGGCCCAGGGCCGAGGCCCAGGAGCCCTTCTCCAGAGCCCAGTGGGGAGGAGCCGACCGCCTGGGAGAAATGGGAGAGATGTGGGATGGGAAAGCAAGCAGCCTCCAGAGCAGAGGCAAGGGTTTCAGGTTCAAATCTTGCTGCTGCCACTTACTAGCTATGAGACTGGGGTCAGATTACTTCATCTCTCTGGGCCTCAGTTTCTTCATCTGTGGATTGAGGCTATACCACCCACACCCTGGGCTGCCGGGGGAGGAAGTGAGAGGCCAAGAAGCCTGGGCAATACTGGGTACAAGACACACAGGCTCGGGGAGAATGGCTTGTCTCAGCTCGGCCCTGAGCAAAACTGACCCCTGCCACCACCCTGGCCTTGGCGCTGAAGGTCACAGGGCCCCGTGCATCCTGGCTGTCCCTGGGGACCTGTGCTCAGTCAGGGAGGCTCCTCACCTTGTTAAGGTGGCTCTGCTTGAGGCCAGCCTGCAGGCCGCTGGTGAAGTAGGAAGTGGGTGAGCCCGAATAGAAGTGGGAGAGGGGCCCACTGCCACCTCCGCCACCCCGCTCGCCAAAGCCACTGGGTGGGGGGGACATCTGCAGAAAGGGGGCTGGCTGAGTAAGACGGATCATTGCAGTATCACCCCTTCTGTCCCCCAAACAACTCTGGGCTTTGGACAATACGACAGTGGTGTGACGATGCCAGCAGAGGGGCCTGCCCTCCCTTCCTCCTCTGGGGAACCCTCCTCCAGGGAACCACATGCATGAGCACAGGGGGGCCTGCTGGAGGATGAGCTCCATGTGGAGCAGATAAATCACTATAGCCGAGGCTCTTCCCCAGCCTACTGACTGCCAGTTATATGAAGGAAGCCACCATGGACTGCTGAGCCCCAGCTGAACTGCCAGGTGACTGCAAAGAACTGCCCACCCACCACCCCACAGAATGGTGAAAAAATAATAAAATATTTGCTGTTCTAAGTCACAAAGTGGTGGAATTGCTTGTTATGCAGCAAAAGCTAACTGATACACCCAGGAGGTAGGATGGACAGGGCAGCTCTTACTTTGTGTCGGCTGAGTCCATGAGGCCCGAGGGTTGGCTCCCGTGGGTGGGAGAAGAGCCGCCGAGGTCCCACATCCTGAATGAAAGTGGGAGAAGCACGTTGGGTTGGGGTCTGTAACCAACCTCACCCTTGATTCAATTCCACGGCACAGCTGTCACCGGGGAAGTCAGCCCCCTCCAGGAGAGGGCAAACTCTAGTGTATGGGGGCAAACTCAGCCAGCAGGGTGGGGCAATGAGACAGAATAGGTACCCAGTCCCAGGGGGGTGACTGTACCTGGACCCCAGAGGGCTGTGAGAGTGTGTGGCCCCAATGGAGCCAGGGCTTTGGAGTTCTCAAGGCAAGCAGGGCATCCAGGTTGTGTGAACTCCTGTGGTTTTTTTATGTTGGCACTGGCATTTGTTTCGGTTATTTTTTAAAAAACCCACTGTGGGCCAAACACAACACAGGTGGCCAGCCTGCAACGTCTGGCCTAGAGGAAGTCGGAATCATAGAAAGAACAGCTCTCCAGGGACAGAGACATGAATCACAGAGGGGAGGAGGGGGAGAAGGACAGAGAGACAGAGCGGAGGCTGAGCCCTGTCTCTAAGGAGAAGCAGAAGTGTGGCTGCAGGCCTCTCGGGAGAGAAAAACTGACTGACAGGAAGCAGGGTTTGATGATGCGCCGAGACAAACAGACAAGAGACTTAAGGGCAGGGACTGTGTCCAGCACGTTCCTCGCTGTCTCCCTAACGCTTGGCCTGTCACAATCAGTACTAGAGAAATGTCGGTTTGGAGAGTGACTTGCTCCCAAGGGACAAAGGGCCACAGCAGCCGGCCTTTGGGAGGGCTGCCCCCAGGGCGGCCAGGTACTTACTGAGGGGTAGTCGAAGCCATAGCTGTCGGGCAGCCCTGGATCGGGGGGCAGGCGGGCGCTGGTGAGGGGGCTGAGCAGGCGGGACTTGAGCTGGAAAGCTTTGCTGCTGCCACCACCTCCAGGGGCTGGGGGGTTAGGCAGGGGGCCCTCAGCTGGGCGGCGGCTTCTCCCAGCGCCTCCCCAGCCCCGGGCCTCCTTACCCGCCAGATTGCTGGCTGGGAGCAGGCTGTGTAGGTTCAGGTAGGGATTCAGGGGAATCCGGAAGTCCTTGGGAGGCTCCCCCAGCAGCGAGACCTGTGGCAGGAGGGCCGGGTTCACGAGGGCCCCTGGCAGGGGGGCCCTCGCAAGGCAGGGGGCTGCAATGGTGCTGGGTGCAGGCAGGGCCTTACCCCAGTGGCCGTTGGCAAAGGCCCACTGTCCTTCTGCAGGCCTCTGAGACCAGTGCCTCGAAGCCCCACAGGAGCAGGGGGTGGAGTGAGTTGGGGTGCTGGGGGACCCAGGCCCATGGGTTCCCGGTCACCCCCAGAGGGGCCAAGCAGTGGCGGCAGCAGGGGTGGTGGCTTCCCTCGCCGGGACGGCAGCTCCGGGGGCAGGCCCCCTCCTACAGAGAGAAGGAGGAGGGTGTCAGCAGCCCGACCACACAGGCCACCTCCTCCCAGGGTCCTACAGCCTCCGCTTGGACCAGGGCTAGCAGCCGGGGGGCGACTATGTGCTGGACACTGAGCAGGGCCCTCAAAGTGCATCAACTCCCAGATGTTCATGGCTCCCCAGGGAGGTGCGCACCCACACACTCAACTGACAGGCGAGGACACTGAGACCCAGAGGGGTTAGGTCACTTGCCCAAAGCTGCACAGCTGGGAATTTACCACGCCCAGTGAGGAAAGGGGCCCAGGAAGGGGAAGTGGGGTGGGGCCCACAGAGATGGGAAGGAGCAGGGTCTGCATTACCTGCAGACAGCTCCCCGAGGAGGGGGCTGGCCGGCTGGGCCCCAGACTGGAGGGTGCCTAGGGGAGAGTCTCCCAGGATCCCGGGTTTCTAGGGACAGAGCACAATCAGCTGGAGACGAGGGCAGTGGGTCACAATGCCCAGCACACCGAGACTCCAGCCCACAGCCAATCACAGGCAGACACACCGAGTATCTCCCAATGTCTGTGATAGCCTGGGCATCACCCACCCAGCCGATGGTGACCGAGGCCTCCTGCATGCCAGGGCTTGCCCAAGGTGCTGGGGAGACCCAGGGAACACGGACCATGCGCAGCGGATCAGAGCCTGTCACCCACACTGTCAATTACTGTGAAATATCTACACTGTGACAGTCCTTCTTTGGCACCCACCATCTCACACCCAGCCCGCTTGCTGATTATCACGGAAGCACAGCGTCTTAACACGCACAACACCACGTCGACTTCAGGCACATGGCGTGTGACAGCCACATGTGGATTCAGTCACTCTTAGCCACACACGGCCCAAGCCCACACACAACCTTACCTTCTGTCAGTTACCATCAGACACATCTGCACCACTGACTTGGCCCCAGTGAATCAAACCACACAGGGCAGTGAGAGAGAAAGTGAGTGAGTGAGTGTGTGTGTGTGTGTTGAGGGGGTGGGGATGAGAGGCCCCTCTACTCCCCTGTGCAGCCTCAGCTTTGACTGAGTCACTTCCTGAATCCTGAGCACCTGCGACAGGCCGGGGCCCATAATGGGCCCCAGGGCCACAGTCTGATGGTCCACAGCCCCACTGATGGTGAACCACCCGTTGGTGGGTACAAGCGGTGTTGGAAACGGAATGACGAGGGGCTGCGGGATGTGAGTGAGGAGGGAGCCCGTGGCCCACGGCCGGCCGTTACCTTCTGACTCTGGGTCTGCAGGGCGAGATGCAGTAGCGCTGTGGACAGGGCGGGCCCGTTGAGCAGCGGCATGGCCGGGGGTGCGCCCAGGAGGCCTATGGGGAGACCCAGAAAATGGGAGGTGGGCCCCGGGTGGAACCCCCCCATCAATTAAACACAGACCCAGGCCTGTGGAGAGCAGGAAACTGAAGCTGCCAGAGGGCAACTGACAACCAAAGAAAAGGGCCTGGGAGATGAGTCCCCCCCAGGAGGGGACGGTCCCTCCCTCCACCACCCTGCCTCCCCTGCAAGGGGCTCAGGGCGCCAGCTCCCTCGGGGCAGCATCACTCTCATCCCAGCCCCTGCGCATGGGCTCATGTCACTGGAAGCTCGGGTGGGAACGGTTGCGGGAGGTGCCCGGTTCTGAGAGCGCTTGGCCCCTGCTTGCCTTACCCTGCTTGCCACCTGCGCCGCCGTGGAGCAGGGGGTTGAGCAGCAGCTGGAGGGAAGCGGAGGGCCCCAGGTTGCTGAGCAGCTGTAGGATGCTGGGCTCGGGCAGGAGCCCTTTGCCTCGATTGAGGGCCTGCAGAAAGGAACAGAGGAGCAGCTCAGGGTCCTGCCTGGCCACAGAGGGTGCCCGCCTGGTCCCCTGGCTCCCCCATCTCCACCCTCTGGGGCACCCTCCCTCTGGCACGCGCTCACCGTGGCCTGGGCAGCAATGAGCGCAGCCAGCATGCTGCGGCCAGGGGGCCCAGGGGCGCAGAAGGAGACGCGCAGGTGGCTGCCCCCCAGGGCCAGGCCGTCTGCCCGCTGCTGTGCCTCTTCAGCCATCTCCGCCGTCTCGTACTCCAGCACGGCGAAGCCCTTCAGCTGCCCGTCCTGGCCATACGCCAGCTGGGGGGTGGGGGCAGAGGCAGTCATAAGCACCTGGGTGGCAGTGACCACCATCATGTGAAGTGACAACGGTGACCAGATGAGGATCCTGATGACAGTGACCCCCAGAGAGGATGGACTCGGGGCCCTGCACTGTCCTGTGCCTGGTTTCAGCGTTAGCTCATCGAATCTTCTGAATGGCCCCAGGATGCTACATTCTGCCCATTTTTCAGAGGGGGCAACTGAGGCTCAGAGAGGTCAGCGTGCCCAAGGTCATACTGTTGGTGGGAGGGCAGAGCCACGACCCACTCCATATGGGTCAACTCCCCCAGGCCTTGCTCCAGTGCCACTTTGGGACTTTGCCTGGGATTCCCGAGCACATGCTGCAGGGCTCAAAGAGGAGGGGCCAGCAGAAGAAGCAGGTGGCTCGGAAGTGCAGCCCTGCCACAGACCTCAGGCCGAGGATGCAGGTGGGGCTGGGAAGGGCACACAGCCTGGTGGTGAGGCAGGTGGCCACCAAGCTTGGGTTTGAGGCTGGTGGTGCTGGGCCGGAGGGTGGAGTCACACAGCCAGTGAGTGGCGGGAACAGGGATGTGGTCACGAGCAGGCCAGAGAGGCCCCTTCACCCCCCTTGATGCAGTCATTTGATACTTCCGGCCCACAGCCCCCTCTCCAGACCCTGGGGCCAGATATGTTCCAGGATTGAGGCTGTTTGGGAGATGAGAAAGGAGGGCGCCGCACACACCCTGTATTATGTATCAGTCACCCGCAGTGGGTTCTGAGGCGCCCTGGAAATCAAGCTTGTGAATAGCCCGGCAGCAAGATGCAAAGACAAAGGCCACAGGCGACCCCACGCCAGTTCAACTCAGGCTTTGCTGCCCAGTGAGTCTGCCCAAGTCGGAACAAAACTCTTGGTTTTCAGGGTGTTGTAGGCGCTGGAATTGTGGGCCGGGGCTGTCCCAGGGCGAGCAGATACTGTGAGAGCACTCAGCTGGGCCCTGCGCGCCCTTGGGCCAGGTGCCACGGGCGCTGTTTCAGCACTCCCACTTTGCAGGTGAAGTAACTGAGGCTCAGAGAGGGGCAGTCCCTTGCCCAGGCCACAGAGCTGGAGCTGGGGTCAGACAAGGCCAGGCAGAAGCCCTCAACAGGACTGGGCACCTTGGCGCGGCAATGGCTGTCCTGAGAACCAGTGCTGTTCCTCTTAGGTCCAGAATGCTGCACAGATGACTGCAGTGTGCTTTGGGGCAACGCACTGCCCGCCAGTAGGACATAGCACAGAGTCCATAAAATGGAATATGGCGCAGCTACAGGAGAAATGAGAAAGCTCTCATTTCTGAACATGGAAAGACGCCCAAGATAAAGTCAAACCAATGCAGGCATGGCAATATTTGAGTCAAGAAAAGGGGAATGCAGGAGCATATATACATACCCATTTGAAATGCATAATAAAATCTCACTGGAAGGACACACACAAACTGCTCTGAGAAGGGGTTGTAGGAAAAGACCCTGCGGAGCCAGGAGGGAGTCTTCACTGCAGGGCCCTTGTGGACATGCTAAATTTCGAAATGGGCCTGGACTGCCCATTCATAGAAACGAATCAAGTTGAAAAGGCTTTTTATAACACCCCAGGGTCTTGGGACACCTGCTTTATACACATCCATAGCATTCAAACATTTTTAAGCAACTCTGCAACAAAATGAAGCAATTAAGATACACAGGGACTTCCCTGTGGTCCAGCAGTCGCGGCTCCATGCTTCCTCTCCAGGGGGCATGGATTCGATCCCTGGTCAGGGAACTAGGATCCCACATGCTGCACGGCAGTAAATACATAAATAAAAATTATATATACATATATAAAAAGATACGTCAGTTGGCCTGTGGATAACTGGCAAAGTGAACTGGACTGAGTTGCTGTGGGCTTTCCTTCATGATCTTCTCTTGATTATGTCAAAAATAAAACACCCCCCACATGGGCAGCAAACTCCCGTTGTGGGAGGCGGGGGCACCCAGTTGAGAGCGGGGGCCCCAGGGTCAGCTGCCTGATCTTGGCTCCCAGCCCACCGCTTACTGGCAGGCCAGCCTGCGGAAGCCACTGCACGTGCCCGTCCATGGCCCTCAGTTTCCTCATCTGTAAGATGGGCCCAGCCACTAGACCCACCTGGCAGGGTAGCAGTGGGGATTCAACAGTGTGCTCAGCAGGGGCGGGGAGGCTGTGGGCGTGGGCCCAGTGCCCACTCTGAGTGCCCAGGCAGAGCAGGCTCAGGCCTTCAGCCCACCTCTAGAGAGCACTTCACTTTCACCCCTGGCCAGGCCCGGCACCAAGGCCTGGATGTGCTTCTTCTCACAGTCACGCTCGTCTCATCAGACAAATAGAGAAAGGGGTCAAAGAGCAATCAAGGCCACAAGGTTCCTAAATAGGGGACCGTTCAATCAGGATGAGCATCCTGACCGTTCAACCAGGATGCCCAGCATGACTGGGCTCCTCGGAGGCGGTCTCCTCAAGGCCTGGGACTCAGCAGGTGCTCAACAGACATCTGGTGAATGCCTAAGTGGAGGAATGCGTGAGTAGCCGTTTGCAGTAACCTAGTCACAGAGCACGGCCAGACCCATTTTGAGATGGGGAAAGCAAGGCCCAGAGAGAGAACCTGTAGTTGGCCACAGCCCTACAATCTCCACACGAGAAGAGGTGGCTGCTAAGCTATATGTATATGTCATCTGTGTCCTGAGTCCCATCCAGGGCCTGGCACACAGTAGATGCACGGCAGAGGCAGCAGTGAGCAAAGAGAGGGGCTCCTACCAACGCCAATTCCCCAGCACCAACACCCAAGGCCACAGAGCTGGGGTCTGAGCCCAGTACCAGCCTCCTCCAGGGTGGCCTGGGGTTCCAATGCTGGCTCTGCCACACCCTGGCTGTATGTCCTGGGGCATGTCAACTGACCTCTCCATGCCTCAGTGTCCCCACCTGAAGAAGCGGATGACACCTGCCTCTCCAGGCTGTTGCAGGATGGAGGGGTTGCAGGTAAGCCCAGTGAGTGCTGAAGGAATGTCCACCCTGGGGGTCTGTGGGCACGACCACCTGGAAGCTCTCCAAGAGCTGGGTCTGGCCTATTCTCGCCCCACCGCGCCCATCATGGGGCTAGACACCCTCACAGAAGGGCCCAAAAAGTGAGACCAGAATGAACCAGGGATTGTTTTGCTAAACCAATGCATGAGTATTGAACCCCTTCTTATGGAGGAGGGAAACCAAGACTCAGAGAGTGAGTGACTTGCCACAGAGCAGGGCTGGGATCTGGCCACGTCCAACTTCCTGACCTCAAGGCTTAAATGGACTGTGGGCTCCTCCAGAGTAGCCTCCTTGATGCTGGGCCCGGGGCCTGGGACCCAGGAGGCGTGAGCGCAGAAGTGGATGTGAACACAGGGTGAGCAGGCCTCACAGCCATTTTTTTTTTTTTTTTTAATAAAGGTAGCCTCGCCTACGTTTTACAGTGGGGAGGTTAAGCAAGTCGCCAGAGGGTGTGCGGGGATCTGAAGCCCAGCCACCTGGCTCCTCGGTGGGCCGTCACGCACTGCACCATGTGGCCTTTCTAACAAGAAGCCCCTTCAAAGTGGCATCGCTGCTGCCTTACTGAAATGGGACCCAGGAGACTGGAGAGAGCAGGTGACTCAAAGAGCCTCTCTGAGGTGCTCTGGGCTTCGCATCTGCTCCCCGAGATCCCCGCACTGGGCACAGGGCTCACCTGGCAGAAGGTGGGTGTGTGGACGGCCGAGAGCGCCCGGCGCAGGGCATCCACATCACTGAAGCCAGGCGGCAGGCGGTCGACACAGAGGCAGCGGGAGTGGAGCAGGGAGGGCGTCAGCTGCCCGGCGTCTGTCCAGTGCACGTAGAGGGTGCGTGGGCCCAGAGGCTTGCCCAGCAGGTCCGACTTGGCGCGGGCGGCCGAGTCCTTCTTCATGTACTCGGCGAAGCCATAGCCCTTGGAGTGGCCGGTGCGCTCGCTGTAGACCAGGAAGCAGCGCTCCAGGCTGCCAAAGGGCCGCACCAGCTCCTCGAACTGCTGCTGCGTGAGGCTAGGGGGCAGGTTGGCCACGCACAGCAGGGCGTCAGTGGGCTGCAGCTGCACCGACAGCTCGCGCTCCCGCAGGCGGCTCTGGTGGAAGGCGCTGATGGCGGCCTCGGCCTGCTCCCCGTTCAGCAGGGTCACGAAAGCTGCAGCGGGAGGGAGTGTGGGTCAGTGGGGCCCCCGAGGGCCTGCCCCTCCACCCCATGGTCGCCCACACCGACCTCCCTCCAAACCACATGTGACCTCAGAACACCGAACAGCCAGGACATCGCAGGCAGCACCTGAATGGAACAGTCACCAGCCTTGAGCAACAACAGTCAGCACCTCCTTGCAACCCACGGTGACGCTCACCTACTGGGAGCCTGGCCCCATCCTAAGAACTACATGTGTAACTCGGGTGACACACAGGGTAGTGGTTAAGCATGTGGTCACTGGAGCCTGGGTTTCAACTCTAGCCCCTGAGTGGCTTTGAGGTCTATTTCCTCGTCTGTCAAATGGGAATAACTTACTCCTCACAAACACTAATTTCCCAGCAATGAAATGGGCCCAGAGCAGTGCCCTGCCCAAGTGCCTGGACTTGAACCCAGGCAGGCCGGCTCCCAGGCACCCACAGTTTTTCAGGTGTTTTAATACGTTTGGCTTCACGGCCAACTCCAACAGGTCATGTCCAATTTGCTGGTGAGAAAACCAAAACTGAGGAGGGTAAATCACTTGCCTATGGCCACAGAGTGAGGACAGACCAGGACTAGAACCCGGGTCCATTTGCCTCCAGGGCCCAAGATCTTAAGCACTACTCCGGCCCACCAGCTAGGTCTCGAGGGCTCACCAGTCCTCAGTTCCTTCTCAACCATACTATAGTTCACAGGCAAAGGCCCTGGCTGGTTTAACATCTGGCCCAAAGCCTTGTGGGCACAGACACCCACGGAGAGCCTCCCATGTAGGGGGCCAAGGCTGACAAGACCTGTCCCCGCTCTCACAGAACTGACCACCACGCGCAGGAGGCAGGTGAGTGGGCTGGCAGCGACAGCCTAGGGTGGTCGGTGCTATGATGGGGCGGAGGGGGGGTGCGCTCAGGGCATTGTGAGGAGCTGCCTGATGCCAGCTGGATGGAAGAGGAGACAGCTAAGAACAGTGGCAGAGGGAACAGCCTGGAACCTTAGGAACCTGAGGAGACGATGAGGCTGAGGCACATCGTTGCAAGGTAGTATCAGGAAGAGCCTCAGACAGGTTTTGAGAAGAGAGAAGAATGATCAGGGTTAGGACCAGGTATGATCAGATTTGCAGTCACATCAGAGCTGGCGGTCTGGGGGAAGGCAAGCAGGGGAGTAAAATCGTGGAGGCAGAGAGGCCAGAAGGAGGCTGCCATTTCGGCAGAGATGTACCCTAGGTCCAGCGCAGGACAGACTGTTGCCCCAATCTGTCCCTCATCTTGGGCGCCCATCGTGGGGCATCCTTGATGTTCCTCTTCCAGGCTACCCAGCAGATACCTGGGCACTGGGTACCCATTCCCAAGCCATCCCCCCGGCCGGCCAGTCACCCACGCCTGTCTGATCTTCTCCTGCAAGTCCTCCAGAACAACTGGTGCCCCTCCATTCTCTTGGCTTCCTTCTGGTCCAGATCCCCTCCATCACTGCTGAATGTTGGGCCTGAAGTTCATGAGACACTGGGCCAAGATTCTCCCAGCTTCAGGGGCTGTCATCCCCTGCCCCTAGCCCACCCTGCAGTCCCACAAACCTGTCCCTTTGTATTTGTCCACAAAGCAATACTTGAGCTCATAGTCGCCGAGCAGGTCGTGCACCTCCTGTGGAGACAGAAGCCAAAGGACAGGGAATCACCGAAGGCTGAAGGGAGCAACCCAGTGCCACCTTCACGTGGACCAGCTATGAGGGCAGGTCAATTACCATCCCTATTTTACAAAGGAGGAAACTGAGTCTCAGAGCATCTACTTGCCCAAGGCCATTGAGGCCATACCTGGCAGAGCTGGGATTCAGAGGTTAGCTGCAGATCCCATGCTTTTAACCAACAAAACACACTCTTATTAGAGAGTCAGGTGTGTCTGAGTTCAAGTCCCAGCTCTGCGTACACCCACAGGGAAGTTGTTTAACCCATCTGAACCTTGGCTTTCAAGACTGACTCTTTCCAACAACCTTGCAAATCAAGTATTAACAAATCCACTTTGTACATGTGGAAACTGAGGCTCAGAAAGGTGAAGAAAATTGTCACAGGTCATGCAGTTGGTCAGGGCAGCAGTGGGTATGCCACCCATGGGCACCTGACTGGGGACCCTGTGTACTTAATAAGCCCACATTGTGTGGCTTCACGTGCCTCCCCATTCCCTCCTACTGGCAGGGCTGCCTTCTTGAAAGCCAGCTATGGAGGCGAGGCTCTGGGGTCTGCTTGTGCCAGACACACTGTGCACCCTGCAGGAGAGACAGCGTGTTCCCAGCTGAGAGATGGTGTGGGCACTAGGAGGATGGCTGACTCTAGAAACAAACCAGACTATGCTTAGGGGTGCCTGCCCCAGGTCTGTCCCCAAGTCACACTCCTCCCAACACTCCTAGGGCCCCACCAGCCATGTGACCACCCATGGGCAGAGAGAGCCAATGGCAGGTGTGTTGGTGGGCCAGAGACCAGAGATTCTCCACAGCAGGAACAAAGAACCCATTCCATCGCTGATGGGCAGGGCAGACCAGATGCAATCTTCCTGGGTTCAAAGAGCACTGGGAAGTCCTGCCCCATTTGGCCCCAACAGAAGAGCACCCTTGCCCAGATCAGCCAAGGGGGGGGCTACGTGGAACAACACCCCCCCCCTTTTCTGCAGGTCTGTGGCATGGGGACAGGAGGAGACTCCGTTTTTCCACATTAATCCCGAGGCTTTTGGGGAAAAAAGACCCCAGAAGCTGCTATAACTTCCGGATCTACCTCTAAAAGGAGTTAATAAACGCTTGCTAGGAAAAGGCATAGTCTAGTCAACCATGAAACTTATGGATATGAAGTCCCACCACTCCATGGTAGAGCAGGAAGAAACTGGCGTCCCGGTTTCCACAGTCCCAATCTGGCTGCCCATTCACAATCCCCCAACGTGGCCAAAGCTGCCCGCCCCCTTCCATTCCCCGCCCCCTTCAATCACTTGGTTTCGTCCAAGCCTGTGGTCGCCCCTAACAACGTCCCCTCAATCAAGTTGGTTTCATCCTCCATCTCCGACCCCCCACATCCCGCTCTTGGTCTCTCCCGACCCCGCGTGGATCCCGCGCTTGGACTCAGCCTACGCCCCCCGCCAGAGCGTTGGTGTCGCCCGGTTCCCCCCGCGCACGCGCACGGTGGTATTTCCCGCCACGCTCCCACAGGGCACCCCCCCACACCTGGTTGGTCACGTCCCCCGGGAGGCCGCGGATCAGTATCTTGCGGCGGTTACGGAACTGGCGCTCGGTGTGTTCCAGGCGTTTCCGGATCTCCTCTGGATCTAGCGGCGGCAGTTCTTCTTCAGGCGCCCGGCGCTCCGCGACATCACCAGCTTCAACCTCGGCCCCAGCCTCCGGGCTCAGCGGGGGCCGGTGAGTAACGGACACGTCGGCCGCCATCTTGGGAAACCCGGCGCCTTCTGGGACCAGCGAGCCGAGGCGGAGCGGCATAGAGCGGCAACGAGGGCGCGTCCGCCGATTGGCCGAGAGAATCCCCGCCTCCTTCCCGACCCCTCAGCCCATTGGATAAGGCCCCGCCCGCCTCTCAGAGTTCAAGCCGCGTCTGGGCGCTACAGGCTCCGCCCTTTTCCGCTATCAAGGTGTCACTCAAAGGACGCGCGGAGCAGTGGGATGGCAAGCCACAGTGTGCAGATTTTAAAGCCTTTATTAGTGCGGAATTCGGGGATGCAGCCAAACCTCCGTCGTCTTTGCCCAGTATCACGGCACTTTGCCCAGTATCATGGCACTCTGATGCTCAGGATAACTCCACTGCCACAGCCTCGTCGGGCTGTTGAGGCGCGAGGGGCAACCGGGTGCTGCTTTGCCTCACGTGGTAGATGTCACGCCGCTTCTTCACCCCAAAGACGTACACTGAGGCCGCAACGAGGATCACCAGGCCCAAGATCGTTAACACCCCCAGGACAATGGTGATGGCGATGGGGTTCCGACCTGTGCAGAAAAGCGAGGAATAAATACACGCGTCTCGGCCCCTCCTAAGCTTGCCCGTCTAGAATAAATACGCCCCGCCTAGGCTCACCCTGAACGTCCATCATCACTGTCAGAACGTCCGTGCCCCGTGAGCTTGTCGCTTGGCAATTGTAAGTGCCACTATAGTTTAACCTGACGAGGAATGGGATGCCGACGGGCACCTTGAACTTGGAGGCTTCCTGCAGACACTGTAGTTTGGGGTTTGGGTTGCCCCGGGCCTGGCACTGCAGGATATGCATAGTCCTGTCTTTCCACGTCAAGCGCTGGGGACATTTAGCTCGGTCAATCTTGGGGCCGTCTGTGGGACCACCAAATGATTAGATACACCCGACACACCCGAGGCACAATGGGACAAGGGAGAGACAAGTCTTCCCAAATCAAGGAAGCAAGGGATTAAAGGTCAGAATGACCTACGCACACAGGACACGCAACTGGACGCTCCTGTTACGGTGCAAGATCACCCCATGCACCTCGAGGGTGGCATTGCAGAAGAAGGTGCGCCTGTCGTCCTTCGCAGTGGCGTTTAGCTGAAGGTGGGCAGGCTGTCCCGGTGCCGCGGCTGGAACTCCGTCCAGCGTGACCCGGACTCGGGGTCCGGCCGCGCAAGTCACAGTTACTGTGGTCCCCTCGGTGGCGTTAGGTTCTCTCAGGGTCAGGTTGGGCCCCTGGAAGCCTAAAGGCGGAGCATTGCCCAGGAGTTTCATGACCACACACCTCCCTTAGGTCAAGCCCCGCCCCCACCCGCCTCCTTCCCCTCGGAGTATCCAGGCTACGCCTTCATCTACTCTGCAGCCCACGCCCAGTTTGGGGCGCTCAGGCTCTTCTTCTCGAGTCACTTAGGTCCCGCTCCTCTCCAGTTTAGTCTCCGCCCGATGCCACGCCCCCTTGGGCTATGGAGGCCCCGCCCCTTGCCTCCTGAGTTATTTTGGCTCCGCCCCCTCTTACTATAGGCCTTCACGTTCTCCCGGGTCTCGCGGCTCTCGCCCCCCAAGGTCACGTTGCAGACAATCTCCTGAGTGCTCTCCTGCTCTGCTTTCGCTGTGGCTGTGGCCGTGAGTGTGTCACCGTGGCTCACGACTGTGGCATTCAGCATCTGGTCCCCCAGCGCCAGTTGCACCTGGGCCTCCGATGCTGGGAAGAGCCCATCCAGGATGCAGTCAACGGGCCACGACGTTTCCACCTCCGAGAACCGGGGGACAACGAGGCGCGGGGGCGTCATGGGCATGGCTTGAAAGAAGGGTGGGAGTGAGCGGGAGGAGGTCTCACAGCCGTGGAGGCCCCTTTTCCCATGACACTCATTCCCACAAACCAGGGTCCTTCTTTCCCAGGATACCTTGCGGCCTGGGTCACCCCCTTCCCAGGACACACACTCACAGCCTTCTCCAAAGGTCCTATGGCTGCAAGCCTCCCATATGAGGCTACCCGTCGCTAAAGGCATGTTTTCCCAAAAGCCCTTGAGGTCCAGGCCACCCCCTTTTCAGGAATCCCGCCGCCAGGGCACCCTTACTCTGGCTCCGCTCATCACCCACCGTCTGCAGTCCCTTCCCTCACCAAAGGTTCGGAGCTTCCTGGGGGCCGAGCTGTTCTGGAACAGTCCCAGCCCTTGGGACCGCAGGTCCAGCTCCGTGCGGCAAGAGAAATTGGCGCCATGGTAATCTCTGCTCGCCGGCACCGTGACCGTGACCTCGGCAGGCTCCCCGTCTCCCGCTGGCTGACGGCCCAGCTCCTGCTCCCCACGAAGCAGCACCACGGTGAGGTGGTCCCGGGGGGCCCCGCCGGACACCATGCAGCGCAGGGTGAGGTTCTCGCCCACGGGCTGCCAGTGGGGCAGGGGGGCCAGCTCCACGCGTTCCGGGAACCCTGCGTGGGGGGTATGAAGGGGAGAGTAGAACTTAGCAGCCAGCCTGGCAGCCTCCACACTAGGGAGTGGCGAGGAGTCAAGGGTGGCCCAGTGCAGAAGTGTGAACTTTGAGTTAATAAACCTCCAGGGCTTAGAAATGTGCTAGTATAAGTGTTTGCTATTATCATGAGCATCATGATTATTATTTCCTGTTTTGTCGGACACCTTGCCAGGCACTGAAATAAAAGTCAGATTTTCTGTTCCCAAGGACCTCACCATTAAGTGGGGGGGGGGGGAAGGAAGGAAGGGGACTAAAGTTTATGGCCACTTATGATGTTAATAGTAATCATAAAATTTCCTGTTTATTTTGAGTTTTCCTTAGACTTTCCAGATGTCATCCACCTTCATTCACACAGCAACCAAGTGAAATCTCTTCTATTATTCTTCCCTTTTATGAATAGAGAAACTGAGGCCTAGAGAGGTGAGGATGAGGTGATCTGCCCAAGGACGCACAGCCAGGAAAGGGCAGAGCCAGGGTTAGACGGGGGTTTTCCCAAACTCCAGACCTGTGTGTCCACCTGCCTCCTTGATATCAGGTCTAGAAACTCCCCTGACCCCTCCTCCCAGCTTCTGGCCTGGACTCTGGTCTTGGCCTTTCCCAGAGCTTGGTCTAGCCCTCCCCAATCAGTCCCAGCTGCTCAAGGCCTAGGGCAGCCTCTGAGGGTGCTCTGCACAGTCCTTGGGGACTCAACAGCCCCAGGCTGGGTTCTCTCCCAGCTGCAGCTGCAGTGGCCCTCACAGGCACACATACCAAACCCTGGGCCTCCTTTGGGGGAGCATCTCTCAAGCCTGGATCTCAAGCTGTCACACACAGGCCTACGGACTGGCCGCTATGGAAAATATTTAACATCTAACTGTAATTTTAGAATATTTAACAAGGAGGCCTCCATCTTAACCTCTGGTTGAGGGACAGTGGTATGCTGGCCAATGCTGATTATGCCT
Source organism: Globicephala melas (assembly GCF_963455315.2). NCBI lineage: Eukaryota > Metazoa > Chordata > Mammalia > Artiodactyla > Delphinidae > Globicephala > Globicephala melas. The sequence goes on along the minus strand of NC_083316.1, from coordinate 164,284,745 downwards.
GGGCTCTCTGGGGTGAGGTGGGGGAGCCCCAACATGGAGCATTTGCCAATTTCTGTGGTGTAAATACTTTGGCTGATTTCAAGCTACTCAGTGTGACACATTGAGTAGCTTGAAATCAGCCACTCAGTGAACTGGGAAGAGACGAGCACCATGGACTCTCATGAGCCAGGACCAACAGGCTCTTGCACAGCACTGGACAGAAGCATCTCACGGTCACACAGATGGGGACACCCAGATACACACATAGGCAAACATATACACACGCAGATGTACATGTTAAAACAGAAATACACACAAAGACATATACAGACACGTACTGACACAGACATCCACACTTGCTCACACACAGAGATACACAGATAACGACATACAGACATATATAGACATTCACACATAGAGATATACACAAATCCAGAGACACGTACACACAGGCACACACAAACATACAGACAGACACATATACAGACACACAAGTACGCTCACACGGTCTCACAGAGATAATGACAGATACAGAAGCTCACAGACACACACATAGGTACACAAACACGAATACAGACACTGGTGCACACAGGAGCATACGCACAGTTACACATGTACACTACACTTTTCTATGGCTTCACAAAACAGTAAGCACCATGACTGATGTACTCTGCTACTTTCTAGTCTATTGTTTTGTTGTTGGTTTTTTTTTTTTGGCCACACTGCATGGCTTGTGGGATCTTAGTTCCCTGACCAGGGATTGAATTCAGGCCCTTGGCAGTGAAAGCATGGAATCTTAACCACTCGACCGCCAGGGAATTCCTCAGATATATTTAAAATGCTTATCGGGACCCAAATAAATTAATTCACAACTGCTGCCCTGGCATGTGGTCGAGATGCATCTCTCTGTCTCTGTCTCTGTCACACACACCCACACACACACATTCAGGTCCAAGCTCTGGGTCAGAGCCCAGGTCCATTCCTGCAAACTCAGGGCCCTCATGCCCGCCCCGCTCCCCTGCACCATTGGTTATCTAGCCCCACTGCTGCCCGAAGCCAGCTCCACCTCCAGGCACAGCCACTCACGGTACACTGTGATGTTAGAGAAGCCTATCATCTGGGAGCCATTGCAGAAGCCAGAGCAGAGGAGCTGGGTGTCACCAGTCACATTGCTGAGTTGGAAGGCTGCCCAGCCCAGGCCACGGCCCACCGACTCCTTGAGTAGGGACGTCTCCAGGAAGATGAGTCCAGCGCTGGGGCAATCTGTACTGCAATTTACCAAGAGGGACTCTCCGGCAGGCACCACTGGGTTCTGCGGCTCCACTCGCAGCTGCAACTCCTGCCCTTGGGTACCTGGGGGAACAGAAGGAAGCTCTCCTGGGGGTTCCAGTGCCCCCCAACCCACCCATTTGCAGGCTCCACCATTCAAAACTTCCTCTTGCCGAGATATGATGGTCTCTGCCTTCATGGTGCTTCAGTTTAGTGAGGAAGACAGATGATGGATCAGGAACCAAGGAGAGCTGGGAGGGAGGCCAGGGGAAGCCCTGATCAAGCCTCTAGGAGGAAGTGAGTCAAGGAAGGCTTCCTGGAGGAGGGGACCACTATGGTCAGTTTTAAAGTGTCAAGGAGGCGTTAGCCAAGTGAAAGGGAAGAGTGATCCTGGCAGACTGAAGAGCATACGCAGAGGTTGAGGGTCCAGATGGACCAGGGAGGGAATGCATGCATGCATGGGTGCTTGTGTGTGTGTGGGTGTGTCGCGCAGAGGGAGAAGAACAAGTCAAACGCAGGGACTGTGTCTCTCCGGGAGCCCTGAAGGCTGTGTTAAGAGGCCACCACTTTCTCCCGAGGACACTGGGGAGCCCCCTGGCCGATCTGAGTTTAAGAAGTGTTATTGGCACAGCCCGGGCAGCAGGGTGTGAGGCGCTCTGTTCTCCTTCCCCTCCGCCACCAATCCCGCAACTCCAGCGCCCCCCCAGCTTGCCGGGCCTCACCTGGGGGCAGCAGACAGCAGACTAGAAGCAGAGAGATGAACAAAGTCCAGCAGGCCCCGGGCAGCGGCCCTGAGGGCATCGTGGTGGCCAGCCTGTAGGAGGAAGTTGCCTTCATGAGGCGCTGGGCACTGGAGAGCAGGCGGGTCACCCAGGGGAAGGAAGTACAGCCACCGCAGTTAAGAATGCAGAAGCCCAGGGGCTACACCCTGCCCAGGCCTAGGGAGGGGCAGGGGAATATTGCGCAGCCCCAGGGCTCCAGAGTGGGGGGCCCAGGGAGGTGGAGGGCGCTGGCCAGTCCCCAGGGAGTCTCAGGTAGGGTAGACCTCAGTCACCGCCCCTCCCCACACCCCCGGCCCCCCCCCCATGAACCCACAGGAAGTGCTAATGCAGTCTTCTTCCTTTGTTTTTAGCACAGGAAAGCCTGGAGGGGGGAGGGGGTGGAGGTGGTGAGACACCTCCTTCCTGTTGAACTTAGGTGAAGGGGGGGTGTTCTGTTCCCAGAGAGGAAGTTAACGGGGGATAATCAGACACTTTCCTTGAAGGGACAGGGTGGGATTTCAAGGCAACATTTCGAGGAGGCAACAACAATGGGTGGACTTCTAGGCAGGGCTTCGCGCAGTTAGCGCGAGATCCCAACACTCCTGGGGGGCAAATAAGAGATTTGGGGGGTGATAACGAGGTACCCCGAAGATAAGTGAAGCCATGAAAATGAACAGAGCCCACATTTATTGGGGACTTGTGCTAGGCTCTGTGTTGGCTGCCTGGGTGGCTTTTATAGGGCCCCTTATCTTTGAAGATCTTGTGGGTGGGGTCCCCCGTTCCCTGTGTGCAGTGCTGAGGTAGAGTGCTTGGGGGACAGCTAAATCCTGAGCCACCGTCTGCCAAGGGTGCTACTTGTAACCGGCTCTTACCCCTGTCCCCCTCCCCCCTTGCCCTTCTTCTCCAGGTAGCTGGTCTCTTTACCCCAACAGTAGGGACTTGGCGGGGCGGGGAGAGGGGTCAGGTGGGGACTCCCACCTCCATCAGTTCCATCTCTCAGGCCTCTGACCTGCCTCCTGTGCCTCTGACCTGAGCTCCAGAGAGGGACCTTGTTGAAGATCTTGATGGCACTCAGCATTCATCCACTCTCCCCATTCCTAAGGCCACACCCCCTCCTCTCTCACCTGGAGTACCCTCCCCAATGAGGTCTCTCCTCGCCTGCCCCGCCTCCCAAAAATCCGTTTCGCACATGGTGCCCAGAGAGCAACTAAAACCCAAATCAAAAGTATTTGTAAATAATATATCTGATAAGGTATTAATATCCAGATTATAAAGAATTCCTACAACTCAACAACAAACCCAATTCAAAAATGGGCAAAGGGCCTTCCCTGGTGGCGCAGTGGTTGAGAGTCTGCCTGCCGATGCAGGGGACACGGGTTCGTGCCCCGGTCTGGGAAGATCCCACATGCCGCGGAGCGGCTGCGCCCGTGAGCCGTGGCCGCTGAGCCTGCGCGTCCGGAGCCTGTGCTCCGCAACGGGAGAGGCCACAACAGTGAGAGGCCCAAGTACAGCAAAAAACAAAAAAACATCTACAGGGACTTCCCATGTGGTCCAGTGGTTAAGACTCCGCGCTTCCACTGCAGGGGGCATGGGTTCCATCGGGGAACTAGGATCCCACATAAAGTACGGCCAAAAAAAAAAAAAAATTGACATGTGCAAGGATTCTCACAGAACATCCACTGAACTCTGGCAGAAGATACCAGACTTCCAAACGGGCAAAAAAATCTCCATGTAATGGATATGACAAAAGAAAAAAGAAAACGAATAAAACAGAGAGAACAAGGTCCTACTGCATAGCACAGGGAACTACATTCAACATCCTGTGATAAACCATAACGGAAAATAATTTTTAAAAAATATTTATTTAGTTAGTTGCACTGGGTCTCAGTTGCAGCAGGAGGGCTCCTTAGTTGCGGCTCGCTGGCTCCTTAGTTGTGTCATGCAAACTCTCAGTTGTGGCATGCGGGTGGGATCTAGTTCCCCAAACAGGGATCGAACCTGGGCCCCCTGCACTGGGAGCGTGGAGCCTTAACCACTGTGCCACCAGGGAAGTCCCGGAAAATAATTTTTTATAAAAAAGAATGCAAAAAGAAAAAGTATCTGCCTAAGAGCAAGCCAAGATAATTTTGAGAAAAGAATGAGGAGAGATTTGCCCTATCACCTATCAAAATATATTCTAGTGGCAATGACTTTCCAAATTACCAGGTTAGATCGTGCAGCTATTCCCATTGGGAATTTGTCCTACAGATACCCTTGAACGTGGGTGAAACCATGTGCACACATGCTTACTCACTGCAGCAGCCCAGGGTATGGCAAAGGATTAGAAATGATTACATGAACAAATGCCGATGACATTTGAATGATGAGCTACAACACAACCATAAAATAGAAAGAGAAAACACTGTTTGCCTCCAAGGCCTATTATGTGGGGAAAAAATAGAAAAGATACAGGCTAGAGCTCTATATAGCAGCACACACTATTTTTGCAAAAGATGGGGAAATGTAACATGTGCACAGATTTCCTTGTATCTGGATAAAATGTCTCTGGAAGCCAAAAGAGGAAACCAGATAACATTAGTTGTCTCCCGGGGAGGTGACAGTGGTGGCTGATGGACAGAGGAGGGAAACATTTCACTGCCTATGGCAATATCAAAAAAAAAAAAAAGGAAGATTTACAATTATAATGAATATTTAATTTTAAAAACTGTTATAAAAAGCAAATATCACTAAAATAGTGTGAAACTGACCAGTCAGGAGGGCTGCAATGCACAGGGTCTTAGGAAGTCCCATGGGAAAGAAATCTAACTGCCTTTCACAATGTGGCAGACCCATCTCAAGTATACCTGTTAAGCAGAAACACATTGGCAAACACCAGATTAACAATAATATCAAATGTTTATTGAGCAGTTGTTTGCATATCTCTCTGCTAAGCATTTGACAGATACGACCTCATTAGCTCTTTTTTTAAAAAAATTATTTATTTGTTTTTATTTTTGGCTGTGTTGGGTCTTCGTTGCTGTGCGCGGGCTTTCTCTAGTTGCAGCGAGCGGGGGCTACTCTTTGTTGCAATGTGTGGGCTTCTCATTGTCGTGGCTTCTCTTGTTGCAGAGCACGGGCTCTAGGTGCGCAGGCTTCAGTAGTTGTGGCACACAGCCTCTAGAGCGCAGGCTCAGTAGTTGTGATGCATGGGCTTAGTTGCTCTGCAGCATGTGTGATCTTCCCGGGCCAGGGATCAAACCCGTGTCCCCTGCATTGGCACGCAGATTCTTAACCACTGCACCACCAGGGAAGCCCTCATTAGCTCTTGACACTAGTCCTACAAGGCAGCAAGCATGACCATCCCAAGTTCATAGTTGAAAGCTAAGGCCCAGAGAGGGGAAGCCACTTGCCTGAGGTCACACAGCGAGAAAAAGGTGAAACTGGCAATCTTATTTACATGGCATGTGGTCCTCCAGGTCCTTTGTTGATATATTTAACATACATTTTGAGGGCCTTCTGTGTTCCAGGCATTGGTCTAATTGCTGGCCGGTGATTTAGAGGTGAGCAAAGCAAAGGTTCAATAGTTGAATCTGACTTCTTCTGCAATGAGTGTCTTGCTCTAGCTGCAGTCCCCAGGAGAGTGGACACTTGCTGAAGAAGGGCCCAAGGACCATGCCTCTAGCAGAGGAAATACGAGTTTTTAACCAGTTAGGGGAGATAGTGGGCTCCAAGGGCAGGAGCTGGGGGAAGATAAAAAGATCAGATTCAAGGGCCTGGTTAGCTCCTTGCTTGTCCTGGATCTCTCAGGAGCCTGTGTCAGGCTCATGATCTTGGAAGGTTCTATGGTTTGAACGTTTCTGTCCCTTCAAAATCACTATGTTGAAATCCTAACACCCAACGTGATGGTATTAGGAGGTGCATAGGTCATGAGGGTGGAGCCCTCATGAATGTGATTAGTGCCCTTATAAAAGAGGCTCCAGAAAGATGCCTTGCCCCCTTGGACCTTGTGGGGACATAGTAAGAAGGCATAGGCTATGTATGAACCAGTAAGAGGGCTTTTGCCAAAATTCAACCATGCTGGTGCCTTGATCTTGACTTCCCAGCCTCCAGAACTGTGACAAATAAATTTCTGTTGTTTATAAGCCACCCAGTCTGTGGCGTTTTGTTGTAGCAGCCCAAACGGACTAAGACAAGGAAAGTCAGTTCAGAGGGGTGGGGCATCCAGACAGGAGTAAGGCACAGGGAGTCAGTGAGGCTGACCACCCCCTCTTGGGCTCCTCTTAGGGTGGGAAGCAGGAGGCCCTCTCTGTGGGTACCGTCTGCTCCAATCCCCCCAAGCAGAGCTGCTGGCGGGCTTCAGCAGACACTGAACACTGAGGCTGCCTGGCCTTGGTATTTCTCGTGGACCGTTTTGAGGATGGGTATGAGGTTCTGGAAGGTCGGGCGGAATGAGGCCTCTGCTTTCCAGCAGTTCTTCATGAGGCAATAGATCTGGGGAAGGAAAAACTGAGGCTGTGATCTCTGCTCTCTCCCTGGTCCGATGGTGGGGGCAGGGGGAAAAGGGAGGGTCTCACCTCACAAGGACATTTCTCTGGCTGTGGCAGCCTCTCCCCTCGTTCCAGTAGCTCAGTGAGCCTCAGCACTGTCATCTGCCCCTGGGTGAGGCCTATGAGCTCGATGAATTTCTACAGAAGAAACAGGACAAGCTCTTTTTAAGAGGCGGGGCTGCCTAGATAGAGGTCAAGAGTCTGAAGCCGGACGGCAGGAGTTCTAATGCCATCTCTACCACTTCTCAGCTGCATAACACTGGTCTTATGACTTCGCCTCTCTGGGCCTCAGTTCTCTCATCTGTAAAATGGGTGATAACATCTACCACCTGGGGTTATTGTGAAACTTAGATAAACTAATATTCATAGAGTAAGTCTGAATTAGGTGCTTGCTATTATTATTAAGCCTCAGCAAGTTGTTTTTGCCTGTTCAGAAAAATCTTTTAATTTTTTTAATTTTTTAAAAAAATTTTCCTATAAAGACACTCTGATTGGCTTTGGGAATAAACCCCTAACATACTCTAGGCTCCTCCCCTCAGCCAAGGACTACACAGTGAGTGGCTCCCTGGAGGGCACGTGAGTCAAGCTGGGCCAATCAGAGAGTCCTGAATTATGCTGGAAAGAGAAAGACCCTCCTCCCCTCAGCTGGGTCCACTGTTGCCACAACAAAGGGAAGGCTTGCTTAAGAAATGCTACCAGTGGTTAAGACTCGGTGCTTCCACTGCAGGAGGCACAGGTTTGATCCCTGATGGGGGAACTAAGATCCCACATGCCGCGTGGCACGGCAAAAAAACCAAAATGCTACCATGGAAATCAGCTGAGAGATGGAGAAAATGGGATTCCTGATGGCATTTGAAGGTCTAGATCAAGCCATGTTCCCACTGTCCCCTTAGGGTTTGCAAATGGCAGAATAAGCCGTTCCTATCTGAGTGGGTTTCGGTCACAATCCAAGCCCTCTGCAGTGTAACTGGCCCACTTTACAGAATGCGACTGTGAGGCTCAGGTAGGTTAAGTCCTTGCTAGGGTGGGGGAGCTGGGAACTGAATGCATGCCTCGCTAACTCCTCTAGGATGGGGTCGGGGTGCGGGCCTGGCGCTCACCGAGGGGGGGCTCTGGGTGGAGTCACAGTAGGTCAGCAGCTCATACATGGTGACCCCAAAGGACCAGACATCGGATGCATAGTAGAACTTACACTCCTTCAGGCACTCCGGGGCATACCTGGGGAGAGAGGGCACTCAGGCCTTGGGCCAGACCGAGCTGGAGTCCTTACCTGAGGCTTAGGAGCCCTGTGGTCCCAGTTAGGGCCCCACCCTTAAGAGGGGGGGCAGTGTCACTTGACCCAGGCCCTGTCGTCTGAGACCCCGGAATCCATCTCCTCCACCCTGTCTGCTCCAGGTGACCCTGGCACCCCTCCCTCCGGCTGGGTCCCGCTGGTTACCAGAACACAGGACTGTCCCCATCCTCGCGCACACAGTAGTACTCATGGCCTTCGGGCACGGCCTTGGCGAGACCGAAGTCCCCAATCTTGACCAGCCTGTTGTTGTCCAGCAGCACGTTGCGTGCGGCCAGGTCTCGGTGCACGTAGTGCTGCGCGTGCAGGTAGGCCATACCCTGGGGGTGGGGCAAGTCAGGATCAGCGCGGGGGCAGGACCGGGCCTGAGAAGCAGTGACCAGGATGGCTAGGGGACAGTCAAGTTGGCGGGGACCAGGCGCAAGAACGGGCAGGATGGCAGCTGGGGCCAGAGAGAAAAGGAGCAGAGCCAGACAGCAGGGGTGGAGCCACATGGGGGGCTCCCCCGGGGCAGGGGGCGGGAGAATTGGGAGGGGGGTGGGGGCCTGGGCCAGTGGGGGTGTGGCCAGGTGATCTGCTGAATGGACAAGGATGGAGGAGAGCAGGCCCAGCGGAGTTGGCGGGGGAGATAGGGAGCTCAGGCCAAGCCAAAGAAGGGGGCAGGTTCTGGGAGCAGGGGCAGGCAGGCCCACCTCGCAGATCTGCTGGGAGAAGAGCAGCAGCTGGGCCAGCCCGACATTGTGCCGAGGCAAGTAGTCTCGGAGGCTGCCCAGGGGCACGTACTCCATGACCAGCTGTACCGACTTCTCGCCTGACACCGGAGAGGAGCGGCCCGTAAGGGTGGTAGAGACCTGGACCACAGGCTGCCCACCCTGCACCCCCTATCCCAAGGTGGGGAGGGAAAACCAAGATCCATCCACACTAGGACCAGTCCTCAGGTGGGGCGGACCCATCCTGAACCCGTCCACAGGCAAGGGAGCTGACGGTGGCTCCCACCCATCCTGGCCCCAGCAGAGCACCTAAGGATGGAAAGGAGGCAGCCGGGCCTCGCCCACCTTGGTGTCTGCAAACTGCATCTTCCAGCCTGGGGCCGAGAGGCTCTAATTGGCCAGGTCCTGATGGCCCCGCCCACCAAGCCACACCCAAGCCATAGCCCCGCCCTGTTACATCTCTAGGCCCCGCCCACCTTGGTCCTCGCAGCAGCCCTTGTACTTGACAATGTGCTGGTGGTAGAGTGTGCGCAAGATTTCGATCTCTCGCCTCCAGCCTGTACGGAGCTGGGGACCGCAGCCTGCCTTGAGGGCCTTCACGGCCACCATCTCACCAGTGCCGTCATTAGTTGGATCGTAGCAGTACAGGCTGACCTTTCCGAAGTGACCCTGGCCGGAGCGTGCAGGAGCGTCAGCCCCACCCCCAGCTCCCCAGGCCCCACCTCCAGGCAGGTTTGTTTGGAAAATCCAAGGCCCCACCTACTCCATGTGGATGGGTCCCCTTGGGGCTGAGGCCTCCCTTTCAATTCCCCGGGGCCTCCCTTGAAGCTGAGAGTCTCTAAGGCCAGGGCCTTGGAGCAGCCCATGCCCCGCCGCCGGTCCTCCAGGCCTCGCCCTTACCTCACCCAGATCCCTGATCTTTTTCAAATAGCGCTTGTGGAAAACCGTAGGATCTGACGCCGGTGAGTCCAGGTTCACAGACAAGACATCAACGAGATCTGGAAGAGCTACAGTGGGTGAGTCTGGAACACAGCCCTTTCTCCAAAAGCGTCCACACTTGGGGACACAGAAAGCCAGCTACTGCTATCCCCAGCATCCGATCCCAGAGATAAGCAAACTGTTTTTTTTTTTTTTTTTGCAAGGGCTGGAAAATTCCTCTTATTGTCCAAAACACAGAGCTGGCTGCACCATAACCAACGCCTGGGATGTTCTGAGATTGGGTAAAGGGCACAAACTTTTCATTAATAACCAAAAAATTTGCCAGGGTCTAATTCATCCAAAGAAGCCGTGGCTCTCCCCAAGCAAAACAGAAAGGAGAGCTTGGGGCTTCCCCTCCCCCTTACTTAAGTGAATTAGAAACCGGCACACACCCTAAGCCACCGTACAGAGACTTGGGTGCACCATGCCTGAGTCAGCAGGGATCCCAGCCCCTCCCCCCCTCCAGGGTCCCCGCCCTGGAGTGATGCTCACTTTGGGGCTGCAGCTGAGTGAGGTCACGCAGGATGGTGCGGAAGGATGGCCGCTGGGCTGGCTCATAGGTCAGGCACTGGCTGGTGAGTATGGCCAACTCTGGGCACGAGGGCTCAGGCAGCTTCTGCTGCTTCTGGTAGAAGCGCTCTTTCTGTTGGAGAGGGGACCGGAAGGAGTCAGTGTACACCCTCAGTCCCCTTCCCCAAGAGGCAGAGTCAAGCCCCCAGAGCAGGGCTAGACCAGCCAGGTCCTCGTTCTTGTCATTCCCATTTTACAGATGAGGCCACTGAGCCTGGGCAATGGGATGCAGACTTGCCCACCACCGCAGGGTCAGGATTGGAACCCAAGGAGAGCAGGCTGTGCTGTGCTGGAGCATCTCACACTTGGCCCTTCCTGCCCTGCCTTCCACCCACCTCTGCTCCCAGAACGCTTTTGCATACTGCAGCTCCCTGAATGCCCCAAAGCCTCCCGGCCTTTGCAAAGGCTGTGTCCACCACCTAGGCTGCTCTTCCTAGCCCGGGACACTGATATTTCTGCACTTAGATTAAAACCTCCTCTGGGAAGCCCTGCCCCATCCCTCAGCTGGGTCAGGGCCATCCTCTGGGTCCCCTTCCTCCCGACAGCCTGTGCCTCCCCCTTGATGCCCTGGTCACTCTGCCTAAAGCATGTGATCTATTTGCTTTGTGCCATAACGACCTTATGAGGTTGGGACTGCAGTTCACTGCAACTGACAGATGACCTGATGGAGCCCCAGAGAGATGAGGCTGCACAGCCAGAGGGGAGGCAGCTCTGGACCCTGAATGTACCCTCTGGACTCCTTGGCGGTGCCAGCCCTCTTTGTGCGAAGGGCCCAGGGGTCCCCTGGACATACCTCAGAGGGGCTGCGGCCCTGCAGGGGGGCCTCCCCATCGAAGCAGATCTCCAGGAGGGTGGCACCAAAGCCCCACTTGTCGGCTGCAGTGCTTAGGCTGTTGGCTCCACCGGACAGGCACTCAGGGGCTGTCCAGGGGATCCGCTCCACCCGTTCTGGGGGCCAGAGTCAGAGGTCAGCAAGGTAAAAGGAGTGGGGGAAGCCCGCCCCTGTGCCCAGCCCTGCCTGCGTCCTCACCCTCCCTGGAGAGGACGCTCAGGCCCACACCGGGGTCACTCAGCTTGATGAAGGGGCTGGTGCCCTCCGCCAGCCCCAGCCGTGCCAGGAGGATGTTCCGGCCACACACGTTGCTGTGAACCAGGCTCTTGTCTTCCTGGGGTAGGGGGGAAAGGGGGCGTGGCCACTGGGGGCTATAGACCCCACCCCTACCCCATCCCACATGGTCCCCCCAGGGACAGCCCAAGTGAAAAAGACAATCATGGTCGTTATGGAGATGCCAGTCCATTGTCATAGTGACAAGGCAGCACTGGGTCTCCAGTGGGTCCTTCCTGTTTTCCCAGTGCTGGTGGCCAAGGCTCTCAGCCAGGGACAAAAGGCCAGAGGACCCTACTGTGGTCCTCAAACCCATGGCAGGCATGCTCCTTCCCCAGGGCCTTTGCACTGGCTGTCCCCTCTGTCTGGAATGCACTTCTCCCAGATACACTCACAACTACCCACCTCTCCCCTCACCCCATGTCACCTCCAGGTCACCTTAGTGAGGCCTTCCCCAACCCACCTGTTTAAGACATCACCCCTTCCCCAAACTGTATCAAATCCTCCTCTCCACCTCTGCTTTTCTGCCCACAGTTCTTGCTACTTTCTGGCGTACTATGTAATGTAATGTACGAATTATTATTTCTCGCTTGTCCCTCCCAACTAAAATGCCAGCTCCCCAAGGACAGAAACTTCTGTCTGTTTTGTTCTCTGTTGGGTCCCCAGGGCCTAGGACAGAGCCTGGCACACAGGGGGTGTTCTGGAAACTGGGGTGACTGGACCGGGAAGGGCTGGGGAACAAATGGCAAGAGGGACAGAGGCGACTGCCACAGGGCCTTGGACACCAAGTGGAGGAGGTGGGGAGAGATGGGAGCCACAGGGGTGCGTGAGCAGAGGAGGTTCATGGGAAGATCCAGTGCATGGATGGGTGCGTTCAGGCCTCCATACGCAACGTGGGAGCTGCCCTGGCCCTCCCCACCCGCGCAGGCCCCGCCTGCAGACCACGCACCAGGTAGCTGAGGGCGCTGGCCAGCTGCTGGGCCACTGTGAGCTTCCAGGCCAGGGGCACGCGGCCCCTCTCCCGCCGCAGCCACACGTCCAGGGGCCCGTGCTCCACGTACTCCGTCACCATGATATCTGCAAAGGCCCAGCCACTGCAGGTGCTGCCCACCAGCTTACCCTCCAGGGCGCCAGGAGCAGGACGGGGGGTGGGGGTGGGGGTGGGGGGTGGGGGGTGCGGCTGAGATTGTAGGTGGGGAAGGTGTCGGGCAAGGGTGTGGGGGTGGGCTCGGAAGCGACTCTGGGGAGAGGAGGCATGCAGTACTGAGGGCCGGCGGAGGTGGGTGCAGGGTGAGGCCAAGCTGAATGCTGGCATTTGGGTCCAGGGTGGGGCTGGGGTAGAGAGGAGGCTGCGAGTGAGTGACAAAGGTCAGGACGGGACTGGGGAACCGGGGGGAGGGTGCAGACCAGTGGAGGAAGTGGAGCTGGAGGTTGGGATCCCACAGGGCTGGGGGTGCCTGTGCAGTGAGAGGTGCGCAGGCTCGGCACGTAGGCCAGCGTTGCGGGGAAAGCAGGAGAGACGGACACGTGGTGCTGAGGTCGGCGGGTCTGGGGGCGGCCGTGGGCACCCTGTACAAGGAGGTGCGCACAGAGTAGCGGGAGAGCGGGGGGAGAAGCAGGGGCTGAGGTCTGGGAGGATCGAGGTGGCCAACAAGGCTGGGGTCTGCATGCTGTCACAGTATCGAGGGGGTCAGAGGATACACAGGGGCTGGATTGTAGAGGTGTTTGGGTGGTAGATGGAGCTAGGGATGCAGTCTGGAGTCGGGGTGCAGGTAGACGGTTGGGGCGTAGCCAGGGATCAGGGAGCTGCTAAGGGTCATGGTGCGGACAGGGTTTAGGCTGGAGATGAGAGTCGATGGGCACAGGCTGGGGTACGTTCAGGGGTGCGGTGGAGGTCAAAGGTCAGTGTGCAGTCAGGGATAAGGATGCAGGTCAAGAGTGTAAGTGGGGTCGGGCTGTAAATGGGGCAGAGTGGGGTGGGGTGTGTGTGTATGTCGGGGGTGGGGCAGGGCCCACTCACTCTCGGAGCCGTGCACGTAGATGCCGTGCACGAAGACCAGGTGCACGTGGGAGACCTGGCTCATGAGGCTGGCTGTCTCGTAGAAGGCCTGTGGGGACAGGGCAGGTTAGGGGGCTGCAGGCCCTGACCCTGACCCTCTTCACCCTGCCCCCCATCCCCTGGCCACGCTCACTCACCAGGGCGACGTCATGGTGACTGGGATCCAGCACCTTGAGTACCACTCGCAGCTCCTGTTCACAGCCCGCCCCGGGCATGGGGGGGTCCCCGCCATCCACCTTGTCCTCTTCAGGGCCTCCGCCCCCCACTCGCAAGAGGCCCTCATACACATTGGTCCTCGTGCCCTGGCCCAAGTGGGACAGCTGGGGGGACATGGTGTGGAAGATCTCCATGACAACGGCTCCAGGCTGCCTTCCTGGTGTCCCGCGCCCGCAGGGGCCACCCCCGCGCCACGCACCTGGGTGATGTCTTCCTGGCGGATCTGGTGGAAGCTGAGATGGCTGAGGTTGAGTGGCCTGCTGCTGGCCCGAGGTCCCCGTGTGACGATGAGGTTGGAGATCTCTGGGGATGGAAGCAGTCCCTGAAAGTCGGCACGGAGGGAAGAGGACCCCCCCCAACCCGAGCCCTGTGGCACCCCCATCTTGGTACCTCCTGGCCGTGGCAGGCAGCAGTGGCGCAGGGAAAAGCAGTCGTCGCCGGCCCGCAGGGAGCAGCCCTGCAGGGCAACCCGCAGCTCGCGCACGCTGGGGAAGGACCGGTCCCAGCCCTCCAGCGTGACAGTCCCAGCCTGCAACTCGATGGGGAACTTCCGTAGGTGCAAGCCCTTCACGCCGGGTGCCTGGAGCAGGTGGCAGCAGGGGTGAGGGCGGTGAGCAGGGGTCCAGGCAGGGAGCACGCCCAGCCCCAGCCCAGGACCCCCGCCCCAGGCCCACCTGGTCACGCTGGGCCACCGTGAGGATAAGGCGGTGGAGGTGGCTGGTGCTCCAGTGGATGAGGTAAAGGCCGTCCTCGGGCTGCAGCCTGGCCAGCACAAATGGTTCCCTGGGCGGGTGGGGGCACAAAGGGACACCATCAGGGCACCTGGGAGCACTGCTGGACCCACACCTGGCAACAAGGACACACAAAACCTGCCCAGCAGGGCACACTCCAGCTGGGATAAATGTCAGACACACCTTATGTGGTGACACCGTGTCTGAACACACACACGCAGGTAACCCTGTCCCATGCATGAAAACACACACAGACACAGGTACCGGAACAGGCACATGCTCGTGTGTAACAACTGTGGACACCGTGGCCGACAAGATCACACACACACACACACACACACACACACACACACACACACGGCACACACCCAGCCATAGACACTGCCACTCCCAGGGTGACGCACAATGCAGTCTGTCACACACCGAAAGGAAAAGATCACAGACAGAGGACTTCCCTGGCAGTCCAGTGGTTAAGACCACGCTTCCGCTGCAGGGGGCGCAGGTTCAATCCCTGGTTGGGGAACTAAGACCCGCATGCCGCACAGTGCGGCCGAAAAAAAAAAAGAAAAAAAAAGTATGAAAGATCGCAGACACAGCCGCTGTGTAACATAACAGCACAGGGGCACTGGCATCCCAGACCCAGAGGGGACAACTGTCATAAGCACAAACAGGTACTACAAGGTGACACAGCCACACAGACTCTGACAGTTACATATGTGGTACCATAGACTGAATGTCTGTGTCCCCCCAAAATTCCTATGTTGAAGCCCTAACCCCCGACAACGGCGATGGCCTTAGGAGGTGGGTCTTGGGTAGGTGATTAAGTCATGAGGGTGGAGCCGTCACGAATAGGATTAGTGACTTATAAAATGGACCCCAGGGACTCCCCTGGTGGCGCAGTGGTTAAGAATCCGCCTGCCCAAAAAAAAAAAAAAAGAATCCGCCTGCCAATGCAGCGGACACGGGTTCGAGCCCTGATCCAGGCAGATCCCACATGCCGCGGAACAACGAAGCCCGTGTAGCACAACTACTGAGCCTGCGCTCTACAGCCTGTGAGCCACAACTACTAAAGCCTGAGTGCCACAACTACTGAAGCCCGTGTGCCTAGAGCCCACGCTCTGCAACAAGAGAAGCCACCACAGTGAAAAGCCAGGGCACCGCAATGAAGACTCAACACAGCCAAAAAATAAATTAAGTAAATATATTAATTTAAATAAATAAATACAAAAATAAAATGGACCCCAGAGATCTTGCTCACCCCTTCCACCATATGAGGACACAGCCAGAAGACTGAACTTTGGTTATGTAACAGGAGGTGGGGCTCTCACCAGACACTGGATCTGCGAGCACCTTGAATTTGGACTTCTAGCCTGCAGAACTGTGAGAAGTAAGTGTCTGTGGTTTCTAAGCCACCCAGTCATTGGCATTCTGTTAGAGCAGCGCGAATGGACTAAGACACACGCTGACATGGCCCATAGGCCACATGGCCCATGTGGCCCGTACAGCCACAGCCCTTGAGAGGCGAAACGACCACTTCACCCTCCTCTGGTGTAGAGACTAGGCTTGGAAGGGTGAGACCTCTTAGACTGACCTAGGGGCCAGTCCAAGTGTCACAGATAGGACAGGAGATACCCAGGCACAGGGCCAATGAGCAGATGAGCTGATGGTCACAAACCCCAACCCGGCAGCATACAGGATGGCCACACACACCTGATGACCACATAAGCCCTGACACTTCACATTCTCAGCCCCACACGTCCAAGCAGGAGCGCTCAGACAGTGATCCACAAGTACCAGGACAGACACATGCCTGCAGGGGTGTAAACACCCACACGTATATCTGAACAGCCACCAGCGTTTGGACAACGCATAGCCCAGCAAAACTCACCCGTCCTGTCACGTGCAAAAACACACACTGACAATTTAAAACGCAGTTGGAGGACTTCCCTGGTGGTCCAGTGGTTAAGACTCTGCGATTCCACTGCAGGGGGCATGGGTTCCATCCCTGGCCGGGGAACTAAGATCCCGCATGCCCCGTGGCGCGGCCAAACCAACAACAACAAAACCAAACAAGACACACTCCCCAGAGTAGTGACACAGCTGCGTGCCAAATGGGCTGTTAAACATCCAGAGATGCGTGGTGACAGTCCCAAACCCAGGCACTCTCAGCGTGACACACCGTCCATGCCGTGACAGGTGCCCGTTCTCCCCCCATAACCCCTGGGTGCACACATGCACCCACGTGAGCACCCACCGACGTGAACGCATGCACAATGCTGTATGAGCAAATCCTTGCATGTGTACATGCACGCACACACAGACACGCGTGTGCACACTAGACACGAATGCTCCCGCACACGTGCATGCACACTCACATGCACACACAGGCACACACACACTGAGACATGGATGCTTGCACACACATGTGCACTCATATACATGGGTGAACACACAGGCCTTCACACCCTAAGACACACATGCACACACTAAGACACCGACATGCACACACCTCATTCAAACCCCACAGTCCCTAGAGCTCATGCCCAGTTCAGTCACCACCACGCAGCCCGCCCGCCCTTCCCCGGCACTCACAGCAGGGGTCCGTGGATACCGTCCTGGATACTCATCACCAGACGCGGAGGCGCCACCTCATGGCATAGGTAGTGGCTCGAGTCGGCCGTCAGGCGGAAGTAGCCATCCACCAGTGACACCAAGGACAGGGCCGCAGCCCGGGAAGGCAGGGTCAACTCCTGCAGGCGAGGGGGTGGTGGTGGGGAGGACAACATCAGGCAGATGTCACAGGCCAGAGGCTCCCACCGTCCCCCAACCCTCCCCCCACGGCCAGCCCGGCCCCCCGTCCCGGGCCCCACCAGGCACTTGTTGTCCTGACAGTGAATGCTGACGCGGCGTTCTTTCAGCACCACGTGGGTGATGTCCTGGAAGTCGCAGAAGTAGGCCCATGGGGCCTCCTGAGGTCTGTACACTGGCTGATTGCCCACCTCCTGGGCCTTGGCTTTCTTCCCAGATGGGCCAGCATGGGGCATCCTTCTGCCGCCACCACCACCACCATCACTGGCAGTCTGGAAACCAGCACGTGGGGCAGGTGAATGGAGCAGGGCAGTGCCTGTTTAGTCCCACTGCACTTTTCCCCGGGGGAGAGGCGGGAGCTGGAGGGACCAGGCAACCCCCCCATCAACCCCAGTGTCACAGGCTGGACAGGAGACCCACCCAGAGAGATACACATGCCAGAAACTGGAACTTCGGGGAGAGTAGAATGGAGGTTCCTCACCCTCTCGGCCCCAGATGCCAGACCCCAGAAATCAGGTCCCCAGGGGGGCAGGCAGACAGAGGACACTCCCCAAGAAACAGACCCCCAGGGACTTCTCTGGCGGTCCAGTGGTTAAGACTCCACTCTTCCAATGCAAGGGGCACGGGTTCGATCCCTGCTCGGGGAATTAAGATCCCACATGCCATGCCGCGTGACCAAAAAAAACAAAACAAAAAACCAAAACAAAACAAAAAAAAGGAACAGACTCCCAGGCACAGACTGACACACCCCAGAGGCACGTGGGGGAAAACCACCTTCGGAGGCCAAGGCCAAGGCTGAGCAAGGGCGCGCCACCCCCAGCTGCCCTGGACTACTAGATGGAAGAGGCGCCCCACTCACCTCTGCCTGTACCAGCCGCCACTGGATGCCGTCGGTGCCCGACACCAGCACCTCGTGGGTGGGGGGTCCTGCAGCAGACTCGGGTCCGGGGTCGGGAGGGGCCTGTCCGCCATCCCGGATGTAGCAGGGCTCCCCCTCGGCCTGGGCCAGTAGCTCCAGGTGGCACACGGGCACGCGCTCTGTGCCGAAGCGGGGCGCCAGCCGCTCGAGTGTGGCCAGGTACTTCACCATGACAACCTGCTGGGAGAGGCAGCCCGGCTGGAAGGCCCGCAGGAACTTGCGGAAGATGCTCCGCAGGCGCAGCTGCGTCAGAGCATTGTGCTGCCGGATCTGCCGCTGGAAGGAGCGTGGGATGCAGTCCTTGAAGCTGTGGGGACGACCAGGAGGGGCCAGTCAGGGGCCGGGATTGCAGGCCTAGCTGGGTGACGTGGGGCAAGTGGCTTCATCTCTCTGAACCTCAGCTGCCTCGTCTAGAAAACAGACAGGCTGCAACCTACATGGCCATCAACAGATGAATGGATAAAGATGCGGTACTTATATACAATGGAATACTACTCAACCATTAAAAAGAATGAAACAATGCCATCTGCAGCAACATGGATGCAACTAGAGATTGTCATACTGAGTGAAGTAAGTCAGGAGGAGAAAGACAAATATCATATGATATCACTTATATGTGGAATCTAAAATATGACACAATGAACCTATCTACAAAACAGAAACAGAATCACAGACATAGAAAATAGACTCTAGTTGCCAACGGGGAGGAGGTTGGGGGACAGATGGAGTGGGAAGCTGGGGTTAGCAGATGTAAGCTTTTATGCATAGAATGGATAAACAACAAGGTCCTACTGTATAGCACAGAGAACTGTATTCAATATCCTATGATAAACCATAATGGAAAAGAGGATGAAAAAAACAAGAATGTATATATATGTATAACTGAATCACTTTGCTGTATAGCAGAAATTAACACAACATTGTAAATCAGCTATATTTCAATTTAAAAAATATTAGGGGGGGCTTCCCTGGTATCGCAGTGGTTAAGAATCCGCCTGCCAATGCAGGGGACACGGGTTCGAGCTCTGGTCCGGGAAGATCCCACATGCCTCGGAGTAACTAAGCCTTTGCGCCACAACTACTGAGCCTGTGCTCTAGAGCCCGCGAGCCACAACTACTGAGCCCATGCACCACAAGTACTGAAGCGCACGAGCCTAGAGACCGTGCTCTGCAACAAGAGAAGCCACCACAATGAGAAGCCCGCACACCTCACCAAAGAGTAGCCCCCGCTCGCCACAACTAGAGAAAGCCCGCACGCAGCAACGAAGACCCAGTGCGGCCAAAAATTTAAAACATAAAAATAAAAAATATTAAAACTGAAAAAAACCCAAAAACAATAAAAAAACAGGCAGGCTGTCATGAAGGTGGACAGAGAATGCTATAAAGGGCCAGCACAGGGAGGCCAGGTGGTGCCTGGGCCCAGGGCCCAGGACTTTGGAGGAGACTATAGGTCGGAAATCCCAGCTCTTGGGCAACTTCCTTACGCTCTAAAGGGCTCTGTCTTTTCATCTGTAAAATGGGATCAAACAGTGCCCACTTCTAGGGCTGATGAGAGAATCAGGACTATTGATTGGCATAAAATAAGGACTATGTGAGTGTTGGCTATTATTATTATTGGAGAAGTCGCTATTGTTTTGATCATTAATATGATTATCAATAAAAGGCACAGCTCTGGGAAGGCCCTCTGCTCCTCACAAAGCCATACCCTTCACCCCTTCTCCTGCCCTGCACTTGCGCACCAGCATAGCCCACTTAGATGAGATTTGAAGCCTCATCCTCCATGTCCCAAGCCACCTCTTCCAACCTTTGAATACAAAGATCCTAAAGGTCAAGGTTCTAGCTGCCTTCTGCCCCCACTTCCAAGCTTTCCAGGGCTCCCTAGAGCTCTCAGGGAAAAAGGTTCCCTGACTAGTGCCTGGCCGTCTCCTGCATTTGGGCAATCACATTCCGAGTTCAGTTCCCCTGGAAACTAGGCCTTTACCACCTCCTGCCTCTGGGCCTTTGTATATGCTGTTCCCTCTCCCTCGAATGCTTGGCCAAAGCAATCCACATCTGGATAAAGCCAACTGAACCTTCAGGTCTTAGCAGAAATCACCTCCCCCCAGGAGCATGCTCTGATCTCCAGGCTGGATAGGGTCCCTCTTCTGGGCTTCCCAGCGTCCTGGGCTTCACTGTCACAGCCCTAGTCCTCCAGTGATAACACGACGGGGATTGAAAAATATGTGCTTTAAGAACTGCAAGTCCTGGGAAATTCCCTGGCGGTCCAGTGGTTACGACTCGGCGTGGGTTCAATCCCTGGTTGGGGAACTAAGATCCCATAAGCTGTGTGGCGCGGCCAAAAAAGAAATGCAGGTCCTGAAAGACCCATTTCTCTTGCTGCCTCCTCCAGGCAGTGTGCCCTGATTGCCCCAGCCCTCACTGCAGTGGAGGCTAGCAGCTCTCCAGACTCCTGCCTCCTTTTTTCCCTTGAATTCTAGGGAGTCCTCCAAGCTCACCCTGCTCCAGCCACACTTCCTCCACCACATATCAAGCATGGTACAATCTTAGGGCCTTTGCACTGGCTGATCCCTCTGTGGAGAATTCTCTTCTCCCAAATACCCACCTGGCTCCCTCCTTCACTTCCTTCAGATTTTTGAATTTGAATGTCACCTTCTCAGTGAGGAATTCCCTGATGACCCAGGTTTTTTTTTTAATTTATTTATTTTTTATACAGTAGGTTCTTATGATGACCCAGTTTTAAATTGTACGCCCCCCATTCCCTGACACACCCCTTCTTCCTCTGTTCCTGCTTAATTTTTCCCCATTGCACTTATCATTGTCTAAAACGCTATACATTTTATTTTTGTATTTTGTTTATTGCCTGTCTCCTTCATCAGATGTGACCTCCAGGAGGGCAGGGATTTTTGTCTGTCCTATTGACTGTTGTGTCCAGAACACCCAAAACTAGTACCAGGGACTTCCCTGGCGGTCCAGTGGTTAGGACTCAGTGCTTTCACTGCCAGGGCCCTGGGTTCAATCCCTGGTCAGGGAACTAAGATCCTACAAGACGCTCAGCACGGCTGGAAGAAAAAAAAACTAGTACAAGCATACAGTAGGCAGTCAATAAATGTTTGTTGAATGAATGAAGGCATGACAGTATGCAAGGTCTACCCTGGCCACCAGATGCCTGGGCATGTCCACCCACCTATGCAGTGTTCCCGCCTCATTCTCAATACCTGATCTTCTTGGCCACCTTCTCAAGGGGGACACCATGGCAGAGAGCGAGGTGGCAGAGGTGCAAAAAGGCCATGCCCAGGCTCTCGTTCTGAAAGTGGTGGATCTCCTCCTCGCTTGACAGCTCCCAGAGCGATGCCACGTCATTTATGAACTCATGCTTGCCCTGGGGATGGGGAATCAGGCAGAAAGGGAGGCATGAGAACCTGTTCACTCCCCAGCTTCTGGTCACTTTGGGGAAGGGAAGGACCCCGCATGTATGCCTCCTCTGCCCAACCCTATGCCTGTGGCAGACATCACTAATCAATCACAGCACTTACCCCTACAACCCTAAGAGTCTCAAAACCCTTTGGTTCAGGCAGCCAAAGGATCCCAGATGGCATGAGTTGAAACCTACTAGCTACAGCAAATTGGGAGGGAAGTGAGGACTCCTCATTTGCAACCTCCCTCACAAATAGTCTCACCTCCCCAGCCCTGCTCACACCTGCTCAAAGAGGTACTCAAAGGAGGCGGGGTCCAGGAGTTGCACCCCCTGCTCGGCCTGTTCTGAGGAAGGCTCGGACCCTGGGGGACCGCAGCGGTACACAGCCGGCTCCTGGGGATGCATGCCATGCCAGTTCCGGAAATAAAACCTGCAGGAAGGGAGGGGGCGCAGCTGGGGTTTAGCACAGATTCAGACCAGGTCCAGGAAGGTGGGGACAGGGGAGGGAGGGGACAGAACGAAAGCCTTCCAAGGGGACTTCACCCACCTCATGCGGAAGTACAGCATCAGGCTCGAGTCTCTGGACATATCCAGGACGTGGTTTGGAGGCAGCCAGACCTGGGCCTGGACATCGAAGAGGGCAAAAAGATTGAAGCAGGGTGGAGTGATGCCTGGACAGGGGAGAAATGAGTCAGGAGTCAATGCCTGCTGCCGTTAGCCCTGTGGACCCCCAGACCCACTGTCTCCCTTCACAATCCCTCCCTGGGCCTCCTGCCTTGCCAACAGAGGACAATGCAATATGTAAACCATCCTATGGCCTCACAGGAAAACTACATTTCCCAGCCTCCCTTGCAGCTAGGATGGAGACATTGGGCTGGTTTTTGGCCAGTGGGATGTGGGCATAAGGGAGTACATTTTTCCAGGCCTAGAAATAAACTTTCCTGCCATCTTCGCTGCCCCAGGGATGTTGGAAACCCCTTATGCCTAGTGGTGAAGCTATAAGATAGAGGGGAACCATCTGACCTGCATTAGATTTTATGTAAATTTTCATTGTCTTAACCCAGTAGAATTGGGGGGGCTGCTTGTTACTACAGCAAAACCTATCATAGACTGACTAACACAGCTCTACAGACTGCTGGCACTTTGCCTGGTCTCTCTCTGAACTCCAGACCCAGAGAAATATCCAACTACCCCTTGGCTGTCTTCCTCTAGACATCTCGGGCCCCCTGAGATGTGCCTTGTTCCAAATAGATCTCATCTGAGGTCCCCAAACCTGCCCCCTCTCTGCCGGACTTCATCCTTGTCCTCAACTCGTCCCACCCCCTCCACATCAGATTGGTCACAAGTCCTGTACTTTCGGCATCCTCCATCTCTCTGGGATCTACCCACTTCCTTCAAATCCAAAACTCAGCCCTAGTTCAGCCTCCAAACTTACTGTCATTCCCCACACTGGCTGCCCAAGCATCTATTTTTTATACACATCACTTAAAAATTGTATCTAAAATAGTTCAGAAGTATTTATTTATTTTTAATTAAAATTTTTTTTTCTTTCTTTCTTTCTTTGTTTTGGCTGCGCCGGGTCTTAGTTGCGGCATGAGGGATCTTTAGTTGTGGCATGCAGACTCCTTAGTTGCAGCATGCATGCAGGATCTAGTTCCCCGACCAGGGATCAAACCCAGGCCCCCTGCATTGGGAGCACAGAGTCTTACTCACTGGACCACCAGGGAAGTCCTTCAGAATAATTTATAATCACCTAAGTACCAGCCACGAGAAAAAGAATAAAACCTGGCAAGTACAACTGAAGCCCCCACCTACATCCACCTCCTCTCCCCTCCCACAAAGAGGTAACTATACTCCTGAACTAGAGTTTATCATTTTCATATTCTCTATCATCTTTGAATGTTATAAATTCAAATGCGGTATTATACCATAGGCGTCCTGCAATTTGCTTTTTCATGCTACGATAGGTTTTAAGCTTCACATGTGATATATGTAACTTTGGTTAAATTCCTTTTTCCTGGCTGTATAGTATTCCAGTGTTCAACCATATTGAAACTGATTTGTGCATTCTCCTATACACAGACTTTGAGATGGTCTCCTATTTTCACTAAGATAAATGAAGCCACTCTGAACTTTCCCACGTACATCTCCTGGAACACATGAGCTGAGTGTCTGTAGAGTGCACATCTAGAAGTGGAACTGTGTGCCCTCAGGGGATGTACATTTCAACCATGTTAGACGATGCCAAATTGCTCTCCAAACTCATTGCATCCGGGAATTCCCTGGTGGTCCAGTGGTTAGTACTTGGTGCTTTCACTGCCGAGGGCCTGGATTCAATCCCTAGTCAGGGAACTAAGATTCCACAAGCCACATGGCACGGCCAAAAAAAAAAAAAAAAAAGAAAAGAAAAGAATCATTGCATCCAAGTATACTGCCCCCCAAAGAAAGAGCATGCCTCCCTATGAGACAACTTCCTAAAGAACCAATCTGTTTCACTCTCTGGCTTAAAACTTCCATCGCTCCCCTTTGCCCCCTGAGAAAGCCCAACCCCCTCAGCACTGAATAACCATGACCTGGACTCAGACAATTATGCTCTGCTTTCAATTCCTACTTCCCCTTCCAAATTCTTGAAAACTATGCTCCAGTTATTCTTAAGATCTTTTGCTTCCTCAAAAAGATCAGGTTCTCTGGGTCCTTGGCCAGGCACGTTTCACACCACCCAGAAAACCAGTACTTCTTTAAGAATCTGCCATTGATGGGAAAGTACAAGGTGTTATAGAAATCTACCAGAAGGCCCCCATCCAGTTGTGGGACAGGGGGTTTGAAAGGACGTCCTGGAGGAAAGGGCATGTAAGCAAAGTCCCCTTGGAGAGACCTTCTCCCCCTCCGGCAGGAGAAACTAACTTTCAGGCACGTGTGCTGCAGGCTCTCTCAACCATTCCATGCTTCACTACTGTTCCTGGGGAAAGCTTTAAGCCCTAAACTCCTCCCTCTGGGGTTTAAAACACTGTAAGATCTGAACCTGGCTGACTTCTGCCCCATAACCTCCTACTTTACTCCCGCCCTCGCCCGCCACAGTCTGCTCCCCCTACAGCAGCCAGAGATCATCTGTGACACTTGCGTCCAATTACGTTCCTTCTTCACTCACAGTCCTCTGTGGCTCCCACCTCACTTGGAGTAAAATCCAAAGTCCTCCCTGAGGCCCAAGAGGCCCTGTACAACCTGTGCCATCACCTGCTTGCCCTCACCTATTCCTGTCTCCCCTTCACTCACTTGGCTACAGCCACACCTGCCTCCTCACTGTTGCTGGCAAGTTCCCACCTCAGGGCCTTTGCACTTGCTGTTCCCACTGCCTGGCGCCATCTTCCCCAAGATATACCCGTGGCTCAGTCCCTTATCTCCCCAAGTTTTAAATATTTTACCATGATCTCTGGCCTCCTATACAGTTTTCTTATTGATTGTGTTTCTTGTTGATCCCTATTAGAATATCAGCTCTACAAATGTAGTAACTGGGGGCTGGCACACACTAGGTGCTCACTCAATGTCCTCTGAATGAATGGGCAGACGATTGGATGGATGAGGCCCGGCGGCTGCCAGCACCTCCACCCCACCATGGGGCTGATGCCCGGGACTCACCGACTTTGTGTGCAATGTGGAGGCAGACCTCCTCGGCAGTCAGTGTGGCCTCGCTGAAGGTGACCCAGGGCTCCCCGCCACCGGGGCCGGCCCAGTGCAGAAGCACCTTCAGGCCTCCTCTGGTGGCCATGGGCTGAGCTCCATCCCCATCGGGCTTTCTGCCCCTGGTGGTGGCCCCCCATTGGCACAGAGGCATGCTCTTGACAGCTGGCTTGCCTGGGAAGGAACAACATCCTGTCAGCCCCAGGCCTCAGCCTGGAGGCCCCTTTGAGCACCTCAACCTTCCAACCATCCAGACTGAGGCTTGGGGGGAAGATTCTGGACCCCTGCTCGCTGTGCAAACTTAGACACCCAATTCCCCTTCCTGAGCCCCAGTTTCCACAACCGTTTGATGGAGTTGGGGTATGTGTCCCCACCTACCAGATCAGTCATGAACAATAACACCACCAAACCCCTTTATTGGACAAATTCACCAATATAAAAATCTGCTCTGTCCAATAAATTTTTTTTTTTAAATCTGCTCTGAACCCACCTTTCCAAAATAACCAGGAAGACAGGGGTGGCCAGACAGACCTGGGGGTGAATCCTGTGTCAACTCAGATGAGTCACTTAGCCATGCTGGGCCTCAGTTTCCCCATCTGTAAAATGGAGATGCTGAGAGTGTTGCCATGAAGAGATGGTTGTGAAGTTTCTACATTCTTTTTTCTTTAACTTTTAAACTAGAGTTGTAAGTGAATTACGCACCACTGTCACCATATCACAGATAGGTACGGACTTACTATTGCCATTTTGTCGTCTTCTCGTTGTTTTGTACATGCATTGTTCCTTGTTTCTTATCCTGCTGTCTTTCTTTGTGTTTGGATGTAATTACTATAAGATTTTTCCTTTGTGGTTACCCTAAGTTTAATGTTACAAGTTTAAGACATTTTATGAGCCTTACATAACATACCTCACACTTGTAACACCCTATTTTAAGCTAATAACACCTTCACTTCAATAGGACTGGTAAACATTATACTTTTCATTCTCCTCCATCTCATATTTTGATTACTGCTGCTACACTTTACATGTTTTTTATATTGTGTAACTAAAACAGATTATTATATTACGGTTATTTTTTCTACATCCTTTTTTTTAAAAAAAACTAGAGTTGTAGATCAATTAGGTTGTGATGTTTCAACACAATTCTGCATGTCACATGTTCAGTACCTTGATACAGGCATGAAAAAATAACAAATATGATAAAAACAAGAATGAAGTCATTATTGGTTTTATCATCATAATCCTTTTTCTCTTTCAAGCCGAGATTCCTGCATACCGCATCCACCCCCACCAGCGACCCCAGTCCCTGCTGGCTCCCTGAGCGGAGAAGGGGCTGTGTTCAGCTCTTTCCCCAACAATCTGGAACTTTTCGAGAGCCAGGCCCAGGGCTCAGGCCTCCTGAGGCCTCCAGTATTTGCAGGGAGGGGCTGTCAGCGATTCGACCGATGTTACTGGTTTAAGACAGTGATGGGGGAAAAGAGAAGGTTGTAATAGCACAATGTCGGAGTCGTCGAGAATCAACTCCTCTCTGAATCTGTTTCCTCATTTAGAAAATGGGCATAAAACAGTCTCTCTCATAGGGTTGATGGGAGGATTCAGTGAGGTGAGACAGGGAAAGGGCTCCGCACCGGGCCTGGCGTGCAATAAGTGCTTGATAAATGTTCGCTATTATTATCTTATTAACATTCGAGATAAGATCTTGGGGATGGGGTTTTGCAGGTGCCCATCTCCTCCCTCCTCGTCCCCATTGGGCCCAGACCCAGCTTTGAAGATGAGGTCTGGGTGAGGTCCGCAGCCCCCGCCCCCCAACAGAAATCTCCAAACCCTTCTGGCAGGGGCGGGAACCGCGACGTGTACCCACCGGGCATCAATCAGTCCCAAGGCAGTGTGGGGGCTTCTACCCACCTCCTGCAAAGGGCCGTCCCGCCAGCCGCATCCTTCTTGATGACCTCCCGGGCGCGCCCCCTCCCGCCCCCGCTCCAGACTCACCCTTTCCGGGGAACTCCGGCTCGAACCTAGGACCCCGCCCCGCCCAGCAGCCAGGGTCAGCCGCCGCTTGATCGCCGCTGGGACACCGCCTCCCATTGGCTGCCTGAAACGGGCACACTCATTGGCGGCCGCTCTGCTCCGCCCCCCCCGCTGCTACGGCGGCGCTCCCATTGGTGCGGGCTTCATGCTTTGCTCAGCAGCGGGCGGGAGTGTGAGGTCTTGCCGGGGCAAGGCTGCTTCCATTACCCACGCGGGCGGTGGGCCTAAGTCAGGCTTCCGTACCTGAACTTGGTGCAAGCCCAGGTCCTCAGCTCGGCAGTCTTTCAGTCCTCCAACTCCCCTGCCATATGGCCGTACATCTGTCCTGCCTTTCGTCCCTGTCTGCCTGGCCAGCCCTGCTTGGCGGCCTGAGACCCCCTTCCTCTAAGGGAGGCATTTCCGGCCCACCAGCTCACATCCCTTTTCTGATCACCTGTAGCCCTGTCTTCCGAGGGCCCCTTGCTCTCAAGGTAGCAGCTTGGACGTCCCACCTGATCCGAGTTCTGATGCCTACACAGTAGGTCGCTGTCATTTTACAGAAAAGGCTATGCGCTGAGCCTTTTCCACGCGTTATCTCATTTGATGCTAGCAGGAGTTCCTCTGGGGACTGTTATCCCCATTTCTCAGAGAAAGAAACTGAGGTCCAGAGAGGTGACAGACTCTCTCCTTGACCAAACTGTAGTCTTCTGAACCTTCTTCTCGACTACTCCTCAACCTTGGCAACAGTCCTGTCTTTGGCCTGCACAGTACAGTCTAAGCAAAGAATCCTTCTAAGTCATCCCCCAACCCTTGATATCTGATCAAGTTTCTCATTCCCCACCATTGATGTATACATCCTTGGACTCTCTTTAGCAAGAATCCCCCTACCCTCAATGTCTCCATGGACCTCACCACTCTGCTCTGGCTGTCAGTCCCCAGCTGTCTTTGCTGCATTCAGAGTTGAGCCCAATGCTCTCCCCTTTTGCAATCCGCCTATCACAATAGTCCTGAATAAAGTCTTCCTTACTGTTCTGTGAATGAAAAATATTGCCTGCCATATCAATAAACAAAGGATGTTGTAGCCATCAAGCCGTCACATTACAGCCCCCCAGATGGTGACCCTGGAGGGAACTCAGGATAGAAAGAAGATGCCCAGCATCAAGCCATCAGCCACAGCACACCACACCCCCCAACCCCCGCAATGATGCACCCTGAGGAGACTCCGGATGAGAAAGCCCAGGATACTGGCCCTAGATAGCTGAGGTGCCTATCAAAGGAACGACTTCAGTGAGCCCAGACTCTTGCATCTTCCCATACATAGAAAAGTACTAAATTCCTTAACTTGAGATAGCTGGTTTTCTTTAATTAACAATAATCTTTCGATGTTCCGACTACCTGGTCTTTGATGCAAAAACTCCTGTATATCCTGGATCCCCACTTGCCTCTTCAGAGCAATCTCTCAGAGTTATCTGAGATGCTGTGTCCCAGACTTAATTCTCAGTTTTGTCTGCTGAATAAAATATAACTCTCAACTTTTAGGTCATGCTTTTGTTTTTTTTCAGTCGACAGTTTTTAACAAGTGTCAGAGTCATTTTTTTCTTTAACAGAGGCTGAGTAACTTTCCGAGGTTAGTTAGTTTCCCAGCACAAAAGAGCAGAACCAGGTTTATTTCTGAAGGTGGAGCCATAACTGCTGTGGCCAAGGGCATGTGGCTACTCATCTTAGTTTGAGAAAATGGGGGGAGAAACAGACTCTTCTTCACAGGGCAGCTATGGAGATTCAATGTGAAGTTGTAGATAGAGACTTAGCCTAGCACCTGGAGGGTAGTGAGTGCTAGGAACTTGGGAACTGGGGACTCAACAGTGATGCATCCTGACAAGGGAATAACTTGCAACTGGGGAAAAAAAAAAAAAAAAAAAGAGGAGCTCTGTACTGATATGGAGACATCTCCAGAGTGTCTGTATATTTCATAACAGAATGAAATATATAGAATAAAGAGAATGTGTTATATTTCCCTGTGCCTGCTCAGCCCGCCTATGGGAAGACTCAAGAGAAATATAGAAATATTGGTTAGCTCAAGGAAAAAAATTTCAGAGAATCTCAGGAAAAAAAATCTCACATTTGTCTCACACCAACCTTGGGTTCATCAGCAAAATCTCACCCCTCCTGGTCCAGCCCCCATCATCATTTGCCTGGACCAATGCAGTTGCTTCTATCCTGGTCTGAGGCTCCTCCCCTTGCCCCTGCCCACCCCCACCTCCTTGTCTATCCTCCCTGCATCACCCACAGGGCATCTGTGAGCATCTGAGCACAATCTCCTATCCTTTATAGATATGGGTGATCGGGCCCAGAGCCTGATTGTGTGGGTTACAGAATTGTAAAACCATTTAAATGCTCAGGGTCTCTTATGCTAAGGTAAGGGCACTGACTGGAGAGGTTTGGAATGGAAATATTGGGCAGACACAGATGACCCTGAGAACTTTGACCCCATCAATACACTTGTCTGAAGGAGTTGGCCCTTCTACGTGTGATATTGTGATATAACAAGAAATATATATTTGGTCTTCATCCCTGATTCCTGGCACAGAACTTCGAAAACTCTTGAAACTTGTTGAGTGAAAGAGCTGATAGCATCATGTTTTGTTATAGTATTTGGGTTTAGTTCCTGGTTCCTGGCTCAGAGCTCCTAAAACCCTTGGAATTTCCTGAGTGACAGAGGTGAGAGATGAGAAAAACATGTTTTGTTTTTCGGTCTAAGCCTGAGCAGCCATACCCGAGTTTATGCTAATGAAGTGACTCATGGATGGCCCTGGAGATTGTCAAACTAAGTGAAGTAAGCCAGATAGAAAAAGACAAATACCGTATGATATCACTTATAGGAGGAATCTAAAAAAAAATGATACAAATAAACTTATTTACAGAACAGAAACAGACTCACAGACTTAGAGAACGAACTTATGGTTATGGGGGGGGAGGGTTGTGGGGAGGGATAGACTGGGAGTTTGGGAATGACGTGTACACACTGTTATATTTAAAGTAGATAACCAACAAGGACCTACTGTGTAGCATAGGGAGCTCTGCTCAATATTCTGTAATAACCTAAATGGGAAGAGAGTTTGGAAAAGAATAGATACACTTATATGTATAACTGAATCACTTTGCTGGACACCTGAAACTAACACAACACTGTTAATCAACTAGACTCCAATATAAAATAAAAATTTAAGAGACTTCCCTGGTGGTCCAGTGGCTAAGACTCCCCACTCCCAACGCAGGGGGCCCGGGTTCAATCCCTGGTCAGGGAACTAGATCCCACATGCTGCAACTAAGAGTTCACATGCTGCAACTAAAGATCCTGCATGCCTCAACGAAGATCCCGAATGTGGCAACCAAGACCCGGCGCAGCCAAATAAATATTTTAAAATATAAAAAGAAAAAAAAAAACTTTCATGAGCTTCACCCGTGCCCAGTTTTAAAGAAACCACAATAATAGAACAAACCAAATACCCAGGCCAAGAAATAAACCCTCACCACTCCCCAGAAGCTCCTGATTCTGAATCAGCAAGTCCATCTTCCTGTCCCCTTCACCTGCTATATTTTTCTTAGCAACCTTTATGACAGTCTGACGTTCCACTGGAAGTCTCTTTGAGCACTGGTTTTAATGCCTGGCTTCCATTCTAGAACGTCAGCTCCACAAGGGTTCTCCACTGTGTCCTCAGTGCCTGGAATTGTGTCTGGCACCCAGTAGGTTCCAAGAAGCTGGTGAAGTGAATGATCTACGGAGATGTCTAGGCCGGGGCTACTGTCCTGCTCTGCTGCGGAAGGGCTGGCCATGGCCTTCCGGCCTCAGCTTCCTCTTTGCCACTAGGACGGCAGCAGCAGGAAACCAAGTGTGCCAGATTCTTCAACAGCCAGCCTGGATGAGGTCGGTTGGCCTCGCTGGGCCTGGAGGCCAGACTACAGAGGGCGGGCTGGGCCTGGGACCTGCTGTCTACCACCCGAGGAGGGACCGACAGGAAGTGTCAGAGTGATTAATAATAACAATAAGGGTAATAAACCCAGTCATAATAATAGACTCTAATAATAGTTCACATTTTTCTAGGCTGGATGCCGTCTGGGCCCAGGCATTCTTGAGAGAGAATTCTCTTGAGTTGAGAATTCAACTCATTCCTCAGTTGAGAATTCTCTGAGCCCTCTCAGTTTCTTTTAAAGTGGAACGAGTACCCCACTTGACAGCTGGAGAAAAAATAGGACATGGAGGCCACGGGG
This sequence comes from Globicephala melas, assembly GCF_963455315.2. Taxonomy (NCBI): domain Eukaryota; kingdom Metazoa; phylum Chordata; class Mammalia; order Artiodactyla; family Delphinidae; genus Globicephala; species Globicephala melas. The sequence goes on along the minus strand of NC_083316.1, from coordinate 164,253,454 downwards.
AAGGCTCATGTGCTGCCCCCCAGGCCTGAGTCTTCTTTCCTGAACTCCTACATCTCAGCTGGGGTCCAGCCCCAGCAGGGAGGCTCCGGGTTACCCCACCAACCATGGGGGTTTGCCTAGGACCGAGGGGGGTTCCCAGGCAAGGGACTTTCCAGGTTAAAATTGGGACAGTCCTGGGCACACTGAGACTACTGGTCACCCTGCTTCAGTGGTTTTTTTTTTTTAGGAGGAAGCTAGAATTGGGGAATTCCCCAGACTCTGAGAGGCCTGCTGGGGCCTCCCTAGAGCTCCTGCCAAACCAGGGAAAAGTCAGGGGCTGCTAAATTAAAACAAAAATCTCTTTGTGTCCTTTTGAATGGGAGGGTTCAGGAAACAGTCAGCCCCCTCGCCAAAACAGTTATGAGGTCGGTTGGGAATCCTTCCTTTGTATGTGTGTGGACACATGGCCTCTAGAACATTCTCATAAGTAGCCACAGACAAGCACATTCTGTGCTGAACTCCAGAGGAAACAGAGGAGTTACACACAGGAAGGCTGGAGCCAGAAGGCCAGTGTGATCCCAAGCCATCTCTCAACCTCACCATACCTCAGTTTTTTCTTCTACAAAATGGGGCTAATTGGAGCCCCAAACTCAGAGGTGTGTGTCAGGATCATCAAATGAATTAATATACATAAAGAGCCAGGCACAGAGCAACTGGTATTATCTTTTTTATTTCACAATATTTCTTAGATATCTTTCTTTTCCACTGTGTATAGATCTATTTGGTGGATTTTTTTTTTTTTTTTTTTTTTTTTTTTGCTGTGCCTCGCGGCTTGTGGGATCTTAGTTCCCTGACCAAGGATCGAACCCGTCCTTCGGCAGTGAAAGCTTGGAGTCCTAACCACTGGACCGCCAGGGAATTCCCCAGAACTGTTGTGTTTTGTTTTTAATTAATTTTTATTGGAGTATGGTTGCTTTACAATGTTGTCCCAGAATTGTTTTAATATGAAATATTTCAGGCATCCAAAAAGGTGTCGAGATAAATAAAAACATCACCTAGGCACCAGACGGAAACAAACCCAGTGTCCATCAACAGAGGAATGAACAAACAAAATGTAATATAACCGTACAATGGAATACATTTGACCCTTTGTATCCACGGGTTCTGAATCCCGGATTTAACCAACCATAGATGGAGAATAATCAAAAAAAAAAGGAAATTCCACAAAAAAGCAAAGACTTGAATTTGCCATACACTGACAATTATTTACATAGCATTTACATTGTATTAGGTGTTGTAAGTAATCTAGAGATGATTTAAAGTGTACAGGAGGATGTGCATAGGTTATATGCAAATACTATGCCATTTTATATAAGGGACTTGAGCATCTGCAGAGTTCGGTATCCATGGGGGGGTCCTGGAATGAAGTTCTGACACATGCTACAGTGGGCATGAAACTTGAAAACCTGTCAAGTGCTGGGACTTCCCTGGTGGTTCAGTGGTTAAGACTCTGTCTCGGGCTTCCCTGGTGGCGCAGTGGTTGAGAGTCCGCCTGCCGATGCAGGGGACACGGGTTCGTGGCCCGGTCCGGGAAGATCCCACATGCCGCGGAGCGGCTGGGCCCGTGAGCCATGGCCGCTGAGCCTGCGCGTCCGGAGCCTGTGCTCCACAACGGAAGAGGCCACAACAGTGAGAGGCCCGCGTACCGCCAAAAAAAAAAAAAAAAGACTCTGCACTCCCAGTGCCCAGGGCCCGAGTTCGATCCCTGGTCAGGGAACTAGATCCCGCATGCGCAACTGAAGATCCCGCATGCCTCTAATGAAGATCCTGTGGGCCACAGCTAAGACCTGGCGCAGCCAAATAAATAAATAAATATTTTAAAAAAAGAAAACATATTAAGTGCAAGAAGCCAGATACAAGAAGACAAATATTGTATGTTTCCACTTTATAGGCGGTCCCTAGAGGAGACAGAAAGTAGAATGGTGGGGGCCAGGGGTTTCAGGAGCGGGAGGGAGAGTCAGTGTTTAACAGGAACAGAGTTTCAGTCTGGGGAGATGAGAAAGTTCTGGAGATGGACGGTGGTGAGGGTTGCGCAACAATGTGAATGTCCTTAGTGCCCCTGAACTAGAAACTTAAAAATGATTTAAACGTGAAATTTTATGTTATGTGTATTTTAACCACAATGTTTAAAAAATCAGGGGGAAGTGAGGTTAGTGAAATGGACAAAGGTGGTCAAAATGTACAAATTTCCAGTGATAAAATAAATAAGTCCTGGGGATGTAACGTAGAGCATGGTGACTAATAATACAGTATTGTATAACTGAAAGCTGCTAAGATGGTAGATCTTAAAAGTTCTCATCACAAGAAAAAAGTTTTTGTAACTATGTATGGTGATGGATGTGAATTGGACTTATAGTGGTGATCGTTTCACAGTGTATACAAATATCAAATCATTATGTTTTTCCTGAAACTAACATAATATTATATGTCAATTATACCTCAATTCTCTTTTTTTTTTTTTTGGGCTGCGCCGCAGGGCTTGCGGGATCTTCCCTGACCAGGAATTGAACCCGCGCCCTCGTCAGTGAAAGCACAGAGTCCTAACCACTGGACTGTCAGGGAATTCCCTCTCAATTTTCTGAAAATCTAAAAGAATTGTCTGTGTGCCCTCCACTGAGCTAAAAAACAAAACAAAACAAAACCAGCATAAATACCGTGGAGGATCTCAGAGTTCCACTCTCCACTTCCATCCCTGGAGGGAAGTATTTGCTGTCCCTTCCTCCCCCTAAGCAATGAGTAAGGGCCACTTTTCATTTAGTCAATACGTATCTCTTGAGCACCTACTTTACGCTCGGCCTTGTTCTAGGTCCTGGCAACACAGCAGGGAAGAGAACAGATAAAATTCCCTGCACTTGTGGCGTGACATTCTAGATGGGACGACAGACAAGAACAAGGATAAACAAGTAAAAATATATAGTGTGGCAGATAGTGATACGATATAGAAAAAGCAAAGGAGGGAGATGACGTCACTGGAGATCGGGTGGCCTGGGACCATCTTTCTGATCTGCAGGAGCTGAGGTGGAGACACAAGGATGTCAGGGGTAGGGTGTACCAGGCAGCGGGAACAGCTGAGGCAAAGGTCTGGAGGAGAAGGCTGTCCTTGAACTTGATGTAATTCCTATCTATCTGCTGGGCCCCATAACTTGCTTCACTGCATTTCTTTTTTCTTCTTCTTCTCATTTCATTATTTCTTTTTAATTTTATTTTTTAATTAATTTATTTATTTATTTATTTATTCTTGGCTGTGTTGTGTCTTCGTTGCTGTGCACGGGCTTTTCTCTAGTTGTGGGGAGCAGGGGCTACTCTTTGCTGCAGCGCGCAGGCTTCTCATTGCGGTGGCTTCTCTTGTTGCAGAGCATGGACTCTAGGCATGCGGGCTTCGGTAGTTGCAGCACGTGGGCTCAGTAGTTGTGGCTCGCAGGCTCTAGAGCACAGGCTCTGTAGTTGTGGAGCATGGACTTAGTTGCACCGTGGCATGTGGGATCTTCCCCAAGCAGGGATTGAACCCATGTTCTCTGCATTGGCAGGTGGACTCTTAACCACTGTACCACCAGGGAAGTCCCTCATTATTTCTTTTAACAATTAATTAATTTTAAAATATTTATTTATTTATTTTTGGCTGCGTTGTGTCTGTTGCTGCACGTGGGCTTTCTCTAGTTGCGGCGAGCAGGGGGCTACTCTTCATTGCAGTGCATGGGCTTCTCATTGCGGTGGCTTCTCTTGTTGTTCACCGCATTTTTGTTCATGAATTTCATCCATATTGATGTGAGTTACTCTCCCTGGTTTCACTGCTCTGTCATGCAGCACTGTACACATTAATAGGCTATAATTTATTTGTCCCTTCCCCCGTGAATGGACAGTTATGTGAAATCCAATTTTGTGGTCTCAATGTCTCCAGGAAACAAAATTTTCCAACCCTTTTTTTTCTTTTTAATTGTTTTTTTGGATTTTTTTAAAAAATAAGTAATTCATTCACATAGTTCCAAATCGAAAAGGCACAAAATGGTTTTGAGGACAAGTCCCCACTCTGCTTCCAGCCCCCTGACACCCATCTCATTACTGAATTCAAAACATGCTATGGTTTAATGGTTCCTCAAAAAGAATTACCAGGGGCTTCCCTGGTGGCGCAGTGGTTGAGAGTCCGCCTGCCAATGCAGGGGATGCGGGTTTGTGCCCCGGTCCGGGAAGATCCCACATGCCGCGGAGCGGCTGGGCCCAGTGAGCCGTGGCCACTGAGCCTGCGTGTCCGGAGCCTGTGCTCCGCAACGGGAGAGGTCACAACAGTGAGAGGCCCACATACCACCAAAAAAAAAAAAGAATCACCATACGATCCAGCAATTGCGTTTCTGAGTGTATACACAAGAAAGCACAGACTCAGAGAGATGTTTGTACATCTGTGTTCATAGCATCATTATTCACAATAGGCAAGAGATGGGAAGCAACCCAAGTGTCCAACGATGGATGAGTGGGTAAACAAAATGTGGTGTATTCTACAATGGAATATTATTCAGCCATAAAGAAAAAAAAAGAAGGAAATTCTGGCACATGCTACACCATGGATGAAACTTGAAAACACTATATTAAGTGAAATAAGCCAGGAACAAAATTACAGATATTTTATGAGTGGGGACTTAAGTGTTTAATGCATACAGAAATTCTCATACTTGGACTTCCCTGGTGGTGTAGTGGTTAAGAAGCCGCCTACCAATGCAGGGGACACAGGTTTGAGCCCTGGTCCGGGAAGATCCCACATGCCACGGAGCAACTAAGCCTGTGCGCCACAGCTACAACTACTGAGCCCACGTGCCACAACTACTGAAGCCTGAGTGCCTAGAGCCCGTGCTCCGCAGCAAAAGAAGCCACCACAATGAGAAGCCCATGCACCGCATCAAAGAGTAGCCCCCGCTAAAATAAAATTAAAAATAAATAAATTAATTTAAAAAATGAAGTATACAATTCAATTAAAAACAATAAAGTCTTGTACTTAATACCACTGAATCGTACCCCTCAAAATTGTTAAAATGGGGACTTTCCTGGCGGTCCAGTTGTTGTGACTTCCAGATCCCACTGCAGGGGCCGTGGGTTTGATCCCTGGTCAGGGAACTAAGATCCTGCATACCACGTGGCATGGCAAAAAACAAAACAAAACAAAACAACCCAAAATGGTTAAATGATAAGTTTTGTTATGCACATTTTACCACAATTAAACACACACACACACACACGTGCGCGCACTTACGGAATGCTTACCCTGTGCTGTGTTCTCAGCCGTGGGGTTTTAGCCATGAACAAAACACAGGAATCCCTGCCTTCAGGAAGCTTACATAAACCAGATAAATACTAATAAGCCCACTTGTGGGTTTTGTTGGAAGGTGGAAGTGGTGGGCAGAGAAGAGTGGAGCAGATAAAGGGTATAGGGTGCAGGAGTAACTTGTTTTAGGCTCTGTCCTCAGCACCCAGTGTAATTCCAGGCCCCCGGCCGGATATGTGTTGCCTATGAGCAGCTGTGTATTCAGGGCTTCCTCCTATAGCCACAAAAAAAGAGGACATTGCTTCACTCAGCTTCCATGTCCTTGGCTTCTGGTGGGTTCTGCCGATGGGGAAGGCTGACAGGAGATCAGAGGTGGGAGAAAGACGAGGGTCCCTATTCCCTCCCTGCCCAACCACAGTTGGGCAGTGGTGGTTTCTCTGTGGCCACATAACCTGCAAGGAGCCCCTTCTTCACGGCTCCAGATGTCAGCAAGTTCTGCTCCCTTCCCATTCTCTTTAGTCCTGTCGAAATCTTCCCACTGTTGCTAGTTCCGGGTGCCTTATGGAATTACAACGCCCCAAAGATGTCCATGCCCTAATCGCCAGTGAGAATCAGGAATTAAGAATGCTACTCAGCTGACTTTAAGGTAGGGAGATTAGCACTTGCTTCAGCGGCACGTATACTAAAATTGGAAGGATACAGAGATTAGCATGGCCCCTGCACAAGGATGACGCGCAAATACGTGCATCATTCCATATTAAAAAAAAATGATAGGGAGATTATCTTGGTGGACTCAGTGTAACCACAAAGGTCCTTAAAAGTGGAACGGGGAGGGGACTTCCCTTGTGGCGCAGTGGTTAAGAATGTAGGGGACACAGGTTCGAGCCCTGGTCCAGGAAGATCCCACATGCCACGGAGCAACTAAGCCCGTGCGCCACAACTACTGAGCCCGTGCTCTAGAGCCTGCGAGCCACAACTACTGAAGCCCACGCACCTAGAGCCCGTGCTCCGCAACAAGAGAAGTCACCGCAATGAGAGGCCCACGCACTGTAACGAAAAGTATCCCCCGCTCGCCGCAACTAGAGAAAGCCCGCGTGCAGCAACAAAGACCCAATGCAGCCAAAAATAAATAAATAAATAAATTTATTTCTTTTTTTAAAAAGTGGAATGGGGAGGCAGAAAAAGAGGTCAGAGTGATGTGGCAGAACTTGATTCATCTTTGCCATCTTTGAAGATGGAGGAAGGGGGCCATGCGCCAAGGCGCACAGGCAGCCCCTAGAAGCTGGAAACAGCAAGGAAATGGATCTTACCCAGAGCCTCCAGAAGGATCACAGCCCTGCCAATGCCTTGATTTTAGCGCAGCGAGACCCATGTTAGACTTCTGACAGGCGGAAGTGCAAGGTAATGCATTTGTGTTGAAGCCACTAAGTTTGCGGTGATTTGTTACAGCAGCCACAGAAAATGAATCCACTCAACACACATCTGTTGGTTCTCCTGTCCCACTCACATCATTACATTTTGTTCAGTGAAACCCTTTGGAGTGGAATTCTGTTTGCCGCTAAGACCCAGCCAATCATGCTTCTGGGAGCTTACTCTATAGGTGGGATGCCTGTCTTCGTGGAAAATGGTGCGCAAAGGTATGTTTCGCTGCATTGCTTGTAAAATTAGAGACGGAAAAACTTGCAAGTGTTAAAAACGCTGGTGAAATAAATGCTGAGATGTGCACATACTGGAGCTTTCTACCAGAGTAGAAAGAATGAGGAAGTGCTGATGAACTGATAAGGAAAAATCTGCAGGGCCACAAGGTTCAGTGAGAAACAGCAAAGACGCGCGTCGCTGACTGCAGTGTGTCAGCTCTGTGTGAAAAAGGAACGGAAGGGGTAAGATTACATTTGAACTTACAAAAAGAAACCCTGGAAGGAGTCACGAGACACCGTATACGGTGGGCTCCCATGGCTGGGGGCAGGGAACAGCGTGGGTGGTGGGTGAGTAGAGAGAGAACCTACTCTATGTGTCTCTCTTAATAGCTGGTGTTTTAAATCCTAGCCGGTGTTAGGGTGAGGCAGGCGAGGCATGAAAGCAAAGAGGGCGCCAACTCAGTAATCGAGATAAATATTTTAATGTAATATTTTCCAAAAACACCATTAATGTGAAAAAAAAACATGATGAACAAAACATTGAAATTTTAAGTCAAAAATCAGTAACAGGGCTTCCCTGGTGCCTCAGTGGTTAAGAATCCGCCTCCCAATGCAGAGAACACGGGTTCGAGCCCTCGTCCGGGAAGATCCCACATGCCGCGGAACAACTAAGCCCGTGCGCCACAACTACTAAGCCTGCACGCCACAACTACAGAAGTCCATGCACCTAGAGCCCGTGCTCCACAAGAAAAGCCAACGCAATGAGAAGCCCACGCACCGCAACGAAGAGTAGCCCCCGCTCGCTGCAACTAGAGAAAGCCCGGGCACAGCAACGAAGACCCAATGCAGCCAAAAATAAATAATTTTTTTAAAAAAATCAGTAACAGCGCTGAATTCTACTGAAGCCTGAGGTCAAACAAAATATCAGGAATATGGATTCTATCTTTGAAAGTTTTACAGTAAAGTATTAACAAGTTGACGATCCTGAGTGGATCCTGGATGGGTAGGGTTTATCCAGGGCCTTAGGAGGGCCCCCCATACCCCCCGCCACCAGCCATTCTCATCTATATGAAAAGCATTAGGCAATGCCACTCAGGTTTGCAGCTCACTGTTGACCCCTGGTGGTGATCAGCTTGGACACAAAGGCATTTACTGAGGGCCAGGACCCCTTCGGGGCGCTGGGAATATTTTAGGACCAAGACTCAGTTTGTGCCGTGGTGGTGCTCACAGCATAAAGGAGACAGCAATACACACATCAGCAAAACCAGGCAGGTGAAGAAGCTGCGAGGCCAGACGTGATGGGTGACTCAAAAGGCGGGTCAAGGAGGACCTCTGGGAGGAGGTGGCAGAGCTCTGATTGGAGTGAGAAGCAGCTGCCAAGGGGTGGTGTCCCCCAGAAGAGGTGGGCAGTGGGCTTCACGACCCTTGGTATTTCATGTCTTAAAAGTTGATGTGTCCTTGTTTATTATAGTATTCTTTAAGCCTTTCCTGTGGCCCGAATATTCCATTACCTTTTAAAGGAAGACTGCTTTCAAAAGATTACTTTTTCAAGGGAAGGGTGTTCAAGCAGAGGGACGGGCATGTGCCAAGGCCCAGATTTTGAGCACCTGGGTACCAGGCGCCATGCTTGCCTGTACATTATCTCACCTACACCTCATCGCAACCCTGGGAGGAGAGCATGAACATTACTCTCATTGTACAGAGGGGGACACTGAGGCTGAGGAAAGTGCCCAAGGTCACACTGATAAGAAAAACTTGAAAGTGCTTAAGGATCAGCAAGGAGGGAGTTGATGAGAAGGGGAGGACATGAGACGACGGCAGGGAGGTGACCAGGCAGATGGTGTAGGGCCTGACGAACTGCAGGGAGGTCTTAGGCTTCTGCTCTGAGGGATGTGCCCTGACTCAGGTGTTCACAGGTGCCCACTGGCGGCTGCCTGCTGGGGTCCAGTGAGGGCAAGGAAGACAGGGAAGAGGCTGGAGTGGGCATGCAGGCCAGAGGTGACAGGGACCTGAACCAGGGTGGAGGACGAAGGGCCGTGGACAGACTCAAGATTTGTTTTGGAGGCAGAGCTGGCCACGTGGAAGGTGAGACACGGTGCAAGTTGATGCTCCTGAACGGACGCTGGGGGGTGGCTCAGAGGGATGAGATAATCCCAAGACTTACGGGGGGGGGGGGGGGGGGAGTGAGAACCCTTGACACAAAGGTGTCCTGAGGAAGTGTTCCAGGCGGCGGAACGACACATTCCTGGAGAGCCTGGAGTGAGGACGGAGGACATTGCCCATTTGCTGCAGGTCAAAGCTGGGGGCATCACAAGCCCAGCCGCCAACACTGACCAGGGTTCCCTCCCACCCTGCAAGAGAAGAGCTGTGCCAGCCCTCCTGAGGTCTCGCGGAGCATCTGAAATCCTTTATTGGAAGATAATTGCTGTTTACTATGTAGGAGACTCAACAGCAGATGAACAGTGAAAACGGGAGCCCACAGTGACTGGGGCAGGGCCCTCAGCTGGGGACCCCACCCATACCCTGTGGACCAGCCTGGCAACCTCTACCCCTCCCTGGACCCCCAAGCCTTTGGCATAATGCTGAAGTGGGGGAGCTGCAGGCAGTGAAGCCCCTTGACTCAAAGCAGACTTGGATGAGCGCTCAGGGAGTGGGGTCAGTGGAGGGGGGTGGGCAGGCCCCTCCGGGCTAGGTGTGGGAGCAGCCAAAGTGGAGGAAGCCAGGAGCTGGGGAGATGGTGTCTATTTTTGTTTTCTGAAAAGGGGCGCACAGGGGCCTGCAGGCAGTCGGGCAGCAGCTGAGGTGGGTTATGCGCTGACGTCTTTCTCGTCGCCCCGACTGGAGGCTTCCAGCAAGGGGTCCCCGGGACCCGCCTCCTCCTCTTCTTTGGCCTCACTGGACTTGGAGTTGGGGACCCAGAGGCCGGAGTCGATGCAGCGCTGCATGTGGTACTTCGCGTCCTGCAGGGAGAAGGGTGGGTTGGTGAGGCTGGGCTGCCATCTTCTGGTGGCCCACCTGTCCCCCGCACATCCTCGAGCCTGCTTCCTGCTCTTTCTAGATTACAGCTTTACCAAAGAACTGCGCGCAATGATGGAAATGGCCTGTAATCTGTGCCGTACAATATGGTAGCCACCAGCCACGTGTGGCTACCGAGTACTTCAAATGTGGCTGGTGCAGGGGAACTTTAAAGCTCACTTAACTTTAATTCAAGTTTAAACAGTGTAGTCTAGAACAAGGGTGAGCAAACTTTTTTGTAAAGGGCCAGACAGTAAATATCGTTGGCTTGCGGGCCCTATGGTCTCTGTCAAAACCTCTCAACCCATCATGCCTCAACTTTATGGTTGTAGCACAAAACCAGCCACAGACAAGATGAAAATAAACCAGCCTGGCTGCTGCATTCCAATCAAGTTTTATGTAGAGACAGGCAATGAGCCTGCAAGCCATAGCCGGAAGACCCTTGGTCTAGATGTTCATTCCCACAGAAGCATCTAGAAACCCTGGGCCAGGTCTTGCGACTAGACTTTTTACAGATGAGGAAAGCAGTGTGGCCAACGGGGTGAGACAGGCAGCAGGAATGGGGTCAAACCGAGGTCTATCAAGACTCAAAGTATTTATCTACCAGCGCGGTGACTGCTCGAAACAACTGCTGTTTTTACCAGCACCTACTACGTGCTCAGCCCTCCCCATGGATTTCGTGAGTTAATATCGAGAGAAAGTGGTTTGATGAGGTAACTGAGGCTGGAAAGGGACCCCCTCCTTGGGCCACTCTGAGCTGCTGGCAAAGGTGGGGTCAGCTGGTGTGCTCATCAACAGCCCGCAGGGACAGGGACACTCAATCTGGACGCCGGGCACACAGTAGGTGCTCAATAAATGTAAGTGGGCAGGTGGCACAAAGCCTGGCTGCCTCGTGTGCTGGCCACACGGTGACAAAACGTCCCTTGTTCCTTTGAGAAGCCCAGGAGGGACACTTCTACCAATGATGTGGGCAGCAGAGCTGGAGGGGGCGGGGGAGACACATCGCTCGCCCAGGTGGGCTTGGGCGCAGTTACTCACGGTGGGGTCCATCTTGCTGATGGCATCTTGGAGCATCTGCACATCCTTCACGTCAAAGCATTTCTGGAGTTCCTGTGGGTGCACAGGGGTGGGGTCAGGGCCTGGGTCCCAGGGAGCCTGGGGACCCCACTGGCTGCCTGCCTGCTGCCCGCCAGGGCCCAGGGGGCCGCACCTCAGGGAGGGACTCGTAGACCTCGACGGGGTCCAGACCGCCGGGGCCAAGCCGCTTCCTGCGCTCCTCCTCCTCGTACTCCTTCATGGCCTTCTCGATGCGCAGCTTGGCCCGGCCCCGCACGCGGTCTTTGAAGGCCTCCAGCTCGTCGTTGAAGCCCTCCATGTACTGACGGTCAGCAGTCTGCGGGGGGCAGGGGCGTGCACAGGATTGAACTGGGGGAGCCAAGACCGCCCCACTGCAGGTCCTCAGAGACGCCCCAGGGCTCCCTGCATCTGCTCCTGAACTGACTGACAGGCACCCTGGGCCTCAGGGCTCTCCTCTGCCTCCTCTGAGCTCGACTTTACACCTCTGTGCTCACGACCCCCTGCCCGCACAAGCCCCTGAACCTCAGACTCGTGACACCCACCTCCTCCGGGTCCTCCTGTGGAGTTTAGCGGGCATCTCAAATGCAACACAGCCACCCCGGAGCTCCCGGTCACACCCCTTAGTCTGTCCTGCAGCTCCCCCAGCTCAGCAGGGATAGCTTTGCTCTTCAGGTGCTCAGGTAAGAAACCCACAGGCATCCTTGACTCTGGCCCTCACCCCAGCTTAGGACTTTCAGCACATCGTGCCAGCTCGGCTTTCCAAATCTGCCCAGGAGCCGACCACTCGTCAGCTCCTCCGTGGCCCAGCCCTCTCCTGACTGAGGAGAGGACTGATCACAGGGGCTTGAGTCCAAGTAAACCCATGTCTGTCTCCCCCAGTGGACCGCGGGCTGGTTCCCTGAGGAGGACCGCCCTCCACTGCGCCCTGGCCACGCCGGCCCCTCCCCACCTTGATCTTGGTGAAGAACTGCCGGAAGCAGGCACGGGGGTCCACCTTCAGGCTCTTGGCCAGCTCCAGGATGAACTGCATGACGATGGTCTGGTGGGCCACCTGCTCCATCAGCGCACATTTCTGCCAGGGGAAACAAGCACGGCGCCACCAAGTGGCGGACCCAGGGCACAGCCGAAACCTCCCCAGCCCCGAGGGCGGGCTCCACATACCTCCTCCACCTCTAGGTCAATGCACCAGATGACCAGGTAGTTGGCGGTCTCCTCGCACACCAGGTGGGCGTTGTCCGACAGGTACTTCTGGCTGTCATCCCAGCGGCGGAGCATGCCTGCGGGAAGGTGTTGGCAAGGTGTTGGAAGGGCCCTGGAGGCAGAGGCTAGCCCCTTGTCACGTGCACCGCCCACCGGGCCCCCACCTGGGCCCAACTTACCGAAGTGCTTGATCTGTTTCTCATACTTCTCCACGAAGGTTTTGTGTTTCTGTTCCCTCACCTCCTCCGACTCCTCCTCCGCCCGCTCAGGCTTGGTATTGACCATGCTCTGTGGTGGGGTGAGAAGGGGAGTGGGCTGGGGCGAGGCTGTGCGGCGCCTCAAGCGTGGCCGGGTGGGCCGCGGCCGCAGCGCCCATCCCATCCAGGGTGGAGGTGGTGACGGCGCCATGAACATCAGCGTGGCGGGAGCGTGGGCGTGGCAGGTGTGGCCTCGGACTAGGGCCTTCGGGCAGATCAGAGGGGGGGTACCGGTGGGGTGCCGCACCTGCCTGGGCCCCCACACATGATCCCCTCACCCGCCACCTCCATCCACCCGTCCCTGGACCTGAGCAGTCCCCTCGGCCACACCTGCCACCGTCTGCCGAGCGCGCCCGGCCCTCGCACACCTTGCTGAAGCCGTCCTTGCTGAGCGTGTCCACATTCCAGGGCATGCTCTTCTCCTTCTTGCGCATCTCCTCCAGCTTCTGCTCCCAGCTCCGCTCCTCCTTGCGCAGCTGCTGTGCCTCGGCCTGCAGCCGCTCCAGCTCGGCCCTGCTGCCCTCGCCCTCGGCCACCTCCAGATCCTTCAGCTTCCGCTGGCACTCGGCCACCTTGCGCTTGCACTCGCGACAGCCCCTGTCCAGCTCCTCCTTTTCTTTCTGGAACTGCTCCATGCGCTCCACCCGGGCCTGTGGGACAGGCACGGCCCATCACTCTGCGGAACGGCTTGTCCCTTGACCCCAGCCCCAGGCCCAGGACCCCAACAGCTGCACCTGGAATGACCCCGGAGAATGTCAGCACCAACCTCCGTGTGCTGGACTCCCAGCTCCCGCTCTCGCTCCTACAGGTGCACCTGAGCCAGGGCGGGTCCCTCTTCTGCTCAGAACCCTCTACGGCTGCCACCTCACTTGGAGCAAAAACCTAAGTCCTCCCTGTGACCCGCAGGGCCGTGCGCAATCTGTCCCGTGCCCTCCATGGCCTCACCTCTTCCTGCTCACCCCCTCCCTCCAGCCACACTGGCTGCCTCACCTTTTCTCGAACCCACTTCAAACCTCAGGGCCCTTGCACTGGCTGTTCCCTTGGCCTGGAATGTTCTCTCCCCAGATACCCCCCACCCCGGCATCCTTAACATCTTCTTTTTAAAAATATATATATTATTTATGTATTCGTTGGCCGCGCCCTGCAGCATGCGAGATTGCGGTTCCCTGATCAGGGGTTGAACCTGTGCCCGCTGCATTGGGAGTGTAGAGTCTTAACCACTGGGCCACCAGGGAAGTCCCCCTTATCATCTTCAAATGTCCCTTACAGGGAATTCCCTGGTGGTCCAGTAGTTAAGACTTCGTGCTTTCACTGCCGAGGGCCCGGGTTCAATCCCTGGTTGGGGAACTAAGATCCCACAAGCTGCGCAGTGCGGCAAAAAAAAAAAAAAAAAAGTCCCTTACAGATGAGGCCTTCCTTGACCACCCAGATGAAGGTCTCAACCTCCCCCTACCCTGCTCTGCTTGACCTTCCTCCTCAGCACTTGTCACCTGACAACAGCCTGTGACAATTATTTATCATGTTTCGGGCACTGTCCTCCTCCAAGGATACTGGCTCCACAAAGGTGTTGTGCCTCCAGAGCTGGGCCTGACACACAGTACGGACTCAGGAAAGCCTTGTTGGATGTAATAAAGTAATAAGATGCTGGATAGAGGCCTCACCCCTCCCCAGGGTCTCAGGTTCCCCCTCCTCCCTGGAGCCACCCTCAGTAACACTCAGGCACCCTCCTGCGCCCACCACGCCCCTCAAGCCACCGCTGCTTGGGTGTCCCACAGGCACCTCCAATTCTGTACCCCAAACTGAACTCCCCACCGGAGCCCCCCAGACCTGTTTTTCTGCTGTGTCCTCCCTCAGCAAAGAGCCTCCCCCTGCCTCCTGTCCCAAGCTGAGGCCTGTTGTGAGCCCTGTCCCTCCCTCTCTGCCACCAAATCCTGACATTATTTTTTTTTGGCCACGCTGCGTGGCTTGTAGGATCACAGTTCCCCGACCAGGGATTGAACCCGGGGCACGGCAGTGAAGGCCTAGAATCCTAACCACTAGGCTACCAGGAAACTCCCCTGACACTTTTCATTTCCAGTTGTTTCTCCAATTTGCTCCACCCCGGGTGCTGCACCTGGATCTGCAGAGGCCCGCTCAGCTCTGTCTCCAGGCCAGCAGGCCCTCCTGAGCCCAGCCTAGTGCCCACCAGCCTCCTGTCCCCCCCTACCCTAGACGCCACTCCTCAGACCTCCTCTTCCACTGCACCCCATCTCCTCAGTCCCCCATCCCGACCCCTATCAGATCACTGGGCCCTGTCACTCTCCAACCCTGCTTGGCTCCCAGCAGTGCCTGCTCAACCCAGACCAATGACTGAACCCTGAGAGGTGTCACCATCTTCCATCGCTGTCGCCCCAATCCAGGCTCGGAACCTGCCACAGGAGTCTTTGAAATGTACCTGTCTGACCACAGCCCTCCCTGCTACCTCAAACTGGAGTGTCTGGGTTCAGAGGGGACCCCAGACCCCTGCCCCACGCTGGCCAGATGGCCAAGGCTCCTTGGGGGGCTGGGTCGCAGGCCGATGCCGGCCCCTGTGGTTGATGCTAGCCCTGAATGGACCAGCTCTCTCCTGACTCTTAGCCTCTGCACATGCTGTTCCTCCCACCTGGAACTCTCTTCCCCTTACTCCATCTGCTTTGTCCCCAAGTCTCAGCTTCGACAAAGCCTTCCCCAAGTGCCCGACCCCCAGAGTCACTGAGCCCCAAAGGCCCCTCTGTGATCATCAGATGACGTGATGAGATGCTAGTGGAAGGCCTTGGGGCACCAGACCTGGGGTCATATCTCACAGCCACCATGTAATGGCCGGGTGTCCCTGGGCCAATCCCCTAACTTCAGTTTCCTCATCTGTCAGATGCAGACAATAGTGCCAAGGTTGCACTGGGAAAAGCAAAAAAGGTTATAAAAGTAGACAGTCCAGAGCCGTGCTGGGTGCTCAGTCAGCACCATTCCCACGTTGGCTACTGTCATTACTGTCTGTCCAAGGGGACAATCTGTCTCTCTCTGGGGACTATACTGGGGCTCAAACAAGAAAATGTACTTCAAGTGCTTAGCTCGATATCCAGTAAATGCTTATAACTGGTAACTGGGAGCAGTTGTTACTGTATCATCAGAGCAGCCCAGCTCCACCACTTACTGGTGATGTGACCTTGGCCAAGTCTCATATCTCTCCCTGCCTTGGTGTCCCCCTCTATGAAATGGGGTCTCACAGGGTTGTTTTGAGGACTAAATGAGTTACTCCCAGGAAACTGCCTGCAACACAGCATTCAGTATACGTGTCCTCAACTGTCATCACCGCCGTCATGGCCACGGCCACGGCCACGGCCACCAGAATGGTCCGCTAACTTGCTTCTGTGCTTTGTTAGAGGCCCTAGCACAGGGCCAGGAAGACGGTGGGTGAGAAGTGGGAGACCTGAATCCTTCTCTAACGCCCCACAGGACCGACATGGCCAACCCTGAGCCTCACTTTTCCCACTCGGATGAGGCCCTCGCCTTGCGGAGGACACATTGTGGCCTCTGCCACCTCTCTTTTTCCACGATGGGACTGTGTCACCTGGAGCCTTCCTGCTGCCTTATGGCATTATAGCTGGCCTTGGGTGGCAGCAGGAATCTACCACACTGCTGGTTTCTGCTGGACGGCCATCAGAATCTTCCCGGCATCCTCTGAGCAGCCGCCAGGGAGGCCAAAGCTAAATAAAGGCCTCCTGGAGCTGCTGGGGGTGGCAGCCTGCCCGGCCTGAGCTTTACGCCTCCGGGAGGGGCTGTAGCAGGCTGGGAAGGGCAGAAGCCTTGGCAGCGAGAAGGGGCCACAGGTATCACTGCCCTCCTTACAGACAGGGGACCCAAGGCTCACAGAACCTGGACACCACACAGCTCACTGGGAGGAGCCACAAGAAACTAGTACTGGTGGCTGTTTCTGGGCAAGGGAGCCAGGGAGCTGGAGCTGGAGCCGGGAAGACTCCCAACTCAGCAGGACCAAACCGTCCTCCCCACGGTGATATAGATTAACTATGTTACAGAAATAGGTGTTCCCAAGAATTGCCTTGAGAGCTTGCAGAGATCTTCAATATTTCATAATAAAATGTTACACGTGTCAAGAAAGAGAAGTGCTAGAACTTTCTCCTTACACTCCAGGGGCCCACCCGGCAGACACTACCCAGGAGGCTGCTGCTTTAAGGAATGGGTTGGAACTGGGACTGGAAACCAGATGTAGGGACTAATGCTGGGTCTTGGCAGGATGGGGAAGGGCCCTTCTAGAAGCTTCTAGATAAACGACTGGGAGCTGATATATGGGAAGGTGGGGTGAGGAATTCCTAACTGGAAGATTCTGAGAGACATATGCCCTCAGTCTGAGAGTGTAACAAGCATAGGAATGTGGGTGCAGGAGCTCTGATTTGGTGGAGCAGATTAGAACATTAGGTCTCATGAGAGCCATTCTGTTGGCCTGAGAGCGCTGCTGGTCAGGGAGAGGGGTGAGAGAACACACAGACTTGGGATTCTGGGGTCTGGATTTGGGGAAAATAAGTAAAAGAAGGGGCAGGGAATTTGGAATTAGACTGGGAGGGTTCCTGGTAAAAGCAGGGTCAGTGTGGGTGTCTGAGAACAGCAGACCAAACTGGGGTCAGAAGGAAGCTGGGGTGGGTTTAGGTCCTGGACTTGGGTTTGAATGAGGCATTCCAATGCTGGCGGAGGTTCCTACAGGAAGCCTGTCTCGGGGGTGGGCGGTGACTGGGCCTGCAGTACCAAGTAGGGGCAGGGGCTCGGGCTGGGCAGGACGCCACGTGGGTAGGGTTTCCTGATGCAATAGGAAATTGGGTCTACAGTGCATGAGGCTGAAGGAGAGCAGCCGGAATTGGATGCTCCATCAGGGCGGAGCTGGTGGTTCAGTCTGAAGGGGAACCAGGTTTCAAAATTCCAGTCCTAGATGGGACTGAGGGTCCTGGTGGGGCACCGGTCTACGTTCTAGGGAAGGGGTCCTGGGTGTGGGCTGGAGTCCCAGGCCAGGAACAGAAATCTCGGGGGAGGACAGAACTCCTTGCTCTATTGAGAGGAGCAGAACCTCTAGATCTAAATGTGAATCACCGTCAAGATTCCGAAAGGCAGGTCACAGACTAGACTTAAAGTATTGGGAACTCTGGGGGTTGGAGGGGCCAATGGGACATCCAAGATCATAAGTGGGTACCCGAAAGGTTCAGGGTGCAGATTCTGAGGTAGAATTCTGGGTGTAAGTGGAAGGTCCCAAATGGATTGGGGGGGCACGTCCAAAGCTTGTCTTGATAGTCTAAACTGTGAAGAAGGTGCCCTAGGGGTCAACTGGGAGTTCCAAGAAGAAATTGGAAGGGGAGGGGGGAGGGGGGAGGGCCCAGGATCGCGGGCAAGGAACTCAAGGGTCTCGGCAATTCTGTTGCCCCGGAGTTGAATCAAGGAACCCCGGGCGATTCTGAAAGTCCAGACTGTAGGGTGGGAAACCCAGGTGTCAATGGCTGGGCCCCCAGCAGTATCAGGAGTCAGAACTCTGAAGCGGAGTCCCGAGAGTGGGGGAAGGCGCTGGGCGCGCGCGCTCTACCTGGTGCCGCCAGCGGAAGAGGCTGGCTGTGTCGATGTTGGGGTGCGTCTCGTCTTCATCGTCAGACACCTCGATGTGGTCCCACACGCTGTAGTCCACCATCTTGCCTCCGCGGCCCAGCCCGCTCCGGCTCTGGCAGCAGCAGCAGCGGCGGCGGCACCAGCGGCGGCTACGGCGGTAGCACCACACAGACTCTGCCCGCAGAGCCCCGCCCCTTCCGTTTCCGCCCGGACGCGGGCGCCCCCGCCCGCGCGTGACGTCACATCCCTAGTAACCGCGGCAGCGGCACTGGCGACCGAGGTCTTAAAGACCCCTGCGCACGTGTTCCGGCTCCCCGAAGTCTTCGCCGAGACCTCACCCCATCGGGCTTGGGGCCTCCGCTAGGCACCTCCTAGGGGTATACGGGTGGCTTCTCCAACCTTGAGCTCCCCTTCTCTCCCGGTGCCCCAAGGTGGGCGTTTACGGCGTCCGTGAGGGGGGCAGTTGGCGAGACTGAGGGAGAGGATTGTCCCCTTAGCCACACCGCAGTGACGTCAGACCGAGCCCACTGCTGGGGCCGGGCCTCGGCGAGAAGACCTCGCTCCCGCCCCTTGTGAAGAGGAACTTAACTTTGTGCCTGATAGGAACGGACATTCCCAGTCCGAGGGGTACAGGGCCCTGCCCTGGGAGGGTCTAAGTAAAGGAAGGATATGGCCCTGCCCTTGAGGAGTCGGAGGTGGGCGCGATGTAGCCCTGCCTTAATGGCTGGTGTTTCCCGGGCTCGGATCACAGCCTACCCCTCGCGTCCGTATCTTCTGCCTCTTTAGCGGTGATTCGCGCATACACGCCCCCTCTGGAATCACCCGGACCACACTAACTGGCCTCGGGAGCCTGTCCACTGCGTCCCCCCGTGCAGCCGCTGGGTGTCGCTAGTGTCTAACTAGCGGCCCGTGCTCTTGGCCTCGCGCCGGGTGGGGGTGGGGGTGGGGGTGGATCTTGGCAGTGAGCACGGCGGGGGGTCTTGACCCGTTGAAGTACTCTAGGACTGCTCGCAGCGCCCGCCCCCTTCCTCGTCCCGGGCGCTAAGGACTCCATTACACTGAGCTTGGGCGACCCCAGCCACACATTTTCATACATCCCTATCCACGCTGTGACACCGGGATAAAAGGCTTCGTTGCAGCCTAGGGCAAGGATTATCTCAGATTAAAGGGCGCTGGGGGGACAGGGTGGACTGCAGGAGCTTCAACCGGGAGGCTCCTGGTGAAGGGAGCCTCTTCCAAACTCCCCCAGAGCGGTCGTTGGAGGGAGGGGGTGGAGCGACTGGAGTAAAGGTCTCTAAAAGGGTGCGGGTGTGGGGGATTCCCCTGCCCACGGAAGGGGAGGGGCCATTCGGACAAAAGCTCCCGCCTGCTGCCGCCCCTCCCCCTCGCGCTCCATTCAAACCCGCGAGTAGGCGGGCGGGGGCGGGGGAGTCCCCCTCTCCTCCTCCTCCCCCTCCAGCCCCGGCAGTCCAGCATCACAGCGGCAGTCAAGTCCCGGGCACGCGCGCGCAAGGACCCACATCTCGGCGGGTCTCACAATCTCTCTCTCTCTCTCTCTCTCTCTCTCTCTCTCTCTCTCTCTCTCTCTCTCTCTCTCTCTCTCTCTCTCTCTCTCTCTCTCTCTCTCCCCCCTCTGTCGCGCGCGCGCACACACACACACACACACACACACACACGCACCAGCAACAAACGGTCTGGACACCCCCGTCCCCTACCGCCCCTCAGGCCGGAGAGGGCGGGGCATCCCCTGCCCAGCCCCCCTGCAAGGTAAGCTTTGGACCACAAGCTGCGGTGGCGAGGGGGACCAGGCGCCGGGAGGGAGGGGGTCTGGACGGGGGGGGCTTCCCTCGCCCCCCAAGAAAGTCAGGGGCTCCCTGTACGCCCTTTGAGGGCTTCAGGCCGGCCTCCAGGCTGAGGGTATGTAGGGAGGACCCCGGATGCCGGATTCCCGGGTAGGCGCGAGGGTCTTTACCTGGCTTCGGAGACCGGAGCTGCCTGGCCCCAGGGAAACAGGGTCCCAGGAGCCCCAGCTCCCAGAATTGGGGACAGGGCGCCGGAAGCTCCCCGATCAGCGCCAAGCATTTACTAATCTCCTGACAACACAGCATCTCCAGCCTGGGAGACTGAGACAGAGACCCCTGAGTTGCTTTGCACTGCCCCTCGGACTCCCAACCGCCCTCCCCACATCAGCGCACCCCCTGCTGGGCGTCTTGTACCTGTGGGGTGGGGGTGGGGGACTGGGAATGCTCCTCCAGGCTCCCAAGCTTCCTCTGCTGCATCCCATAGCCACACACTGCTTAGCTGCGGCTGTGGGACTGGGCAAAACGGCTTTGCCTTCCTGAGCCTCAATTTCCTCATCTGCAAAGTGGGTAATGACACACCCAGGATTCGGGGAGGTCATGCATGCGAGTCTGCCATTACGCCATCATTTATTTTACAGCTCATTTCACACATATTTCCCAAGAGCCTACTGTGTGCAGACAGCCTGTGACCAGGCTGTCAGGCTACAGCAACCAACAAGACCAGCTGGGTCCCTGCTCTGCTGACCCTGGACACTGGTGAGGGAGCAAGATCAGTGTGTAAACAGAGAAATATCCACGGTTATTTCAGACTGTGAAGACTAAAATTTCACGAGGCATAGAGAGTGACTGCAGGGAAGGATGTTCAAGATTAAATGAGATTTACGGTTTGTATCTGCCTTCCTGGTTCACTTTCAGCTCCATGAGGGGAGGGCCAGGTCTAGAAGAGTGGTTGGTACACAATAGGTGCTCAATAAATGTTGAATGAGTTAAAGAGGGGATTAGATTAAGACTATTTTCATAGCACTTTAGATCAGGTAGGAGGCTTATCACGAACCAATCCATCCTCTCTCCTATTTTACGGATGAGGCGAGTGAGTCTCTAAGGCCCAGAAAAGGGAAAGATGTCGTCAAAGGCAATAAGGGAGTTGACGGGGTGTCATCATTCCCACACAGGTGAGGGTGGCTGAAGGAATGGTTTTGAACAGCGGGGAATGGAAGAGAGTAGAGACCAGACTTGAGCACAGGTCCCTCCAGGAACCCATGACACCCAGCCAGTGCCCATCTCTCTCCCCATACCACACAGACACAGCCCTGCATTCATCCATTCAACAAGTATTTACTCAATGCCTACTATGTGCTAGGTGCTCAGGACACAATAGCAAACAGAAGAAAACCCCCTACGCCCATGGAGCTGATATTAAGTAGAGAAAACAGAGAAGAAACAACATAAACTAACGAATAAATATATAACAACAAACTGTGATTAGGACGGTGATAGAAATAGCTTGTGACAAGAGAGAAAAATGGAGGGGTCTACTTTGGGTTGGGTATCCAGGAAGACCTCCCAGAGGAGTTTCATTACTCTTCAAACACACACACACACACACACACACACACACACACACACACACACAGACTTTGATCCAGACAAACGTAATCACATACCACATACAGGCTGGAGCCTGAGAACCTTAATAGTGTGCCTGAGGCCCCATAGCTACTGGGTGGCCATGCAGAGATTTGAACCCAGAATCCACATTTCTAACCAGTGTACTTCCCGCTGCACCCACATGCATGTACCCTCCCCGCCTCCACACACATACATACTCAGAGTCACACAGAGACGCAGCCAGCCTCATGCCCACATAGACTGATATGGTGTCACTTTGTCACATACACACACTCCTGTAGGTATGGTCTAGTCTCAACTACACAACACTCAGACTCCCAGAGAGTTCCACCTGTCCAGTTGCATGTGGACAGCTGTGTACAAAGTCTCACTTTCACACAGGTGCACGCGCATGCGCGCGCGCGCGCACACACACACACACACACACACACACACACGCATGCCCCGTGGGGAGAGGGGCTGAGAGTCCTTCCCAGCTCCAGGTCATGGAGCTTGGGTAGTCATTGTACCTCCTCAGGCCTGAATGGTCTGGGGCAAGCTGTGGACAAGGGTATTCATCCTCATTTCCATGCCTCTTTGGCTGCCCATCACCCTGTCCTTCTGAAGGCAGTGGAGGTTGGGTGAAGCCAGTGCTCCTCTGTCAGGCCAGGCCAGGGACGCTGACAAGCTGGATGGGGGAAGAGGCCTCTTCTCAGCCTGAGCCTGGTGCCTGCTCTGCCATCTGGAACCCCTCGCCAGCTGGCTGCTGCGCAGGGGAGGGGAAGGCAGGCTTAGCGGCTCCCGTCCACCTGGGCACTCAGGCCAGTTTCTGAGGCCCTGTGTCCCATGCCCAGGTTTCTGCCAGAGATGATTTCTGCAAATGTGCACAGGTGTCCAGACAGTGGTGGCATGTGTGTCTCTACCTCTCTCCCTGGCCTCCTTCCTTCCTTCCACAAATCCCTGAGCATCTACAATGAGTTGTTATGGGCGCTGAGGGTACAGCCAGGACCGGCTAAAGAATTCTGCAGAGCCCAGGACCAGATGAAAATGCAAGGCCCCTGTTTAAAATTATTAAGAATTTCAAGACCACAACAGCAGTGCATTAAACCTTCTAAGCATGGGGCTCAGTGGGACTGCTTAGGTCACGTGTACATGAAGTTGGCCCTAGATCAAGACAGAAAAATCCCCTGCCCTCATGGAACTAAGGGGTGGGGGCAAGCAGAAACATAAACATGATACCTCAGGGGTGATAAGTGCTGAGAACAGAAGTAAAGATGAGTGAGAAACAGAGGGTGATGGGGTTGGGGGAGGCATCCATGCCAGGGAAGGCCTCTAAAAGGAGGTGACTTTGAGCAGAGAGGTGAAGGAGGTGAAGGAGTCAAGTGGATTTATTCATTCACTCAAGAGACATTTGTTGAGTACCTACTGTATACCAGTGTTGTCCTAGGTCCTGGAGATCCAGCAGGGGACAAAACAGACCAACATCCTGACCTCATGTCCTAATCAAAGGACAGGCAATAATAAAATAGGTAAATTATATATCTTGTTAGAATGTTGTAAGTCTAAAACAAACAAAAGGAAAGCAGAGCCAGGGAGATCGGGGGTGGGAGGAGCGCAAGATATCTGAGGCTGGTTTTCCAGGGGAGGGAAAAGCAAGTGCAAAGTCCCTGAGGTCTAAATATGCTTGAAGTGTTTGAGGAACAGCGAGGAGGCCAGCGGGATGAGTGGGGAGGACGGGAGGAATTGAGGTCTCTGTGAATGTGTAGCTGTCTCCCATGTATGTCCACAGCGCCACTGAGTCAACAACAGTGATAATTGTTAGTATTATTAAGATAGTGGCTACTGTTTCATGAGCACCTACTATGAACCAGGCACTGTGCTCAGAACCTTACATGCATTATTTCAATTCATCCTCACAACAACCTCCTCAGATAGGTATGAATATTATCCCCATTTTACAGGAAACTGAAGCTCAAAGAGGCTGGGCAACTTGCCCCCAAATATACAGCTAATAAGTGGCACAGTTAGGATTTGAATGCATGTCTGTCAATGTAATACTGGAGCCTAAGCATGGTCCTTACTACATGGCCCTTTCTCTGCCTGTCTGAGCATATGTGTCTGTCTGCGTACAGAGGAGAGGGTGCCTCTTCCTCTGTATGTCTAACTCATTCCTTCATTTATTCACTCAGCATTCATTGAGACTATGTGTGGGGGACCATGATGAATGGGTACCATTTCTTGCCCCCACAGAGCTCTAGTGGGGAATACAAATAATTACAACCCCACATGATGAGTGCTTTAATAGGGGCAGAACAAACAGCAGTGGGAGCCCAGAACATGGACTGGCTCTGTCCGGCTGAGAAGTGGAGGTGACCTTTAAGCTATCTTTACACATTCATCCATTTGTTCAACAATTGTCTGTCATAGACTTGCCTGGTGCTAAGCACTACGTGGGTGAGATGACGTTTACATTCACTTCTACTAGTTCATATTGAACTGAAGTGCTAGTTAGAGCTATATGACAAGAAAAAGAAATAAGAGCTAGTCCATAGGAGACCTAGGAACATTATTAATATGCTCTTGAGTCCTCAAAACAATAACTAGACATTTAACAAATAATTATTAAGAGCCTACGATGTTCCAGATTCAGTTCTAGGCACTGGGGATATATTAATAAAATAGATAAAATATTTTTGTCCTCCTGCAGCTGATATTCTAGTATGGGACAAGACAGACAATACAGGTAATAAGTAAATTACATAGTATGTTATGAGGTGATAAATGCTGTGAAAAAATAGAGCAGGATAAGGGAGTTTAAGAATCCTGAGGGGATAGCAACTTTAAACAGGGGTGGGGTGGAGAGAAACACCAGGAGAAATGCTGAAAAGGTGAGATGTGATTAAAGACCTGAAGGATGTGAGGGACCTGCTGATGTTTAAGGGGGAAAGTTCCAGGCAGGGGGAACAGAAAGTGCAAAAGCCCTGAGGCTAGAGTTTGCCTGGTGTGTCCAGAAACAGCCAAGAGGCCAGTGTAGATGGAGCAGAGTGAGCCTGGGGGAGGGTGGGAGGAGATGAGGACAGCAGGACTGTGTGAGCCTCTTGTTGAGGACTTTGACGTCTCCTCTGAGGGAGGTGAAAGCCATGGAGGGCTCTGAGCAGAAGAGGGACATGATCTGACTTGGGTTCTAACAGGCTCCCACAGGCTCAGATGGTAATAGCCTTTATTAAGCACTTACTGCGTGCCAGACGCAGTTCTTCGAGAATTCAATATGGTCTGATCTCATTTCATTCTCTTATAGACGCTGCAAGGATTATCATTCCATTTCACAGAGGTGAAACTGAGGCTTAGACAGTTTAAGTCACTGACCTACGGGCCACACAGCAATAATTTGCAGCGCCTGGGTTGACGGTGCAGCGAGCGAGCCAGCCTTCCCCTCCCGCAAGCTTTTAGATAGGGATTGCCGGCAGCAGAGCGCACTTATAATCGGGAGTTGCGTCTGTGTCCCTGTCTGTTTCTATTTCCACGCGTCCCTGTCTGTCTCTGCGCGCCTCTGCCTGCGCGTCCCCCATCTGTGCCCAAGCCGCCGTCTCGCTGCACCCGGCCCCCGCACATCGGAGCTATTTCGGGTTTAGGCATAAAAGCCCAACAGCTCGGAGAAGACGCTTCCTCCTGCCCCCGACTCGGACCACGCGCCACACGCGGCCGGCTCTGGGAGCTCCCTGTCTTCTCTGAGGGATCCCCAGGCTGGAGAAGCCCCCGCAAGAGGACAGGTGGGGGCTGGGGCGACCCGGGCCGGAGGCTCTCGGCCCCCCAGTGGCCAGTTCAGGCATTGACTCTGCTCAGAGCCCAGTCGAGCATCAGCTGTCGCTCTGGCAACAGACGGGCGACGTCACCGACAGGCAGTGCGTCAGCCACCTGCTGACGTCACGCCCCAGGAGAGGCAGTTGGCGAGGGGCGGGGGCGGTTTCCATGCTCAGCCGGCAGGGGGAGCCCCCGGGAGCTAATGGCGGATGCCTTCGGCCTGGTCCTGCAGGAGGCGCTGGCCGGGGCCGACATGGCCCCTGAAGCCCCCAAGGCGCGCTAGGCTGGCGGGATGAAGAGGAGTCGCAGTGTCCTGTCGGTGGCCCGGACCGGTGACGAGGTGCGAGGGGCGGGGCCCGGGCTGGGGGCGGGGCTTGGGCTGCGACGGGGGGTAGGGAGCCCTCTAGAGACCAAGACTGACTGCTCACTAAGCCTGGCTTCACTTCCCCCCAGGCAGCAAGGAGTCTTGTCCCCTTGTGCCTCAGTTTACTCCCTTGACTTCAATATTCTCCTGCTGCCCAAATTAAGGGCTCTCAGCCCAGGGATAGAAGGCAGGGTCTTCCAAGGGGCTTTCCAAATAGGGAGAGGATTGTAGGGTGGAGGGGAGGGTGCTGGGGGTGAGGCCTTGAGGGTCTCAGATATGAGGAGAGGGGGCCACAGACGTTTAGGCCAAGAGGGGGCTTCCTGGACGTGGAGGGTGGTGATGTGTTAGAGGGGTTTCACAGTGAAAGGCAGAGTACAGGCATGAGGGCCCAGAGCCCTGGCCATCCAGTGGTTAAGAATCCATGCTTCCACTGCAGGGAGCACGGGTTTGATCCCTGGTCAGGGAACTAAGATCCGGCATGCCGCGTGGTGTGCCCACACACACACACACACACACACACAAGTGAGAGGAAAAAAGGGAGTCCCACAAAAATTATGGCTGAGAACGGGCACCCTTCAGATGTAAGAGCTGAGAAGGGACCCTCTGTGGGAGGCATTAGTGAGTGGCTAAGACGTGAGAGGGGCACAGTAGCCTATATCCCCATCGGCCACCATCTCAGATGGTTAGGGAGGGATGTTACTGCAGGGAAGGGCTCAGAGCTGCCTGACCAGGCTGCACCCCTACCCCGCCCTTGTCACACCTCAGAGGCCGCGAGATACCCCCGAGCCCGGCCGAGCCAACATGCTCGGGGCTGCCCTCCGACGCCCTTGCCGACGCCTCTCCATGGGCCCAGGCCTGGGCTGGGCTGAGCCTGAGCCCTTGGACACTGGGGTCCCTCTGCCACCACGGCCCACCACGCTGCCACTGCTGATCCCCCCGCGGATTTCCATCACCAAAGCTGACAGGTAGGCAGGAGGTGGACCAGGCTGGGAGGTGGGGTGGAGGAACAGGGCCACCTGGGCTAAGTCCAGCCACCAACCCTTTCCTGTGCTCTAGGCTCCTGGCTCCCTGTGTTTTGCAAAAGCAGCTGAAACTTCTCCTGGAGCCTGGTGGGTCAGGTTATGACATAACCCCGCCCCCGCAAGAGGCGCCTCTTGCAGCCTCTAGGAACCCCTTCTTCCATTTTGCAGCTGCCTGAGTCAGCAAGGGGCAGGATTTCGGAAAGGGTTTCAACCCTCCAGTCCCCAACGATGCTCCCGTAATCAGAGAGCTGGGACAGGCTAGGGAGTGAGCCTCCCACCAATCCGCCATGCACCTCTATTTCCCTTTCTGAGAGGATGCAGTTTCTTCAAGGCCTTAAAAGGAGATGGTGGGACCCTGGAGGAGGTCTGGACTGGCATCTTTCTTTCTCCAGAGCTCAGCTTCACACTGCACTTCCTTTGCTCTTTCTCATCTGGGGCCCTCGGAGAGCACTTCAACCCCCATCTTGGCCCAAGGATGAATTTGAAAGCCAGACAGCTGCCACTGTTCTCTGCAGCTTCTCTCAATCTCCCCACCCACCCCTTTGTCTACTCAGTCGGAGGGCTCCAGGGTCTCTGCTTGGGTCATGGTACAATGGTTCAATTCCAAATGGGGGAGGAAGTGACTGTCATTCCCCTCTCCAGTGGTCTAATGTACCCCCCCCCCCAAAAAAAGAAAGAAAATTCCTCTAGCCTCTACCTAGTTCAGGCCACAGATCCAACTACCAGCTCTGGCCCACTGCCTTGGGCTTTCCTTTTTGTGCAGCCCCAGCTGTGACCTGACCCCACCCTCAACCCCACCCTGTGTTACCCCACCCAGAGCTTTGACAAGACTACAGCAACCCCCACCCCGCCAAGAATTTGGTCCAGCCCAAGACCCTCAAGTGATCTGGGGAGGACTTCCAGCCCTTACCGATCCCCTAGAAGCCTTTTTGAGTATGCACTTGTGGGGAGGGTCCCTGAGAGAAGCTGGGGGACAGTTCTGGCCTCTGGGACATCCAGCCGCTGCTAATGGGAGGGCGTTTCTGGCTCTGCGTTCGCCCACGCCTGGAGCCCCCTCTGGCGGGGAGAAAAGAGGCTGTGAGGGTTGGAGACGGGCTTTGTTTTTTCTTTTTTTTTCCAATAAGAACAGTGTGGAGGGAGGGCGGTGGCAGACGGCAAGGCTTGCCCGGGGGGAGCCCTTGAGGGGGGGCGCGCGGGGGCGGGGCCTGGTTGCGCGTACTTGCACCCAAGCTGGTTAATCCGAGCGCGCAACGGCCGGGGGCGGGCCACTGGTGTGTGTGCTCTGCCCCCCGCCCGGCAGCCACCGACACCAGTGCTCGGCCTGGGTCGGGGCGGGGGAAAGGGAGGGCGCTCGGATTCCGCTAGCTCTCTGCTCGCTCGCGCTCAGCGCGGCGCTGGGGGAGGCGGGAGCGTGAGTCACGGCGACTCCCGATTTAGGTGCCGGAAGGGGGGCTCTGCCGGCGGGGGCAGCGGGGAGGAGGCGCGGCTGTTTACTCGCCTGAAAAGGGCACGGGGATGCGTCCCGCGGCTGCCCGGGACCTGCCTCAGTTTACCTGCTGCAGAAGCGCTTTAGAAGGAGCAGCGATACACAGAGCGGTGGGCGGGCAGTCGGGGTATCAGAGCCGGGGTGTCCTCCTGGAGCCACACAGAAGGGACACACCCCAGTAACACCTCAGAGTGGCCCCAGGCCGGCCACACACACACACACCAACACACATGGACTCCCTCAGACACCACAAACAACAGAGGCTGAATCGAGTGCACAGCTCCGCGAGCGCGGACCCACCACAGTACACACCCAATCGCGGGGGAACACAAGCACAGACCCTAGGCCACCAGAACAGACCCTGTGAGAGGCACACACCCTCCAAACAGGCAGCACACGTGCACACACTTCCTTCAGCCACAGACACGCAGATACACGCACAGCGAAATCCAGGTAAACAGGCAGACCGCAGCAGCCAACCACGTGCGCACACACACTTCTAGCAGACACCGAAAACACACATCCCTCGGAAGAGGCCACGTGCGCGCACATCCCGCCCCCGGACACACACCATCACCGTCCTCCGACCCACCAAAAGGAGATTCCCCGAACGCCGTCGCCGCCCGCTGCAGGGACCGCATCCGTGTTACCGGGACCACTTCCCACAAGCTCCCCCTGGCCAGGGGTAGCGAAGAGGACAAGCCAGCACTGGGCTCCGCCCCCACCATGATGGACGGACTGACTGACACACCGGCAACCAGTCGGGTGTCTCCTTCACGAGCGGATTAACCGTTTAACTCCTTCGTGGCCGTGTGCGCCGCGGCTGAGGCAGGGCGCTCTGGAGAGAGCTGAGTTCCGGCGCCCCCTCCCCGCCGGGAGCGGGGCTCTGCGTGGGCGGGAAGGGCCCCCTCCTCGGGTGGCTGCCCCCCACTGGCCCGGACGGAGGAGGAGGGGGGCGGCGCTGACAGCCGCGGCGGGCGTGGGGCGGGGAGAGGCGGGACGGGGCGGGGGAGCCGGGGCTGCCTCAGAGCGGGACGCCGAGCGCGGAGAGCGCTGCCCCGCATCAAGCAGAGCGACAGGCGCTGACAGGAAGCCTCCGCGCCCGGCCCGGGGGCGATCGGCCCGTAGCGCCCCCGGGTCTCTCCCCGGGGCGCCATGGCCCCACCGAGGCCAGGAGCACTTGCGGGGCCCCGGGCGCGTCAGCTCGCGCGCAGCTGAACGGGGTGCAGCTTGGAGAGGCCGGGGCCCCCTGGTGTGCAGGTGGGGGCCGGGGCCATGGAGCCCCCGGCCGTCCCCTCAGAGAGGAGCCTATCTCTGTCTCTGCCAGGGCCCCGGGATGGCCAGGCCACCCTGAAGCCGCCCCCCCAGCACCTGTGGCGGCAGCCGCGGACCCCCATCCGTATCCAGCAGCGCGGCTACTCGGACAGCGCGGAGCGCGCCGAGCCCGAGCGGCCGGCACACCGGCCCATAGAGCGCGCCGACGCCGTGGACACCGGCGACCGGCCCGGCTTGCGCACGTCCCGCATGTCCTGGCCCTCGTCCTTTCACGGCACCGGCACCGGCAGCGGCAGCGCGGGCGGAGGCAGTTGCAGGCGGTAAGACTCCGCGGCGGACGCGCGCGGAGCGGATAGGCGCGCAGAGAGGACGCAACTCGCCCCGCTGACCGCGGAGGGGCGCTGTGATGCGGGTGGGATCAGTGTGACTGACGGGGCTGGGGGGAGGAGTTCTACTGCGGGGGCGTCTGGGACCTGACCCCCGGTGGTGCACTGTACCCGAGACTTCGTACTGAAGATGGAAGATGATCCTGAGATCGATTTATGGGGGCGCCATGCTGCGTGTGCTATTAACGGGGTCTTGGTTGAGGGTTGCAGCTTTAGGGGTCTGTAGCCTTCGTCGGTGACAGTGCAGGACAGTGACTAGGCTGGGTGCCACTTGACGGGGCTAGATTCGCTGTGTTTGGGGATGGCCTAGGGGTCAGTCTGTAGGGGGTGCCTGCTAGAACCACAATGCTTCCTGCAGGCTGGGGTGCTCCCAGGGTCCTTCTAGAGTGGGGGGACTGTATTGGGAGCGGGATTCATGGACTTGCCCTGCAGCTGGGGTCAGTAATCTAAAGGGGGACTCTTGGGGGAGCCCTGTGTTGGGGGCCTGTGTGCTATGTCAGAGCCCCCGCTCAGGGCAGGAGTGTTAGGGTTCAGTAGCTGCCCAGAGGGAGGGAACAGTGTTCAGGGGGTGCACAGTCCCACCACAGGGTGAGGGAGACCCTGGCTCCCTAGGTAACAGTGTTAGTGATGAAGTGGGAGTTGGGTACCCTCTCATTGACCTGAGTTTGCTCCAGCTGTGGGGGATGGCCAGCTGTGGCTACCTTGGCTGCATGCCCTGCCTGGCGTTCTGGGGTCCTATGACTGTGACAGCATAACTGTGTGTGTGTCCAGGATAGTATAGTTAGTGACATGTTGACTGTGTGCTCCCAGGACAGTGACTGTGCCAGTGTGACTTGTGTGCTTCAGGGACATGGTGATTGTGACTGTACGACTGTGCTCCCAGGACTGTGACTAAGCGACTGTGTGCTTCTGGGACAGAGATTGTGACAGTGACATCGAGTGGTCCTGGGACACA
This sequence comes from Globicephala melas, assembly GCF_963455315.2. NCBI lineage: Eukaryota > Metazoa > Chordata > Mammalia > Artiodactyla > Delphinidae > Globicephala > Globicephala melas. Next base: position 164,222,660 of record NC_083316.1, on the reverse strand, counting down.
GTGATTTTGCTGGGTGATTGAGTGCGCCCCCGGGGTGCTGTGACTGTGATGGGATGACTGTGTGTGCTACTGGAATACTATGATTGTGACAGCGTGGCTGTATGTGCTCCCAGGACATTGTGATTGTGTCCCTGACTGTAGGATGTGGTGCTTGTCACAGAGTGACTCTGTGTGCTCCTAGGACAGTGATTGTGACAGTGACTCTGTGTGCTCCTAGGACAGTGATTGTGACAGCGTGTGTTTCTGGGATGCAGTGATGGTGGCATGTGATGTTATATTCCTGGGGACACTGTGATTGAGACACTGTGAAATGTTCTCTGCTGCTTGTGTGCCCCGTGTCTGAGAGCTGGTGCTCTCACTTTCAGGGCGTGCACCCAACTCCCTGACATGCTGTCCTCTAACCACCTAGTGTTCCGATGGGGTCTGACTTTGTGTCCTGGTGACATGTGTGACTGATGGCTTTGAGTGCTTCGCCTGACTCCCATGGGTGCCCCTCTACTTGGAACACCCCTGGGACCGCCAGATTCAGGCCTCTCCTGGAGTTCCTGAGGGAGGCCCTTCTAGGCTGGGACCCTCCTATTTTAGCTCTCTCTGGGGATCTCCAGCAGACACCACAGCCTCCAGGTCACCCACCCACCTCCATTCGGGGCACTCCAGCACCCCTGCCCACCCCCAGGAAGCAAATGTCACGGATCCAGCACTCACAGCCTGCTGTTTCCCACAGGGAACTGGAGAGAGGCTGAGAGAAAACAACAGGAAATGCCAAGACCAGGGGCAGCGCGCCAAACTGGCGCAGGTCACTGTCCTGAGAGACCCGAGGGGCGGCGGGGTCCAATAGGAACTGGACATTAGTCCCTTTTTAGGCCCCAGGGACTCCCCCTACCCTGGTCTCTGTGATGTTGACTCTCTGGGGACAGTGGCTGAGTGACATCATCATTATCTTAGTGAGAGCCGTCTCATCATGTCTCACTCTTGGGCTCCATGCCGGGGACTTTTCCACACATCTTCATCCCTAGTGACCTGTGAGGTAAACTGAGGCCCAGAGGGGCAAAGCCCCTTCTCCTTTTTTTGGCTGCGCCACATGGCATGCAGGATCTTAGTTCCCCGTAACCAGGGATTGAACCGCGCTCCCTGCAGTGTAAGTGCGGCGTCTTAACCACCGGACTGCCAGTGAAGTCCCGCCTTCTCCTTCTTGCCCAAGTTCACACAACCAAGAAATGGCAGAGCTGAGATTCCAGCATAGGTCCCATCTGATGCCTGTGTGTCCTGGCACAAGTGTCTTGCCCTCTCTGAGCCCCAGTTTTCCCATCGGTAAAGTGAGGCTGTTGTTGTCACTGCCCTGTGGGGATCATTTCGAGAGTTCTGTGAGATTGAGGATGTGTGTAAAGGACTTCACACAGCGAGTGCTTGGTAGTGACTCAGGGATTCGAATTTGGGAGAGGAGGTGGGCCCTCCGTAGACCCTGCTCCTGTAGGGTGGGAAGGAAAAACAGGAACCTCAACCACATCCCCGCAGGGGCTCAGGTTTCTGTTTCACTGTGGGCCTGCATAGCCTCCAGTGGCTGTGGCCGGAGGGAGGGCACTGGTGCCAGCATCCTCCCCCCACTCCCAGGCAGAAGGAGGAAGGAGAAACTGAAAGGCCTCGCATGGGAACTCACTCCTTAGGAATGAGCATTCTGCCAGCCCAGTTCTCCAGAAAGGGTGCACACACAGGGGCCTCCAGTGCTATCCACGTTAGAGTTCATGCAGCCACCAGAAAGGGGATCCAGAGAGCCCTCCAGACTTGAATCACAGGAACCTCCAAAGAGAGGGCACTGCCCCCCCCCACGTCTGAGATGGCATCTGAACCCCCCTCGAGACCTGGGGATGTAAGAGCCTGCGCTCCCGGCTCCCTGTGGGGCTGAGTCACGGCACCGCCACGATCTGTCAAAAGGCAGATGGAGCTGGAGGAAGAGAAGGACTCTGGTGGTGAGGTGGGGAGACTTGCCTGAACTGGGGGGCGAGGCCAACGTACCGACCCCTTTTGAACCCCCAGACTCTCCCCACCGAGGGAGGCTCTGCCTGGCCCCAGGAGGAGGTGGATACAGCCGGACTGGGGTCTCTCTCTGACCCGTGGTCTCCACTGGGGTCTTCGCCTCCCCCAGTCCCTGGCGCTCCCACATCCCTGCGTGTGTATCGGGAGTAGGTCTCTCCTCGCGCCCCTCCCTCCGCACGCCCTCTGCTGGGTGACAAGAAAGGCACAGGCTGAGTGTGCTCTCAGAGTCCGGACCTGCCTCCGGAACTCTCGTCCCCGAGCAAAGTCGCCGCCGCCGTCACTGCCGCGGCGCCCCGTATTATTACTTCATGTTTATTGAGCGTCGCGGACAGCGGGCGCCAGGCCGGCCGACCGCAGGCTGCGGGTGAGGTCCTCGCCCACCCGGGGTTGGTACCAGGCCGCTACCTCCATCCTCCACCTTCAGCCGAGCGTGGTGGAGACGGCCGCCTGGCGGATGGAGAGGAACTTGGCGGAAAAGTTGAGGACGCGGAGTTCCCGTCTCGCCTCCGCGCGCACTTGCCCAAGCCAATGCCCATGCCAGGGCCTCCCAACACCAACCTGCGTTTTAACTCCCGGCATCTTTGGCTTTCCATTCCTGCCGAGGAAACCGAGACACAAGTGATTTCCCTAAGGGCACACAGCGAGGAAGGAAGGGCAGAATTATTGTTAAAAACCAGGTCTCCTCGACTCCAGACCAGTGGGTGAGATTCAGATTGTAGCCCTGTCCGCTGACTCGCTGTGTGACCTGGGGCCAGCATCATGCCTCTCTGGGCCTCAGTTTCCTGATCAGTAAAGCCGGGCTGAATAAGATCTGCCCACCCCCCGGGCTGCGGTAAGGCTGAGATAGCCGACATTGGGGCTGGGCAGCGAGAAGCTGTTGTTTTGAGAACTGCACTTCCTCAAAATGCACTTCCTCAGCAGAGCGAAAGGGGGCGTCCCCCAAACCACAAACCCGGGTTCTGGCTGCCAGGGTGCCCCGTCTTTCAGCAGTAACAGATGGACTGCAAGCTCCTCCGAGTTGCAGGAAACTAGGGCTTTGGGCCTGGGAGAACTGCAGATCGGCAGGGTGAGGGCAGAGTTTTGGGGGGCATCTGAGCCCACTGTTTTCACTCCTGAGTAAGAGCCCAAATCCAGCCATTGCCCTTGACTTGCTGTGTGACCTTGGGAAAGGAATTCACCTGTCTGAGCCTCAGTTTCCTCATCTGCAACAGGGTCATTCATTCCAAAAACGTTGATTGAGTGGGACTTCCCTGGCAGTCCAGTGGTTAAGACAGTGGTTAAGACTCGGCGTTTCCACTGCAGGGGGCGTGGGTTCGATCCCTGGTCGGGGAACTAAGATCCTGCATGCCCTACATCGCGGCCAAAAAAAATCCAGAAATAAAAAACAAAACAAAAAACATTGATTGAACATCTTCGAGCTGTGGTGAAGACTGAAGTGGACCCAGTTCCCGCCATCCTGGAGTTCTCAGACTAGTGAGTGAGGAAGAAATAAGGAAAGGCATTCAATAATTCTAGGTGGTGACGCATGGGATGTGAAGAAAAGAGGGACCTTGAGGTCAGGGAATGCCTCTCTGAGGAGGTGACATTTGAGGAGAGACCTAAATGAAGTGAGAGAAGATGCTATGTGGGTGTCTGAAGGATGAGGTTGACAAGCAGAGGGAATAGCAGGTGCAGAGCTTCTGAGGTGGGAACCTGTCTCATATGTTGGAGGAAAAGCAGGGAGGCAAGTGTGACTGGGACAGAGTGAGCAAGGGGTGTTGGAAGGAAATGGGGCATGGAGGTGATGGGGCAGCTCATGTAGGGCCTTGTAGATCATGGTCAGGGCTGGCTTTAGACCTCAGTTTATATCTGACTTCAGGGGGCCGGAAGGAAACTGAACCGTGAAGGTCCTTTGGGCCAGAATTCCAGTCTCTGAAGTCAGACAACTCAACTCATAATCGAGAGAATTCCCTGGTGGTCCAGTGGTTAGGACTCGGCGCTCTCACTGCCGGGGTTCAATCCCTGGTTGGGGAATTAAGATCCTGCAAGCCACGTGTCACGGAAAAAAAAAAATAATAATAATCAACTCATAATCGAGCTGTGCTCCTTCCAGGCTGAGTGACCCTGACCAAGTCACTTCCCTCTCTGGACCTCAGCTTCCCCATCTCTGAAATGGGTCTAGTATGAACCCTATTCCCAAAGTCTGATGTGAGGAATCAACAAAACAATGCAGGGAACCCTGAGGGCAGGTAAATACAAATGCCCTTCCTTTCTGTTTGTACCTAGACTGAGGGGTACTGGTGGCCAGGGCATGGGTCTTAGTGGGTTTAGAGCAACAGTTCTCAATCAGGGGCAATTCTGCCCCCCAGGGAACATGTGGCAATGGCTGGAGACATTTTAGTCATCGTGACTGAGGGGGTGCTACTGGCATCTAGTGGGGAGGAGCCAGGGATTCTGCCACTGCTACTATCTCACAGGACTGCCCCCCAGGACAAAGGATCATCTGGTGCTAAATGTCAATGGTGCCAAGGTTGGGAAGCCCTGCATTCCCAACAAGGCGACATCACCTCCAACGGGGTGAAATTTGGTTCTTGGGATGGAGGTGTGAAAAAAAGCTTACTTTTATGTATAAAGCCCAGATAAACACCCAGTACATAAATGGATATACAGCATATCTATGGCATTAACATTTCGTGAAGGAGGCAACTTGGGGGTGGGTGGGGAAGGGAGCGTCTTAAAAGGCACTCGGGGGGGATTATCGTGAAATAAAAGGAGACAACCACTGGTCTGGAGCCTGGCTCAGCCACTCATTGGCTCTGTGACCTTGAGCAGATTGTTTCTCTCCAAGACTCAGTTTTCCCATCTGTAAAATGGGACGATAATGTCACTTGATGGGCATTTTGTGAGAATTAAATGAGATCATAGCTAGAGGCGGTAAATGCACAGGAAGCATTCTGAAGGTTAGCTGCTATGTCATCTTTATCATCATCAACCATCATCTGTATCCTCTGTCTAGTGCATGGCTTGCACATTATAAGCTCTCCATAAATGTTTTGTCCAATAATAATAATCGTAACTAGATAGTTCTTTGGGGCATGAGTCCACCATCTTCTCGGTCTGCTGGCTTTCCGAATAAAGTCACTATTCCTTGCCCCAATAACTTAGCACCCAATTTATTGGCCTGTCGTGTGGCAAGCAGTACAAGCTTGGACTTGGTAACACATTTTGGTGCAGCCAGCCAGGAGCCTTGCTGCTGTGGTTGGGGAATTTTCAGGTAAGGCCCTAACAGCTGCTAGGACCACTTGTCCTGAGAATTAGTCCTAACATTCAGTGAAAAGTGTACAGACACTTTTCTGAGCCTTTTATGTGTCCATCCATGAGGTCTGTAGTGTTACTTTACCCATTTTACAGGTAGGAAAACTGAGGCTCAGTGAAATGAAGTGACTGGGTCAAGGTCAAATGAATAAGAAGTGCCAGAGGCCAGACTCAAGCCTAGGTCATCCAACTTTGGGCCCCTTGACATGGGAGCCAACAGGTAGAGAGGGAAAGATATTCACAGAGGCAATTTAGATTTAAAGTAGAGATGTGCCCCATTTTCTTATTTTAAACAAGTTTCTCCCCCTTCCCGAACCCCAGAGAGCTGTAGACAGGAGGGATAGGCTCTGGAATTATAACTAGCTAGATGACTTTATTCAAGGATCTTCATCTCTCTGAGTCTCAGTTTCCCCATCTGTGAGAGGGGATAACATGCCCCCCGCAAAGTCACAGTGGCTGGGCATGCAGAGTCACCACCACTGGACCCCACAGAAGTCAGTGCTGAGGGGAGGTTGGGTTCCTGGAGCCACCTCATGAGCTGTGGGGCCCCCAATTCTAAGAGGTGCCTCAGAGGTGCTAAGGAGTGGGAGGACTGGGGGGATTCTTAGGAGTGTCTAGGGGGCTGTGAGCACACTCCAGGCTTCTAGGGGTGTCTAAGACTTATAAGGCATGTCTCAGAGCCTGTGGGGGGGCATTCTGGGGGTGCCCCAAGGATTGTGAGTACATCTTGGATTCTGGGGGTAGCCTAGGGTGGTAGGCCTGTCTTAGGAGCTGTGGAGGAATCTAGTTGTGCCCCTGGGATCTGTGGGGGGCACCCCAGGATTTTGGTGGCATCCCCATGGTTATGGGAATGTCCCCTGAGTCCTAAGGCACCCCTGAGGTAATGTTGGGTTCTCTGCACTTCTGGGGGCATCTCAGGAATGCTGTGGAACTACTAGGGGAGGGGATCTGAGGGATTGTGGAAGCCTTCCTGAGGCCTCTAAGGGACCCTAGGATTTGGGGGGGCCCTCACGGAGATCTTTGGGAATGCTCTGTGGCTGTGGGGGGTTCTTGGGGTGTTTGGAGGGTCTCCGCATGACTCAGAGATGGTGGGACTGCCCCAGGGGATTTGGGGGACATCTGAGGAAACATAGTGGTTGTCCTGGGATCTGAAGGGGTTTCTCGTGGACTCTCAGAGCACCTCTGGCATTTGTGGGTGCATCCTGGGATTGTTGGGGTGCCCCTGGAGTCTGTGGGCATGTTTCAGTAACAATGAGGGGACATCTGGGGAGCTGTGAGAGTGTCCGGTGACTATGGGAGCCTCTCAGAACACCTTTGGGTTTTGTGGGGGAACCCATGGATTTGGGGGGTACCTCTGGGTTGTGTGAGGACAGCTCAGGGATAGTAGGGGCACTCCTTAGGATTGTGGAGATCTAAGTCTGAGGGACTCTGGGGATGACCCTGAGGTCTGTAGTACCTCTCAACATCGTGGAGGCTGTGTGTGTGTGAGAGCACCCCAGAGATCTGGGGGCATTCCAGGTGTTTGTAGAGATGCTTCCGGCGATTGTGAGGACGGCAGAGGGACTGCGGGGGGCCCCTGGCGTCTGTGGGGTGTCCCCACCGCGGCGCGTGGGGTCTCCTGGCCCGCCCCGCCCCAGGGGCGGCCCCAGCGCGTAGCCGGAAGGGCCGAGGCGGCCGGGAGGGGTGGGGCCCGTGGGCCCGCGGGTAGGGCGGCCGGCCTGTGTGGGCCGCGCGGGGCGGGCGGCGCTGTTCCCCAGCGCCCGCCGAGGCTGGGCCGCCCTGCGGCCCCCCCACCCGCGCCCCGCGCCGAAGTCATGGCGCGGCCGCGCGGCCTGGGCCGCATACCCGAACTGCAGCTGGAGGCCTTCCCGGCGGCGGCAGCGGCGGCCACCGAGGACGAGGCGTTCCTGCCCGAGCCCCCGGCCCCGCGCGCGCCCCGCCGCCCACGTTCGCCACCTTCCTCGCCTGTCTTCTTTGCCAGCCCGTCCCCAACTTTCCGCAGGCGCCTTCGGCTTCTCCGCGGCTTTCAGGATTTCGGTCGCCAGGCGTGGGCCGGGTAAGTACGCGCTGGTGGCTGTGTGTTCGAGTCCCCCCTGGCCATCAGGCGCGCGCCAGGGTCTGGGGTTCGTAGCTGGCTCTGTCAGCCTCACTTTTTTTCTTCCGTCACAGGGCAGCGATAAAAATCAAGTCTGCTCGCCAGGGTTGCTGTGGAGACATCTGATAAGGCATGCAGTAGGCGCTCAATAAACGCTATGTTCCTCCCACTTCCTGTGCAGACCTGAAGCTGCGGTCAGGCTTTGGGGGAGTGAAGCCAACCTGCCATCCAGGGTGATGTGGGGACGTGTGTTCAGTTGTGTTATCCTTAGTCCACAGGCCTGTGAAATGGGGCCAGCGCTGCCCTCTGGGGGTTGCCTTGCCAGGAGGCACTGGAATATTACCGCGTGCACCGAGCAAGGAGGGCAAATGGAAGTTCCCTTCCTGGCCAGACCCGGGGTGGGCCGCGGCGGCGGGCAGCTTGGGGGTGAGGAGCCTGGAGGCCACATCCGGTCTGGCTTTCCAGTGTCCGTTTATCTTGGAAACGGAGGTTGGCGGCCCGGAGGTAGGCACGGGCTGGCTTCGGGGGCTTCTCCGGAGCCCGGAGAGGTCCTCTGGTTGCCCTTCTCCTCGATACTCTCCGCGTGCACTTGTTTAGAACCTGAGTCCGGAGACACAGGCTGAGAGAGGGCGCTGCAGGGACAGTACGCGGGCCCGCGGCCGGATTTGGGGACGAGATCGGGGCGGGAAGAGATAAGGAGGAGGGGTCGAGCCCCCTGGGAGGCCCGCGTGGGGTCGGGAAGAGTGTGTGTGTGGGGAAATCAGTGCCTGTCTCCGGTTTCTCTCGGTGTCGCTGTCTTCACCTCTGCCTCTCCTGTCTCTGTTATGCCGCCCCCACGCCCCCAACTCCACCTCCCCCGCATCCATCATCCCTCCCCCGGGTTTTTGTCACCGGACCCCGCACTGCGCCCGCTGGCAAGTCGTTCCCCCACGCAGGACGCACGGCGTTCGGAGACCTCCAGGGGGCCCAGCTCGACGTCAGGGAAGGGGTGGAAAAGGCGGGGCCAGGGGAGGGCTCGGAACCCGGGAAACCGGAGCCCGGGGCACCCTCCGAGGCCCGGGGGAAGGGAGGCAGGCGGGAAGTATGCGTAGAGTTCCGCAGGGCCCCCGCAGGAGGAGGCAGGCGCGGAGCCCGCCCAGGCGCTGCGGAAGGGGGTGGGGGGGGGGTGCCCGAACGCCCGGGGCCGTCCCTGGGGGCGGGGGGGTCACCGGGAGGGCGGGTGTGGAGGCGGCGCCGGCGGCGGCTGCAGACACCTAGGGCCTGGAGAGCAGTGCGCGCCGCACCACCGTGCAGCCGTCCCCATGCGCGCCCCGACGGTGCTTGGCACTCATGCGCTCCAGTGCAGCACCCCGGGCCCGACCCCGGCCCCCTGCCCTGGTACTGCCCCCCGCGGGCCCTGAGTCCCTGGTCCACTTCTCCTTCAGCGACGAGGACACCTGTTGGTACCCTCCAGGCAGATTTGTCAGGTGGGTGGCCCCCGGCCAGTCCCCTCCTTTGCCACCGGAGGGCTCTGGCTGCTGTGTGTGTGTGTGTGTGTGTGTGTGTGTGTGTGTGTAGGGTGGGGGAGCAGTCTGCCTTGGGGGGAGTCCCCAAAGTGGTTTACAGGGTCTGTCTGGTATGGAGCCTCACCCCCTTCCTGGGCCCTAAACTGTCTGGATGCTGCTGAGGGCTTCCTGCAGGTGGTGCCCCCCAGAATGGGTGCTGGGTCCTGCCCCCTTCCTGCTTACCCAAGATGGGATCCCTTAACCCTCTTTGTGCCCCAAATCTGGGCTTCTGGCATTCACCGTAGCAGCAAATATGGGTGTCCTGCATCACCCAGGCTCCACTCCCGGGCTACTGGCCTCAAGCCACGTCCCTCCGGCCCTGCTCTGCTCAGTGCCTCCAGCCTTACCCTCCCTTCTTCCTTGCTGGGGCTGCCAGGATGAAAACCAAGCTGGGGTGGGGGTGGGGAGGAGGTTCCTGCTGGAACTCCTGGGGGGTATTTAGAATCAGCTGGACAGCGCTGAGGCAGAGAAGTGGTCTTTAGGTTCTCAGGGTGCTCCAGCCTTGTACCTGCTCCCCTGCACCAACCGCTTCAGACACCCAGACATGCACATGCTCTCCCACATGGATACACGCACTCCACATATGCAGCTACACAGGACACAAACACAGACACACCCACACACAGGGTAATCGAGATCACCTGGTGTGTACTGTGCTAGGCATGGGTCTTCTGGCTGACGGGGCCAAAAAGAGAACCCCACAGGTGACCCATGGCCATGGTGACAAACACCACAGAAACCCTGGTCTCACACAGCCTCGCATACACTGCGCTGACCCCAGGTACACACTGTCACTGCAACGCACACCCAGGCCCGATTCCCACCTGCACATGGCCACACACAGGAGCTTTCAACCTCATACCCACTGAGGAGTCAGGGCCCATGTGCAGCACACAGGTACCCTCTCCCAAGGTCAGACAGACCACAGACACAGACATAGATACACAGATACACACAGGCACCACCAACACCCAGACCCCGCTCACACACACACACGTACAAATCCACACTATATGCACACAGGGGCTCCTGAGCGTGCACACACACCCCGACTCACACACACACAGACCCTCCTTGCACACCCAGCCCCACAAACTGCCGTGTCACCTGGCACCATGCGCCCTCCTGGCAGACACACACCAGCGCCCGCCCCCAACCTCCGTGTGACCTTCACAAAGCAAATGCCAGGCCTTTCCATGAAGCCTGCTTGGCACCTCCTACAAGGCAGTCAGGTGGAGTGGGGCAGGGAGCCCAGGGAGATGCCAGGCCTGCCTGGGGGAGACGGACACCCAGTGATTTACTGGGCAGCCTTGTAGCCCGGCTGCCCTGGTTCAAATCCTGGCTTTACCACTAGCCAAGTTACTTACTCATCCTGTTTGTGCCTCAGTTTCTTTCTCTGGAAAATGGGGCATTAGTACACATCCAGGCATAGCAGAGTGCCTAGCATGTGACATTCAGTAGCAGCTGGCTACTTTCATTGTCATGATCTTTACCAACTGGGATGTGTCCCCTTTCCTGGCCACCCCCACTCCCCTGCTTGTTTCTTTCCCATCGGCCCCTGCAGCAGAACTCTCTGAAGCCTGGATCTGCCCCTAGGCTGCACAGTCCTGCAGAGGCCCAATCTGATGCTCTGGGAGCCCAGGTGGGCAGGCCTCGGGGCCCCAGAGGGGTGGAGGCAGGTAGCAGCTTCAACTGAGAATGCCATCAAGTGGTCAGCCTGTCCAAAGGGGAGCCTTGGGCAAGTCGTTTCCTTTGTGATGAAGTGTCTGGGTGTGTGGCTGTGATGACAGGGCCTGTCGGCTGCCCTTGACTCCGATTTGTGGCTTCAGGTCCCACTGGGACAGTGCTGGAACAGCCTCCAGCCAGACTTTGGCCACGCTGAGCAGTGGCAGGTCAGGGAGGGGTGAGTTCCCACAGCTCTGGGGTTTGGTTCTGAGGGGTAGCTGAGACCCCACCCCCCCCCACACACACACATACACACACAAACACACACACTCAGGCTGCAGTTCAACAGGCCCGATTCTCCTCTGCCCTTCCACAGCCCAGGGGACATTCGCTCCTGGAAGCACAAACAGCAGGGCCCCAGGGAGCCTCCTCTTCCCATCCCGGCCTCTGGGCTCCTGCTTACGTGAGCTGAATCCCCTGGGGCTGCAGGATCTGCCCGCAAGGCTAGTCGGTCGCCCTCTGGACTTGGGTCTCACCTTCCCCCAACGAACTGTGGCTTCAGGTCCTGGGGCGGGGTTGAGGTCCTCAGTATGGAACTATGTTCCTCTCCCCTCCACAGGGGCACTCAGCAGAGCCAAAACGCCCAGGCTGGGCCTTGGGAGACAGGACATGGTTCGCAGGCAGCAAGGCCACCAACCCCTCACTGCCTCTCTGCACCACCGCCTCCTCGTTGACCCAGGACGTTAACAGAACCCAACTCACAGAGTTAGTGGGAGACCTCATTGGGTTCACGTGTACAAAGCACTTTGATAGTGCTAGGCACACGGCAGATACTGAATAAATATCTTATTATTATTACTATAAGCTTAAAGGATCTAACCTGGCACCCAGTACACAGCAGGTGCTTAATAAATGGGCATTATCATCAAAGGCCCAAGCTTATGATCTAAGAGTATTTTCATTCCTGAGCGTGGTGTTTTTTTTTTTTTTTTTGGCTGCATTTGGTCCTCGTTGCTGCGTGCGGGCTTTCTCTCTAGTTGCGGCGAGCGGGGGCTACTCTTCGTTGCAGTGCAGGGGCTTCTCACTGTGGTGGCTTCTCTTGTTATGGAGCACAAGCTCTAGGCGCGCAGGCTCAGTAGTTGTGGCGCACGGGCTTAGTTGCTCCATGGCATGTGGTATCTTCGCGGACCGGGGCTCGAACCCGTGTTCCCTGCATTGGCAGGCGGATTCTTAACCACTGTGCCACCAGGGAAGTCCCTGAGGGTTTTGTGTTTTTTTTAATTTACTTAAAAAAATTAACATGAAGTAAAATTCACCTTGTTTTTGGCTGTGCTGTGCAGCTTGTGGGATCTTAGTTCTGCGACCAGGGATCGAACCAGGGCCCTGGCAGTGTAAGCGCAGAGTCCTAACCACTGGACTGCCAGGGAATTCCCAAAATTCAGCCTTTTTAGTATATATTGCATAAGGGTTTTTTTTTAATTGTGTAAAATATGCATAATAAAATTTACCATTTTAACTTGAGTGTACAATTCAGTCATTAAGTACAACCACATTGTTGTGCAACCATCACCACCATCCATTTCCAGGATTTTTTCATCTTCCTAAGCTGAAACTCTGTCCTCATTAAACACTAACTCCCCATTCCCACTCCCTCAGCCCCTGGCACCCACCATTCTACTTTCTGTTTCTATGAATTTGACTCCTCTAGGGACCTCATGTAAGTGGAATTGTACAATATTTGTCCTTTTGTGTCTGGCGTATTTCATTTAGCGTAATGTTTTCAAGGTTCATTCATGTTGAAACATGCGTCAGAATTTCCTTTCTTTTTAAGGCTGAGTAATATTTCATTGTATATATACCACATTTTCGTTATTCACCCATTAATGGGCATTTGAGTTGTTTCTGCCCTTTGGCTGTTGTAAATAATGCCGCTAGGAACACTGGTGTACAAGTATCTGTTGGAGTCCTGCCATTCAATTCCTTGGGGTGTACATACTGAGGAGTTAGCTTTGCTGGATCACGTGGTCATTCTGTACTTAAGTTTTTGAGGAGCTGCCAAACTCTTTTCCGCACTGGCTTCACCATTTTGTATTCCCACCAGCAGCGCACAAGTATTCTGATTCCTCCACGTGCTCCCCAACACTTGTTATTTTCCTTTTTTTTTTAATAATAGCCATCCTGATGGGTATGCAGTGGTATCTCATTGGGATTTCTTTTTTTTTTTTTTTTTTTTGCAGTACGCAGGCCTCTCACTGTTGTGGCCTCTCCCGTTGTGGAGCACAGGCTCCGGACGCGCAGGCTCAGCGGCCATGGCTCACAGGCCCAGCCGCTCCACGGCATGTGGGATCTTCCCGGACCGGGGCACGAACCCGTGTCCCCTGCATCGGCAGGCGGACTGTCAATCACTGCGCCACGAGGGAAGCCCCGGGATTTCTTTTTATATAAGTTTATTTATATTTGGCTGCGTTGGGTCTTCGTTGCTGCACGCGGGCTTTCTCTAGTTGTGGTGATCGGGGGCTACTCTTCATTGCAGTGCGTGGGCTTCTCATTGTGGTGGCTTCTCTTATTGTGCAGCATGGGTTCTAGGTGCATAGGCTTCAGTAGTTATGGCATGCGGGCTCACTAGTTGTGGCTCGCAGGCTCTAGAGCGCAGGCTCAGTAGTTGTGGCACACGGGCTTAGTTGCTCTGTGGCATGTGGGATCTTCCCGGACCAGGGATCGAACCCGTGTCCCCTGCACTGGCAGGTGGATTCTTAACCACTGCGCCATCAGGGAAGTCCCTCTCATTGGGGTTTTGATTTGCATTTCCCTAATGACCAGTGGTGTTGAGCATCTTCTCATGTTTATTGTCCATCTGTATATCTTCTGTGAAGAAATGTTTATTTAAGTGCTTTTCCCACTTTTTTTTTTTTTTTTTTTGCCACGCACGTGGCTTGTGGGATCTTAGTTCCGCAACGAGGGATCAAACCCAGGCCCTCAGCAGTGAGAGCACGGAGTTCTAACCACTGGACCACCAGGCAATTCCCTCCCACTTTTAATTGGGTTGTTTGTTTTGTTGTTGTTGTTGTTGTTGAGTTTTAGGAGTTCTTTATATAGTCTAGAACATTAATCCCTTGTCAAATATGAGATTTGCAAAAACATTCTCCCGGGACTTCCCTGGTGATCCAGTGGTTAAGACTGCACGCTTCCACTGCAGGGTGCGCAGGTTCAATCCCTGGTCGGGGAACTAAGATCCTGCCTGCCCCGTGGTGTGGGCAAAAACAAGCAAACAAACAAAAAAAACTATTAAAAAAAAAAAAGTTCTCCTGGGGCTTCCCTGGTGGCGCAGTGGTTGAGAGTCCGCCTGCCGATGCAGGGGACACGGGTTCGTGCCCCAGTCCGGGAAGAGCCCACATGCCGTGGAGCGGCTGGGCCCGTGAGCCATGGCCGCTGAGCCTGTGCGTCCGGAGCCTGTGCTCCGCAACGGGAGAGGCCACAACAGTGAGAGGCCCGCATACCGCAAAAAAAAAGAAATGTTCTCCCATTCTGTGGATTACCTTTTCACTCCCTGAATAGTGTCTTTTTATTTTTTTTAGTTTATTTTTATTTATTCTTTCTTCTTTTTTTTTTTTTTGCTGCGTTGGGTCTTCATTGCTGCGCGCCAGCTTTCTCTAGTTGCGGTGAGCAGGGGCTACTCTTCGTTGCGGCGCAAGGGCTTCTCATTGCAGTGGCTTCTCTTGTTGGGGAGCTCGGGCTCTAGGTGTGCGGGCTTCAGTAGTTGTGGCACGCGGGCTCAGTAGTTGTGGCGCACGGGCTTAATTGCTCCAAGGCATGTGGGATCTTCCCGGACCAGGGCTCAAACCCGTGTCCCCTGTATTGGCAGGGGGATTCTTAACCACTGCATCACCCGGGAAGTCCTGAACATTGTTGCAATTTTGATAGGGATGGCATTGAATCTGTAGATTGCTTTGAGTAGTATGGACATCTTGACATTATTAAGTCTTCCAGTCCATGAATATGGTATGTCTTTCCATTTATTTGTGTTTTTAATTTCTTTCAGCAACATTTTGTAGTTTTCAGTATACAGAGGTTTTGCCTCCTTGGTTAACTTTATTCCTAAGTATCTTAATCATTCTGATGCTATGGTAAGTGGAATTGTTTTCATAATATCCCTTTTAGTTTGTTCATTGTTAAGGGCATAGAAAAGCAACTGACTTTTGTGTGTTGATTTGATATCCTGCAACTTGGCTAAATTCATTTATTAGTTGTATGAGGGTTTTTTTTTTTTTTTTTTGCGGTACGTGGGCCTCTTACTGTTGTGGCCTCTCCCGTTGCGGAGCACAGACTCCAGACGCGCAGGCTCAACAGCCATGGCTCACGGGCCCAGCCGCTCTGCGGCATGTGGGATCTTCCCGGACCGGGGCACGAACCCGTGTCCCCTGCATTGGCAGGCGGACTCTCAACCACTGCGCCACCAGGGAAGCCCCAGTTGTATGAGTTTTGACACATGTAATCCCCACCACTGGCTTCTTTCTCTTAGCAAAATTCATTTGAGAGTCATCCAAGTTATTTTGTGTTTGAGTAGTTAAAAAGGAAACTGTTTCTTTCTACTTTTGCAGAAAACTTCTGACACAAAATGTGTTTGGTTTTTTCCCCACACCAACCCATTCTCCAATACTCCATGGACATTAACTGGGTGAACTACAGTTTAATTCAATTCTGACACTAACTGGAGTTCGTGCAGATCCCACAGGTTAAGGGCTTAGTCCCACAAGACCTCCCCCACTTCAGATGTCAGTCTCAAATCCAGGTTGTCACCTGTGCTTTTGGGCGACCAACTGTAAATCAGAGGTACCTACAACCCCCTCCTCTGGTTCGATAATTTGCTAGAACGGTTCACAGAACTCAGGAAACCAGTTTACTTACTAGATGGCTGGGGGTGGTGGTGGTTTTTTTTAATTTTTAAAAATTTATTTTTTGTATTCCCCTCCTGGTTTATTTTATTTTATTTTATTTATTTATTTTGCGGCACGTGGGCCTCTCACTGTTGTGGCCTCTCCCGTTGCGGAGCACAGGCTCCGGATGCACAGGCTCAGCGGCCATGGCTCACGGGCCCAGCCGCTCCGCAACATGTGGGATCTTCCTGGACCGGGGCACGAACCCGTGTCCCCTGCATCAGCAGGTGCACTCTCAACCACCGCGCCACCAGGGAAGCCCCTCCTGGTTTATTTTAAAAGATACAACTCAGGAACAGCCAGATGGAAGCGATACATATAAAAAGGAATTGGGGGAGGGACTTGGAGCTTCCCCAGGTGTGCCACCTTCCCAGCACCTTGATATGTTCAGCAACCCAGCAGCTCTCCAAACCGTGTCATTCAGGGATTTTGATGGTGGCTTCATTATGTAGCCACGATTGACTAAACCATTGGCCATTCCACTGGTGATTAACTCAACCTCCAGTCCTGGTCCCTGAACTGGTCCAGCCTCTCTAATCACATGGTTGGCTCTCCTGGCAACCAGCCCCCATCCGGAGGCTGTCCAGGAGTCCCTAGCGGTCAGTCATCTCGTTAGCATACAAAAAGATACCTATTACTGTGGAGATTTCCAGGGTTTCAGGAACTGTGTACCAGGAAACCAAGGCTGAGGCCAAATATATATATTTATTCTTTCACAGTACTTATGGTCCCCGACTTATGACAGTTCGACTTATGATTTTTCAACTTCATAATGATGTGAAAGCAATACGCATGCAGTAGAAACCGTACCTCAATTTTTGATATTTTCCTGGGTTAGTAACATGTGGTCTGATTCTCTCTTGTGATCCTGGGCAGCGGCAGCAAACGCCGCAGCTCCCAGCCAGCCACGCGATCATGAGGGTCAACAATTGATACACTTACAACCGTTCTAGACCCGTACAACCACTCTGTTTTTCAGCTTCAGTACAGTACTCCATAAATTACATGAGCTATTCGGCACTTTATTATAAAATACGCTTTGTGTTAGATTATTTTGCCCAACCGTAGGCTAATGTAAGTGCTCTGAGCACGTTTCAGGTAGGCTAGGCTACACTGTGATGTAGGTAGTTTAGGTGTCTTAAATGTGTTTTCAGCTATCGATATTTTCAATTTATGGTGGGTTTATCAGGACATAACCCTGTCATAAGTCAAGGAAGAGCTGTAGTTCATGTTTGTGGTTTTGAAATTGCTGAATAGTATTCCGTGGCATGGCTCTGCTACCGTTTATCCATTCACCCGTTGACGCACACTTGATTTGCTTGTTTCTAGTTTTTGGTGACTATGAACAGAACTGCTCTAAACATCAGTCAGCAGGTTTTTGAGTAGAAGTATGTTTTTATTTCTCTTGGGTAAATATATAGGAGTGGATTTGTTGGCTTGTACAATAAGCATGTGTTTAATTTCATAAGAAACTGACCAACTGTCTTCCAGAGGGGCTGTACCACTTTGCATTCCCCTCAGCAATGAATGGGAGTTCCAGTTGCTCTGAATCCTTATCATCACTTGATATCGTTGTCAGTTTTCATTTGTTTAGCATGCTAGTAGGTGTGAAGTGATAGTCCATGGTTTTAATTTGCATTTCCCTAAGGAGGAATGATGTTTCCTGTGCTGATTTGCCATCTGTATATCTTCTTTGGTGAACTGACCATACTTTTGCTCATTTTTTCACTGAGTTATTTGTCTTCTTCTTATTGAGTTTTCAGAGTTCATCATGTACACTGGCCACAAGTCCTTTGTCAGATATTTTCTCCCAGTCTATAGCTTGTCTTTTTATTCTCTTGACAGTGTCTTTTGCAGAGCAGTTTTCAATGTTTTTAAAACGTTTTTTGAAGTTTGTTTTTAAAAGAAGTTGGAATTTTTGGCTATTTAAAATTTCTGGTTTCTTTACTAAAATTGGAACATCTGGTTGGTCAGGGTCCCCAGCTCCACTCTGCTTTTTATGTTGGCCGCCTGACCCCTGGAAACATTTGCTCTAAGGGGAGGAATGTGCTCTGATGGGGGTCAAGTCGGCAGAGGGCAGCAGTTAACATTTTGGTCTGAGGAATCACAAGACTTTGGTTTGAATTCTGACCCCACCATGACCTTGCTGTGTGACACAGAGCCAATCATTCTCCTCTCTGAACCTTAGTTTCTTCATCTGTAAAATGGAGGCAATGAAGTCCTTCCCCATTCCCTCACCCCAGGACTGGCCCGGAAGAAAGGCCCAATATATGGAAATTGATATCACTGTCCTGGCCTAGGAGATTTCAGATTTATTTCTTGGCAGAGGGAACATTCAAATAAAATCTTAGGCTGACATTCAGTAGTAGGACCAGAAAGGGAGGGAGGGTTCTCTTTCTTCCCCCTACCCCCTTGTACCCACCAGAGCATTGCCTGAAGTCGGCTGACCAGTCTGCTAACCCCCTGACTTTAAGAGTAACAGACCAGAGGAGGCAGTGACCTTGAAGTCACACAGCATGTCACAGGCACACAGCTCCCCACTCTCATCCTCAAATCTTCATACTGATTGCCTTGCTGAGTTCACTACCCAGGTGGCATATATGAGGCTGATAGACTTGTAGTTGCCAGTGTTTTCTGAGCTCTTTGTTAAGCACCATTCTGAGCGTTTTGCCTGTGTTGACACTGGTCACCTGGATGGCCTGAGGCAGATGGTGGTTGTCCCAATTTTGTAGATGAGGAAACTGAAATTCCATCTTTCCCTCAAGTTACGTAGCCGGGAAGCGGCACAGCCAGCTTTTCCCTGACTCATCCTGAGGGTCTGTCTTGCCAGTGCCACCAGGCTGTGTCCTGTCTCTGTCATCTGTCTGTATTTCTGCTCAAGCCACACCAATTTCCTTGCTGGTCCTCCAACAAGAACCAAATCCTGCCAGTGGGCGTTTGCACTTGCTGTTTCCTCACCCTGGAGTACTTTCTCCTACCTCCTGACCTGTGGCCTACACCTTCTCATCTTTCAGGACCTGCTCCTGAAAGATATCCTGCAGATATCACTTCCTCAGAGAGGCCCGTCTCAACCATATCAGCTAAAATCACCTCTCCAGTCACCCACCTCACTTTTCTTTTTTCTGCGGTACGCGGGCCTCTCACTGCTGTGGCCTCTCCCGCTGCGGAGCACAGGCTCCGGACGCGCAGGCTCAGCGGCCGTGGCTCACGGGCCCAGCCGCTCCGCGGCATGTGGGATCCTCCCGGACCGGGGCACGAACCTGTGTCCCCTGCATCGGCAGGCGGACTCTCAACCACTGCGCCACCGGGGAAGCCCTACCCACATCATTTTAATTCTCTGCATGGCAGTCCGTATATTCATTCATTCACTCATACATTGATTCATGCGATTGACATCTCTTGGGCATCCACTGCGTGTCAGGCCATGTTCTTGGCCTAAAGTATACAGTAGTGAACAAAGCAGACAAAAGTCCTTGCCCTGCAGAGCTTAGTTCTAGAAGGGAAGGCAAACAGTGAAGAGTAAAATATAGAATGTGTCAGGTAAGTAGTATTTATTTTAAGGAAGGGAAATGTGAACTATAAGGGCAGGGGTTGACATTTTAGATGGGTTGGTCAGGAGAGGCCTTCCTGAGGAGGCAACATTTGAGAAGGAGCCTGAAGGAAGTGAAGGAGGCGCCAATGGAGATCTGGGCAAAGGGATGTTCAAAGGCCCTGAGGCAGGAATGTATCTGGAATGTTAAGGAACAGTTAGGCGGCCATTATGGCTGGAGCAGAGTACGTGAGGGGTAGACTGGGAGGTCGTGGGGAGCGTCTGTGGGCACAGCAAGGACTTTGGCTTTTGCTTTGAGTGAGCTGGGAGCCGTAGAAGGTTCTGAGAAGAGGAGTGATGTGACCTGACTCAGGTGTTCACAGGCTCCCTCTGGCCGCTGTAGGAGAGCAGACTGGGGGGCAAAGACGGGAGCTGGGGACCAGGGCAGAGGCGAATGTACTGGTCCAGGCAAGTGTTAAGGTGGGGCCGGCCGAGGAAGGGGTGCAAAGTGGACAGATTCTGAACAAATTTGGTTGATTTGAGGTGCAAAGGAAAAAACAGAGCCAAGGAAGACCCCACGACTTTTGGGGTGTGCGTTGCTGCTAGGTTAACCTTTTGATAGTCTAGCCCTCCCCGTGTCATCTCTGTGAGGGCAGATCATGGTCTGTCTTGGTCCCTGCTGTGTCTCCAGCTCCTGCAACAGGACCTGGCCCACAAAGGCGCTCAGTCACTGATCTCTGTCATTTCCTGTCTCCCATCTCTTTTGGGGTACCTGTCTCTCTGTCAGGAATTTCCCTGGTCCCCGTATTCCTCTTGACCCACCCCCCCCAATGCCATCTCAGCCCCCCGACCCCTCTTCCTGCCCGCCCCTTGCAGCTTGGAGGCGGAGAATGGGCCGACGCCATCGCCAGGCCGCAGCCCCCTGGACTCGCAGGCGAGCCCGGGACTCGTGCTACACTCTGGGGCGGCCACCAGCCAGCGCCGAGAATCCTTTCTTTACCGCTCAGACAGCGACTATGACATGTCACCCAAGACCATGTCCCGGAACTCGTCGGTCACCAGCGAGGCGTGAGCACCCCCGATCCCTACCCGCCAGCTCTTCCAGGCCTGGCCCCAGCACAAGCTGCCCTTCCCAGCAAGGAGGGGGACACTGCCCAATTCCCCGTCCACCTGCACACCCGTCCTCCCTAGTGAAAAGTAAACAGCACCCTTATCCCCTGTCGAGGGCTCAGTCCCTCTGTAGCATGTCCACCCAGCGGCGTATGAGCGCCCACCCTATCTCTGCCCCCTGCCCAGCCACACTGAACCCCTCCCTCAGGCCCAGCCCAGACTCAAGTCCATATAGTCCCCGCCTACCCAACCTGCCCAAGCCCACTCCTACCCCTTGGTTTTTGGGGACCTGGCCCACCTGATCCCGTCTCTCCAGCAAGAAGGGAGCCAGCCCCTCCTGGCCACCACTTGCTTCCAGTGTGTCCACCTGGGCTGACCCCCTCTTCCTCCCCCACTCTGGGCTTCCCAAAGCCAGCCCCCCTTATCATGACCACCTGTGGAGGTGTGAGCACTCCTGATCTCTTCAGCCCCCTTCCCTCTCATCCAGTCCTCCAGCCCTGCCCCTACCCATCGAGGCATCCATCTCACCTCCCCGCGGCTCCTTCCAGCCCTCCGCCCCCTCCCCGCCACTGGTCTCCCCAAGCCCAGCCCCTATGGTGTGTTCATCGCCCTCCTTTTGTCTCTGCGCCCACCTCCCCCCCGCCCCACCCACACCCCTGAGCCCTTCTCCCTGCCCGGCCCCCCGCAGCATGGCCACCCTTGTGAGGTGTAAGTGTCCTCCCCCCACCGACCCACAGAGCCCCCTTCCTGCCCACCAGCCTCCCTGGGCCCAGCCCCCCCCAGAGTGACCGCCCCCCCAAGAGACTTGCTTCCCTGCATCCCAGCCCCTCTCCACCCCGGGCCCTTGGGGGTCCCACTGTGAGGACCCCTGACCTGCCCCTGTCCTTGTAGGCATGCAGAGGACCTCATCGTGACACCGTTCGCCCAGGTAAGACCCCTCCCCTAAGGAGGGAGGGGCTCTAACCTTACACCACACTTGGGGACAGGGGCCCAGCCCCCGCTGCCCCTCTGGGTGGACCACTTTCCTCACTGTGGCTCCCCAACTCAGGTGCTGGCCAGTCTCCGGAGCGTTCGCAGCAACTTCTCCCTCCTGACCAATGTGCCCATTCCCAGCAACAAGTAAGTGGAGGTTGGGCCCCAATGCCCCATGAACATGAGGCTCAGCACACCTGGGTTCAACTCTCCGTGCTGCTGTGTGACCTCAGGCAGGCACTTGACCTCTCTGAGCCTCTGTTCAAATGACAGCTCCCTCTGAGCCAGTAAATCATTGTGATTTGAATGCCTAAGACGCAGAAACTTTTATAAATAAAGACGGAGGGGTCTGGACAGAGTTCTTAGGTGGCCAGCCACCCCAGCCTCTGGGCCACTCCTAGCCCTGATGCCAACTTGCTGGGCAAATAGCATCCTCTGGTGCCTCTGTTTCCCCTCCATAATATGGGAATTTCATAGTGTCTCCATTAGAGAGCTGCTGTGAGGAGTTCAGAAGGTGATATATAGAAAGCGCTTGAATATTGCTCAGCACATAGTAAGTGCTCACTAAATAGAAGTAGTTGTTATTATTTGGGGGCAGAGGTGTGGCTGAGAGCTGCTGGTCCCTCTGGGAGTGGGCGGCAGAGCCATCCTCATGTTCAAGGAGCTGGGGGGAGGGATGGTCAGGGAAGCAGGGACTTTGGAGACACAGGACCTGACCCTACCAGCCGTGTAGTCTTGAGGAAGTCAGTTCACCTCCTGGAGCGTCAGTTTCCTCATCTGTAAAATGGGTTCTTGTGGGGCTCTGTGAGAGGCTGCGGGCAGAGTACATGGCAGCATGCCTGGGACACAGAGAAGGCTCAGAAAAAGGAAAATCAGCATTCTTCATGGACAAGGGGAAGCAGAGATGGGGGAGAACCAGGCTGTTGTTGGAGCCCCATTTCTTTGCAGGCGGTCCCCGCTGGGTGGCCCAACCCCCATCTGCAAGGCCACGCTATCAGGTAACTAAGCCCCGGGGGATGGGAAAGACCCCTCTTGCTGCCCCAGTGGGGGGTCCCTCACCCGGGGAGGCTGTCTCATCCCCCTCTCCCTGCACCCTCCTCACGTGGTGGGCCCCCATCACCTCTGGGGTCTGCATGTAGACCCTCTCAGCCACTGCCCTGGCTGCTCCTTCTCCAGAAGAGACGTGTCAGCAGTTGGCCCGGGAGACGCTGGAGGAGCTCGACTGGTGTCTGGAGCAGCTGGAGACCATGCAGACCTACCGCTCTGTTAGCGAGATGGCATCCCACAAGGTGTGCAAGGCCTGTGGGGTGGGGCCGACTGCTGGGGTGGGGTTAACTGTGGGGCGTGGCCGGTGGGCGGGGTCAGCCTGTGGCTAGAGCCTATGGGGTGGGGTCAATCCCTGGGCGGACTTTGTAGCGCCTATAGATTCTGACTTCTCCCAGGGCTGGGGGGCCCTGGGGTGTATGTGTGTGCGTGTTTGTGTGTGTGTGTGTCCGTAGGTGACCATCTCTCCCGGGGGGTGGGTTGTATGTTTCTATGGTTTGTGAATGTGTATCTGTGGCTATGGGTCTATGTGGCTGTTGATTTGTTGGCTACGTATTTGCAGCGTGGGAAGGTGTGTTCCAATAGGATCCGGCAGGAGTGGCATGCACGTGTGTATCTATGGAGCCTGTATGGGTGTGCACAGCTGATTACGTGGGGCTGTAAGTGTGGGGGGCTGTGGCAGAGGGGTGTGTATGTCTAGAGGTGTGTGTCGGTCCAGATGTGAATCTGAGTGTATATCTCCATGTGTTTGTAACTGTGTGTGTGTGTGTGTGCGCGTGTGTGTGTGTGTGCACGCTTGCAGGGCTGTGGGAGAGGGTGCAAGGCTTCCATGCATAGCTGTGCAGACTGTGCACTGCACAACTCCCGGGGACACCATTCAGAAAGCAGGCAATGTGAATGACACTTCCTGGAGTTGTGCAGCATGGGAGCAGCCCTTGTGGGAGGATGCCTATCAGGAAATGAATGTGCAGGTAGAGGTGTCTGTGTTGGGGGGTGCATACACCCATGCGTGGAGGTTTGTCTGGGAACATGTGAGTCTGAGGGCGCTTGTGTCCCTGAGGGTGTGTTGAGCATCCGAGAATGTGACTGTGTCTCTGAATGTAGGTCTGTGGGTGTATTTCTACGATGGGGTGTGTGCGTGTGTATCTGTGGGTGTGAGTGTGAGTATCCCCTTATGGATGTGTCTAAGGACACATGGGTATTTGTGTTTGTTTACAAGTGTGTCTGTGGGTGTGTTGAGTGTGTCTGTAAGTGTGTCCAGTATCTGGGTGTTTATCCCTTAGTGTGTGTCTCCACATCTGAGTGTGAGTCTGCGTTCTTGGAAGGGGTGTGTCTGAAGGCATTTGTATTTCTGTGAGGTCAACTATATACCTATAAATGTGTTGAACAACAGAGTTGTGACTCTGTGTGTGTGTGTGTGTGTGGTCAGCAAAGGACGGAGAGCATTTGGGTGTTGGAGTGTATTCAAGTGCATGAGTGTGTCAGGTGTCTGGCTGTATTGGTGTGGAAGGTGTGTCTGAGTGTGGGTGTGTCTGTGTGTGGAGCATGTGGGTGTGTGTCTGTCTCTGGGTGTGTCCACGGAGGGGGCACGTCCTCTCCAGGGTGTGCGTGCCTCCCTGCCTCTCCCCAGCAGCCCCAGCTGGGTCCTGCCTGAGGCCCGTGGGCTCCAATGCCCCTTTAACGCCCCCCCCACCTCCAGCACCACCTGACATCGAGTGCAGCCTGCCAGT
Organism: Globicephala melas; assembly: GCF_963455315.2. Classification (NCBI taxonomy): domain Eukaryota; kingdom Metazoa; phylum Chordata; class Mammalia; order Artiodactyla; family Delphinidae; genus Globicephala; species Globicephala melas. The sequence goes on along the minus strand of NC_083316.1, from coordinate 164,198,709 downwards.
GCTGCAGTGAGCACGCACACGCACACACACAGGCGAACACACGGAGCCCAGAGCCTCCGAAGCCTCCTCCTGGGACCCTTACCCTGCCACCCCCCCATGGGCAGGGGTCCCTGGCCGCCTCCAGCCACTGCCGCGCGAGTGCCCATCGGGGCCAGGGGCTGGCGGACCATGTAACCAGGTCTGCTGCCGGGAGCGCGGAGGGGAAGGGAGCCCGCAGCCCTGCTGGGCCGGCCCGGGCCCCTCCGCGGCTCCCCCTTCCACTGCCCACCTGCCCAGCACCCTGCCCCCCCGCCCCCTGCACAGTAGCTGCTAATCCCGGGACTCCCCAAGCCCAGCCTCAGTGTGCGGCAGCCCTGAGCAGGGCTAAGACTCCAAGATGCCCTTGGTGGATTTCTTCTGCGAGACCTGCTCCAAGCCATGGCTGGTGGGCTGGTGGGACCAGGTAGGGGAACTCGGGGTGGAGGATGGGCAGGAGCCCCGGCTCTGGTCCTCCCACCTCAGACCCTCCAGCCCCCGGTCTAGGCTTGTGTGTGCGGCTGTGCACGTGTGCGGCCTGGACGTGAAGCCTTGTGACTGGGTCTCTCTGTGTGTGGCCCAGGGCCGGGCGTGGATGGCGGGTGGCTGGGGGTGTGAGTCTTTCTCTGGGTGTGACTGCCAGTGCACACACGTGTGTGTCTGCAGTGGTGGGGGGCTGCCTGACTATATGCTTGTTTGCCTGGGTCAGGGACCAGGGGGTGGCCCTGGCTGAAGTCACGTGGCTCTGATTGTGGTGTTGTGTTTGGGGCCATGTTTATGAGCCCAGAGCGGCGTGATTTTCTGGGGCATGTGACCCCGAGTGTCAGTGACTGCCTTATTGTGTATGCTCCTTGGTTTGTGTGTCTGGGGCTGTGTAGAACTGTGTAATATGGGAGTCTGTGTGCGGTTGTGTGACTTTGTGGGTCCATCGTGTGTGTGTGTGTGTGTGTGTGTGTGTGTGTGTGACTCTATGTGTGCCCAGGCCTCTGGCAGCAGTGGGAGGAGGGAGCGCTCGTCCTGATGTGGGCCATGCGGGCTCACCCTTCCTGCTGAATGTCCCTCTTGCCTCTCTGGACAGAGTCTGCTCCTGCTTTGGGGGTGCTTTGGTGGAGCTTGGGGGCGGGGAGCCGATGCCCTTTCTCCTCACGCACAATGTCACAGCAGATGCTTGTGTGAAGTGCTATGGGGAGACCAGCCTGGTTCTGGGTATACTCCGTCCACCTGTGCATCTGTCCACCACTCTGAGGTTGGGGGAGAGGGGGCTATGATGGGAACCCCCTCCCCTGGGTGACTGAACTAGGGTTTCCTCAGCTCACTATTCTCCCTGCCCCGGTCAAACCTCTCCACCCAGAACTTCAGGACTACATTCCCTCCTCCCAAACCAGGCTGGGGGCTGGGGGCCGGGACCCTAGGGAGTGGGGTCCCTGTCTGGGAAGACCTGGGCCAGGGGTAGCTCTGGGAAGGCAGGGGTTAAAGGGCCCGCCGGCTGCCCCCCCTTCCCCCAGCTCAGCAGCTGGTTGGAGGGGGAGTTGCTAAGGAGACTCCCATCACCATGGTGACGGGATTCTCCTGACACCCCATTGGCTTCCTGTTAGGTAGGAGCCCCTCCCTTCCACAGGTGCCCCTCTGGCTCCTCCTTGGGGGGGAGAAGGAGGGAGTATGGTGAGAGGAGCCCCGCCTCCTCAGACAGGGAGGGGTATGCTGAGTCCTGACTCCCCAAGCCTGGGTACCCCCATCCAGAGCTGGGAGGAGAGGAAGGACTGACCCCTCCCCTCTAGCAGCCTGCTGAGGACTCTGTTGGCTGAACAGAGAAGTGAGAGGGACTCACGGGTTCTTCAGAAGTTTCTTGAGAGGGCCTGGCCTCACCCCCCCACACCCACACCTGCCATGACCCCATCATTCCTTCCTTCTTGCCTCCTTCACCTTAGTTCAAGAGGATGCTAAACCGTGAACTCACACACCTGTCAGAGATGAGCAGGTCAGGAAACCAGGTCTCTGAGTACATCTCCACCACATTCCTAGGTGAGTGAAGGGTGGCACTTGTGTGTGGGTGGGTGTGGGGGGGGAGGCATTGCATAACTGGACTGCAGGGGGCCACCGCAGACCCTGGGTCCTGTTGCCCACATTTGCCCAGGGAACCCCGACTCAACTCCCCAAAGGTCAAAGTCACCACGCTCAAGAGCTACTATATCGCGATGCCCCCAAATTTAGTGGGACCCCAACTTCTCTAGAACACCCACATTTAAAAATCTCTCCAAGCTGCAAAGCTCCTCCAAACTTAGGGGAACCCCATTGGAACTCTTAAACTCAAGACCCCAAGAAACTCCCAAACTCAAATAGAATTCCTAAACTTTAAAATGCCTCCAGGCTGAAAAGTCTCCCAAAATTCACTAGAATCTCCAAACTTGGATTTCAGCCCCCCCCAAATTCAGAAGACCCCTCAAACTCAAGAGAGGTGCCTGAACTCACTAGGGTTCTCAAACTTAAGGGAAACCCTGCCCTTAAGAGCCCGTAAAAGACCCCTAAACCTTTCCACCAAGCTGAAGAGTCTCCCAAATTCAGTAGAACCCCCAAAGTTGGTATGACCCCCTAAATTCAGTAGACCCCCGCAAACTTTAGATACCCAAATTTAATAGGATTCTCCCACTGAAGAACCTGTAAGTGATTCCCCAAACTTAGGAGAATTTCCTAACTCAGTGGAACCCTGAAGACAGTAGAGTACCCCAAATTCATTGGAACCCTCAAGCTCATGGGGATCTCCAACTCATCCTAATCTCATCCTGAACCCAAGAGACCTAGCTGAGGATATCCCCCACAAACTCAGGATAATTTCACCCTCAGAATTTATTACCAAAGGTCCCCGAATTCAGGGCACCCCCCACCAAGCTGGAAAGAAGGTTTCAGAGTTTCAAACACTCCCGCCAGTGGGGGTGTGGTGTGCCTGAGATCCAGCCAATAAGAGCACGGCATGCAAATGAGCCTTCTTAGGCCCTGTCATTGACTGGCGGTCCCCAGGTCACAATGGGTGGCCCTGGCTGGGCTCTGGAAACCCTAAAGAGCTCAGGAAAGGGGCTTCTGGGGCTGGTCCCCAGAAAGCCTGGTGTCCAGGGGGTGGGGGTGGGGGTCCATGGAGCCAGAGACCACCCTTCCCTCCCGCCTCCCAGCGCTGTCCGCCTCCACCCGCCCTCTGGGTCACCATGGGGGTGTCTTCCCTGCCTGCTGGAGAAGGTTCCCTGCCTATCCCAAGCAGGCGGTGGCTCTCTCTAGCATCCCCACCCTGCTTCCTGACTTCCCACACCACCCCCATGCCAAACTTGGTGATTGGACGGGGGCTACCCCATAGCTCCAGGCTGGCCCCAGGGTCCCCACTCCAGCCCACCACCTCCCAGAAGAGTTCCTACCTCCTCTCTGGTTTCCAGTCCATAAGTAACCAACAGCATGACACCCAGAATAGGTCTGCCCTCCTGAGTGAGACTTCCCAGGGCTTGAGGGGTTGGTGGCGGGGGGGCGGTCTGAGAGCCAGATGAGGGAGCCTCTGTGAGGTTCTCATGCTGGCTTCTCCTCTATCTTCTGCAGACAAGCAGAATGAAGTGGAGATCCCATCACCCGCAATGAAGGATCGAGAAAAACAGCAAGTCCCACGGCAGAGACCTTCCCAGCAGCCTCCGCCCCCTGGGCCACAGTTCCAGCCCATGTCTCAGATCACCGGGGTGAAGAAGGTGGTGCATAGTAGCAGCCTGAACGATTCCAGCATCCCCCGCTTTGGGGTGAACACCGATCAAGAGGAACTCCTGGCCCAAGTGGGTGGGGCCTCGGTGGGGGGGGGGCTGGGCTGGAGAGGGGCAGGGTTCTCCTGGGGCCCAAAGAAGGACTGGGCTTTGGATCAGCCTGAGATGAGGATTCGGGTGTGCCTGCTTTATGAGACTCTCAGGAGAGAGGGAGTGGTCTCAGCTGGTGTCCACAGGGGGCTCTGGAATATGAACAACAGCACTGAGTGGAGCCCACCTTGAGGCAAGTGTGCTGACATTTTATACCCTTGTGTCAGTCATTGGCTGGGGGCTGTCCCCAGGGTGGATGGCATCACCCCCTCCACATAGCTCCTGTGAGGGAAGAGCCTATTTTTGACAAGGGGCAGCTGTGAGTCTTTGTAAGCAACAGCCCCAGCAGCTGGGTGATGGGTGCATTGAGACCAGTGAAGGGAATCTGGGCAGAACCCAAACAGCATCCACTACAGACCAGACCTGGATTCGCCTCCTGGCTTTTCCATGAAATCTTAAGCCAAGGGGCTCCCACAGTGATTTGCACAGTGGACTTGATGCAAGCTCAGTGGCTCCCTCAGCTGACATTTATTGTAACCCTCTGCGTGCCAGTACTGGCCAGGGCTCTATTCAGTCATTCAGTGTTTATTGAGCACCTACTATGTGCTGGTGCTGTTCTGAATTCTGGGGAGACATGGAACATTAGCCCATGTTCCTTTCCTCTCAGCGCTCAAGAGCAGTTTAACTGAGGCTGAGCTGTGCTTTGGGGTCAGCCACGCTGGGTTCACATCCTAGCTTTGCCACTTGTGAGATGCAAGGTCTCGGGTAAGTCACGTCGCTGCTCTGAGTTTTGGTTCCGTCACCTGCCATGTGAAATCAAGCGCTTAGTGCAGTGCTTGGTGGATAATACACACTCAGTAGACTCTGGGGTTGCTTTGTTATTTTCTGGCCCAGTAGGACCTGGGCAGTAAATTCTATACTGCTGAGCATGCCACCTACTGGGTGAGCGATAATGGTGCCACTATTCAGACCAGGGTTCTGAACTCCTAGAAGAGTCTAGAGGGCCCTGGGCCTTGGGGGCTCCTGACCTCTGGCCTCCATCTCCACCAGGAATTGGAAAATCTGAACAAGTGGGGCCTGAACATCTTTTGCGTGTCGGATTATGCGGGGGGCCGTTCCCTCAGCTGCATCATGTACACGATATTCCAGGTAGGGCGGGCTGAGTGGGGCTGGATGCAAGGGAGGGGGCGGGGCGGGGAGCAGAGGGCCGGTGTGGGGGTCACCGCCCCCTACTCTTGCCCTCAGGAGCGGGACCTGCTGAAGAAGTTCCGCATCCCGGTGGACACGATGGTTACATACATGCTGACCCTGGAGGACCACTACCACCCCGATGTGGCCTACCACAACAGCCTGCACGCGGCTGACGTGCTGCAGTCCACCCACGTGCTGCTGGCCACACCTGCACTGGATGTGAGCATCGCCTGGCCCCCATGTCTCCCCAGCTGCCCCTCACACTATCCATCTCCAATCTTCTGTTTATCTCTCTGACCCTGAGTCTCTGACGTCCATCTCTCTCTGACCCCGTTCCTCTCTCTCCTGACTCCCCATCTTTCTTTTTTTTTTTATAAATTTATATATTTATATTTGGCTGCGTTGGGTCTTCGTTGCTGCGTGCGGGCTTTCTCTAGTTGCAGCAAGCGGGGGCTACCCTTCGTTGCGGTGCGCAGGCTTCTCATTGCGGTGGCTTCTCTTGTTGTGGAGCACGAGCTCTAGGCGTGCGGGCTTCAGTAGTTGTGGCTTGCGGGCTCTAGAGAGCAGGCTCAGTAGTTGTGGCGCAAGGGCTTAGTGGCATGTGGGATCTTCCCGGACCAGGGATCAAACCCGTGTCCCCTGCATTGGCAGGCGGATTCTTAACCACTGTGCCACCAGGGAAGCCCTCCCCATCTTTTTTGACTCCCTCTCTCTTACCCTGTCTCTCTGACTCCCCATCTTTCAAACCCATCTCCCTCTGCCCCCAGGCCGTATTCACGGACCTGGAGATTCTCGCCGCCCTCTTCGCAGCTTCCATCCATGATGTGGACCACCCTGGGGTCTCCAACCAGTTCCTCATCAACACCAGTAAGTGGCCCGCCACGGGGGCGGGGCCTGCTGGGCTGGAGGCGGGGCCTGCGGGGGGCGCCCTGGGTGGGTCCTCCCCTCTCCTGACTGCCCGACCCTGCCTGGGCTACAGATTCTGAACTGGCGCTCATGTACAATGACGAGTCGGTGCTGGAGAACCACCACCTGGCCGTGGGCTTCAAGCTGCTGCAGGAAGACAACTGCGACATTTTCCAGAACCTCAGCAAGCGCCAGCGGCAAAGCCTGCGCAAGATGGTCATCGACATGGTGGGCGGGGCGAGGGGCGGGGACAGAGCGGGAAAGGTCACCTTTGGAGCAAGGGGGCATTGGGGAGGGCCAGGTCTGAGTCTGGGACAGAAAGGCCCCTAGTGGGGGAGGCGTCCTTTGGGAGTGGGTCGTGGCGGCTGATTGTGCGGAGTGAAAACTTCAGAGGCCCTGCCCAGGTCAGTACAGCGGGCAGCCAGGCTTCGATGGCCCCTGTGACAACTTCTTGCCCACAGGTGCTGGCCACGGACATGTCCAAGCACATGACCCTCCTGGCTGACCTGAAGACCATGGTGGAGACCAAGAAAGTGACCAGCTCGGGGGTCCTCTTGCTGGATAACTATGCCGACCGCATCCAGGTGCCCCCCTCCCCACACCGTATAGGGAGATTGGACCCTCCCCTCCCCCGTTAGCTCTGGGTTGCTGCCCCTCCCTCTGCTCCAGCTCCCAGGTTGCCCATCTTCCTGTCTCTTTTTCTCTATTCCATCTAACCCTTTCCAACTCCCACCTCTCCATCCCATCTCCCCCCATCTCCTCCAGTTCGCTCTTCCCTTTCCTCATCAACCCGTTTCCATGTCCCCCACACCCCTGTCTCCCCACCGCCTCTTTTCCCTTCCCTCCCTCTGCCCTTTGCTCATCAACCTCGTCTCATCTCTCCCCTTCTCTTCCCCACTCATCGACCCTCTTCCCTCACCTCTTCTACCTTTCTCCATCTCCCCGCTACCCATTCTCCCCTACTGTCCTTCCAAAGGGGAAGTAAGGAAGCCTGAGGCCTCAGACTAGGACGGGGACACGGCCTCTGAAGGTCCCCCACCCCATGCAGGTCCTACGGAACATGGTGCACTGTGCAGATCTCAGCAACCCCACCAAGCCGCTGGAGCTGTACCGCCAGTGGACCGACCGCATCATGGCCGAGTTCTTCCAGCAGGGCGACCGTGAACGCGAGCGTGGCATGGAGATCAGCCCCATGTGCGACAAGCACACGGCCTCGGTGGAGAAGTCTCAGGTACAGTCTCGGTACCACTGGAAGAGAGCAGGGCGGGCCTCCTCACCCCACACCGGCCTGGAGCTCCAAAGGCCCAAGAGGTCCTAACCTGCCCGTACACAGTGTCAAGTTTGTCTTTGTCTGTTTTTTCCTTCTCTATCCTGATGGGAAATAGGCAACACTTTCTCCTCCACAAAACAATTGAACTGAGCCTCTGGACTCATAAGTTGTAGTTTTGCACCCAGACAGTTGTAACTCATTTGTAGCAACTGCTGTAACATCAGTAATAACACTTATCCGGCCCTTAATTACAGACTTCATGTCCTTTCAGCCTCTCGGTTTCCCTATAACCTGGCCACTCATTTTGTGCCTGAGTTTTGGTGGAGTTTGTTGTTGCTGTGTGGCCACGCCACGTGGCATGCGGGATCTTAGTTCCCTGACCAGGGATTGAACCCGTGCCCCACTGCAGTGGAAGTGTGGAGTCTTAACCACTGGACCACCAGGGAAGTCCCTTGGTGGATTTTGAAGTGAAGTTAAATGACTCGTCTCCATCACGTGCCTTTTTAATTTAACGAGAGGGACAGAAACACAGTCTCGTAAAAGACAACACTGAAGTGTGAATATGAGACTTTCTCACTCTCCCTGCTTCCAGCCTCCTCCCTGGTGAGGCCTCTTCCCGGTTCGGTGTGTATGCCCTTCCCATCCAGGGTTATGCAGCCTCAACACTGTTGGCATTTGGCGCTGGATCATTCTTTGTGGTGGGACCGTCCTGTGCACTGTAGGGTGTTGAGCAGCGTCCCTGGCCTCCACCCACTAGATGCCGGGAACGCCCTCCCTTTCCTGCGGTAACAACCAAAAATGTCTCCAAACACTTCCAAATGTTCCCAGGGCATGCACACAGCCCCAAACCCCTGATGAAACCCAGTTTTGCTTGTTTTATTATGTATTTATGTTCACAAGCAACTTAATAGCAATAGTTTGTGGGTTTAGCTCTTTTAAAAAATATAAACTGTATCAATATATACCTTTTTGCGGGGGGGGAGGCACTGCATGGCTTGCAGGATCTTAGTTCCCCGACCAGGGATTGAACCTGCGCCCTTGGCAGTGAAAGTGCAGAGTCCTAACCACTGGACCGCCAGGGAATCTCAATGTATACCTATTTTTATACAGCTTGCCTTTTCTTTCCAAAAATGACTTGGAGATCTGTGCACATTATTACACATAGATTAAGCTTATCCTTTTTCACTACTGTATAGTATTCCCACAGAGACAGATGAATAATGGTTTGTGTAGTGAGTGCTCTGTGGGTGGACATACAAGTGTTTAGTAGTTAGGGATTCACAGTGACTCAAACAGGATAAAGCTTTATTGGTTTGTTTTTCTCTTATGTAAGGAAAGTCTGGAGAAAGGGAATTTGGCTCTCTCTGGCTCCACATAGTTGGCAGGCACCCCAGAACTTTCAGTGTTTCTCTTCTGTCATGCGAAGCTTGGGGCTTCTCTCCTCAGAGATGTCTCTTGTGGTCACAGATGCTCTTGAAGCTCCAACCATTCCTCCCTGGAATGTCGGGGAACTAAGATCCCACATGCTGCATGGTGTGGCCAAAAAAAATAATAATAACTTAAAACAAATAAACTAATGCCCAACTGATGTATATATGGAGATGTTTCCAGTTTTTGTTTGCATCTCATACGTGGTTTTTTTCTTTTTTTCTTACTTGTGCAAGAGTTTTTCCAGGCTGGCTCTGGAGAAGCAAGATTGCTGGGTCCAAGGGTATCAACATCTTTTATTTTTTGCCACGCCACGCAGCATGCGGGATCTTTGGGACTTCCCTGGCGGCCCAGTGATTGGGTCTTCACCTTCCAATGCGGGGGTTGGTGTGGGTTCGATCCCTGGTCGGGGAGCTAAGATCCCACATGCCTCGTGGCCAAGGAACGAAGACATAGAACAGAGGCAATATTGTAACAAATTCAATAAAGAATTAAAAAAAATTTTGTATTAGATCCCGCAGCATGGCGGTGCAATCTGCACCAGCAGATCCCTGGTTTATTCGTCCTTCTCCCTCCCTCAGGTGGGTTTCATCGACTACATTGTGCACCCGCTGTGGGAGACGTGGGCCGACTTGGTTCACCCAGATGCCCAAGAGATCCTGGACACTTTGGAGGACAACCGGGACTGGTACTACAGCGCCATTCGGCAGAGCCCATCGCCACCACCCGAGGAGGAGCCCGGGGGACCAGGCCACCCCCCTCCACCGGATAAGTTCCAGTTTGAGCTGACGCTGGAGGAGGAAGAAGAGGAGGAGGTGTCCACTGCCCCAGGTGCAACTGAAGTGCAGGAATTGTCCACCGCCCAGGACGTGTTCCCAGCTGAGGAACCGTTGGAGGTCGATGGCCAGGACCAGTCTACAGAGGTGGAGGTAGAGGAAATGTACTTGACACAGCAAGCAGACTCAGCAGATAGTGTGGCTGAGGGTCAGGACGCGTCCACGCCCCCAGGTGCATCTGTAGGCTGCAGCAGCCCCCCTGCCCTGTCTCCCGAGAGCCTCCCTCTGCCTGTCTTGAGGACCCCGCCCCCTCCAGAGGAGGACCCGGGCCTTCTGGGCCTCCCCTCCACGGCGGCCGAGGTGGGGGCCCAAAAAGAGGATCAGGCTGCCAAAAGGGCGTGCTGCGCCTGCACAGGAACATCGGGCGAGGATCCATCCACACTCCCAGCTCCTGGAGGGTGGGGGGCAGCCGGAGGCCCTACCTGAGCCTCAGCCTCTACACCCCATTGGCCTCCCTGCCTCCCGCCACCACCATCACCCCCCCACCTCCTCCACTGCCTCAAAGACTCTTGGGCCTCCTGAGAAAAAAGAAAACAGAAAAGTGGGGTTTTTTCTCTTTTCTTTTTTTCCCCTTTCCCCCCACCCCCTCCCATGGGGCCTCTTTTTGGAGGTGGGGGCTGGGGAACAAGGGGCTGAGGTCCCCGAAGGGATTTTATTTTTGGAATTTTAATTGTTACATTTTTAGAAAAAAAAAACAAAAAAAAAAACAAAAAAGCCCAGGATGAAACACAGCAACTGTAGATGCTCCTGTACCCAGCTCCCCTCGGCCAGCTCCACCCCCCTCCTCTGACCCACCCCCGCTTCCCCCTCCCACCCCCACCCCCCATCCCCCCACCGCCCCCCCCACCCCCGCCCCAGGTTCCAGGCTCAGTCTTCCGGCCTCTTCGGGCTCTTCACCTGGTGTGGGGTCTCCCTCCAGACTTTTCTTCTGAATTTGGGAGGGTCTCTAGAACCCAGCCAGGAATAGCCATTCTGGGTGGGGCCTCTGGGGGCGGGGAGGGGGCGCCCCATGAGCTCCCTGCCCTCCCCCCAAGAAGTCCTCAGCCTCATTTTGCACAAACCTGGCAATACTGACTTGGGGGACGGGCAGGGGGGAGATGGGTGGATCTTAGGAGGCAGGGGTAGGATGTTGGAGGGACATTCACACCACCCCCCTGGGGTCTGAGGTTTGAGGAGGGTGTGATCCACCTCCCCCCTCCACCGGCCACCCCTTTCCCCTTCCAGTCTGGTTTCCGTTTGAATTTTCTCCGTTTGCGGGGGCGGGGGATGGCTTGGAGCTGCACCCCTCCTTCCAGCTGCTTCTCCTCTTGTTTCTGCCTTAATGATTCCCACGGCCATAGAGGGGGGGTTGCAGTGGCTCCCACCTGCACCTTGGGTGGAGTAGGGCCAGGCCTGGAGCCCCCCCTCGTGGGCACAGCCCCCTCCCCAGCATCCTCCTGCCCCCCCTCCCTGACTCTTTGCCCTAGGAGGAAGCAATAACGGTGTACACCCACGTCCCCTTTCTGGGCAGCCCTTCCCACCCTGGCAACCAAGGTCGTCTCTCCTTTGCCCGCACCTTGCCAAGCCTACCCCTAGCTCTTCCCCCAAGCAATACGACAGACAGATGCAAGGCCATTTTTCTCCAAGCCATGGGGGGCTGTTTGGAAAGAAAGACCCCCTCTTCCCCTTCCGCTCTGCCCCTCAGCCTGGCTCTGCAGCTGGGCAGGACCGTCCTCTCTCTCTCATCTCTCTCCCCTCCAGTTCGGAGCACACGGTACTGTAGCCCCCAGCTCCCCCCAGCCTTCCATCTGTCTGTCCTTCCCTGTGGGGAGTACCACCCGCTCCCACCCCCATGATGCTGTACAGGGTTCATTTTTGTAGCGAAAGTAGTTTCAGTCCCAGCCGGCCACCGGAGTGGGCCTTTTTTTTTTTTTTTTTTGGTTTTCTTTCTTTTCTTTCTTTCTTTTTTTTGTACATACTGTAAGGTTGGTTTGTAAATTATTCTACAGAGGCAAAAAGGGAAAATAAACTTGCCCTTCCCCCGCTGACTCAGGGGAAGGAGGGTTTGGGGGTCTCCCGATGGGAGTCTCCATTCCTGCTGTATTATACAAACTGTACCATAGACCCCGGAAGTGTGGACTCAGCGCTGTTGTTGAACGGCGAGTCATGTCATCAGAGGGGGTGAGGGAGGACTGCGCAGACCCTGCCCCTCCCCCGGCCCCAGGGCCAGGAGTGATTGGCAACTGGGGACAGGGACCCCGGGGGGCGGGGGAGGGGAGTCAGTACCCCCTTGAGCTGCTCGAGTGTTGTCCACTTTGATGATCAGTCGGTCTGCTGATCGATACTCAATCCTTCGATCTTGTCTCCAATTAAACCGAGGCTTTCACCGATCTTCCTGGCTGATGTGGCTTCCTTTCCCATCCTGTTTCTCAAGGTGTGTGTCTCTCTCGCTATCTGTCTCGGGAGGGGTGGGGAAAGTGAGCGGGCTCTGTCCCTGCCCCTTCCCAAGCAGATAGAACTTGAAGGGGGTGCAGATAGTTTGGTGGGAGGCAGCCCCCTGGCCTGGGCCAGGTCCAGGCACAGGGGCTGCAGGTTGTAATGTGGAGGTTCAGACCACGCAGTTTTTGGAGGCCAGCAGACCCAGGTAAGCCTTGTTTCTTTCACGTGGAGCATATCTGACGCAACTCGGGTTCTCCTGGTACCACGAAGTCATTCCTGGAAACCTGACTGACCCCCGCCTCCAACATCTGGTTGCCAGGTCATGATAAAAGCACTTGGATCAAATTCTGCCCTGCAGACATTAAACTTGATTTATTAGCACAAGAGAATTTACATCTGTAAGTTCCATGAATTCTGGCCATGATAGTGTTGCAGCCCTCACGCTGCATTAAAACAAAACCAAAACAAACAAACAAACTTGACTATCCTAAAGCCCATGAACCTTAGGATGTATCTCAGGCAAGATGAATCCTCCAAGTTCACACAGGACCAGCTTCGGATTTTAGCTGTTTTTCCGACGAGTTCATACAGGATCGGGGAGCTAGGGAGTCTCAGGTATTTTAACCAATCCACATATTTGAATACTGTTAACTCCACCCCTGGGAGCCCATTTTTCCAACCTTTATCAGCCTAATTAAATTTTTTTTTTTTAAAAGCCTCTGATTATTTTATTTTATTGTGGTATGCGGGCCTCTCACTGTTGTGGCCTCTCCCGTTGCGGAGCACAGGCTCCGGACGCGCAGGCTCAGCGACCATGGCTCACGGGCCCAGCCGCTCTGCGGCATGTGGGATCCTCCCGGACCGGGGCACGAACCCGTGTTCCCTGCGTCCTCAGGCGGACTCTCAACCACTGCGCCACCAGGGAAGCCCTATCAGCCTAATTAACAAGCCCCGATTTCACCAATAAAACGTTTCTGCCATTCATTATGCTAATGAGCAAAACTTCCCTTGTGAATAAAGATAAAGATGGAGGAAGTGTTTGTGATGCAGGTTTTCAGACTAGAATACGGGCTGCCTCTGGTGTGTAATAAACAGAGATACACACGTACACACACAGTCCTTAAGTGGTTAAGCACAGTGGGACCAGTATATATTCACAGCATGTGTCTTCTGAAACAAAATGATGGCAGCTTGGGACTTCCCTGGTGGTCCAGTGGTGAAGAATCTGCCTTCCAATGCAGGGGATGCGGGTTCGAAACCTGGTCAGGGAATTAAGATCCCACATGCCGCGAGGCAACTAAGCCCACGTGCTTTAGGGCCCGAGAGCCACAACTAGAGAGCCCGCGTGCCGCAACAAAGAACCTGCACACCACAACTAAGACCCGACGGAGCCAAATAAAAAATACTGAAAAAAAAAAAAAAAGGATGGCAGCTTCCCTGGATCTGAGGATAGGCCGACCCACCTACTCTGCTGTTTGTCTCTAGTGGCCAAGGACTGGTTTGGATCCCAGTTCTAGCTGTGTGACCTTGGGCGTGAGCTCTCTGACCTGCAATTGTTTCATTTATAAAATGGGGTTAACAAAAGTTCCAGACTAGAGAGGGGTGTCCAGTGAAACTTTCTATGATGCTGAGAATGTTCTATGTCTGCGCTATCCAATAAGGTAGCCACTAGCCATACGTGGCTATCAAGCACCTGAAATGTGGCTAGTGCAACTGAACTAGAGTTTTAATTTTCCTTTACATTAAGTAGCCACGTTTAGCCAATGGCTGCTCTATCTGACTGCGCAGTACTGGCACTTAAGCGAAAGAGTTAATGTAGAGGGTTTAATATATACAAAGGTTCTCCTGCTTGACTTTGGCTTAAAGATTCATAGTAGATATCCTGGGCCAGAGGAGCAGGGGCCAGCCTGGACCCAGGGGGGCGGAGCAAAGCTGAAAAACTAGGTAGAAGTTTCCAGGGAATCTGAATTTTGCGCAAGAAGCAACGAGGAGACACAGTTGTTTTCCCGAGGGTGTTTCAAAGGGAAGCAGAGTCGGGGAAAGGGTGTTGGGCTGGGGGTCAGGAAGCGACAGTATCAATCCCAGCCTGCAGGGGGTTAGGTGGGCGGCTCTGGGTGAGCCTTCTCGCTCTGGGCCTCAGTTTTCCCAAGTGTAAAAGGGTAGCAGTGATGTCCCACATGCCTCCTGAGTTGGGACTTGGTGACAGTCTGAGAATGTGGGTCAAAGGATAGAGGTGGCATGTGACCGTCAGCTGGCTCTTTAAAATTCTCCTGTTGGGGAGTTCATCTTTCCTCGGGGAAAGGTGGCCAAGGGCAGAGAAGCCCTGTAATCTGAACAGGACAGGGGGCCCTGGGAAGGGGTGGAGTCAGTTCATTCTTTGAAGTTGACGTCAGCCACTTGCAAGCTACAGGGGTCTGGGGCAAACGGTTCCACCTCGCCCAGGCTTCAGAGGGCTCTGCCCTATGCTAAACTCATTACTCAGATTATTTTATCAACTTTCCAGCTGTTCTTGAGATAGGTACTATCATTTTGCAGATGAGGAAACTGAGGCTGAGAAGTGATCTCACAGTGTTGAGAAAATTCAGGGAAATAAGGCAGGGATCTCACTTCACCCCATGCCTGTTTGACAATGATAGCTGCCTGGTACTTTTATATTATTATCGCTATTTTAGTTCACATGCACAAAATTATGAGATGTGGGTAATATTTCTCCCTCTTTCTCAGCATCAAAATATATGGAAGTAAAATGAAAAGAAGACAGTTTTCTTTTTTCACCTATTGGCAAATAATGAAAAGATGGACCATCCAGGGGTGGGCAAAGCACTTTCATAGTTCGTTAGTGCTGGTAGAAATTAGCACATACAGCTCTCCAGGAGTCATCTGACAATATTTATCAAAAGCATAACTGTGCATGCATTTTGACGCAGACGTTGCACTTTTAAAAATATTTATCCTAAAGAACCAGTTGGTGCTCACTTCGGCAGCACATATACTAAAATTGGAACCATACAGAGAAGATTAGCATGGCCCCTGCACAAGGATGACACGCAAATTCGTGAAGCGTTCCATATTTTTGCAAATCAAAACTACAGTGAGGTATCACCTCACACCAGTCAGAATGGCCATTATCAAAAAATCTACGAACAACATATGCTGGAAAGGGTGTGGAGAAAAGGGAACCCTTTTGCACTGTTGGTGAGAATGTAAATTGATACAGCCACTATGGACAACAGTATGGAGGTTCCTTAAAAAACTAAAAATAGAACTACCATATGACAAAGCAATCCCACTACTGGGCATATACCCTGAGAAAACCATAATTCAGAAGGACACATTTACCACAGTGTTCATTGCGGCACGATTTACAATAGCCAGGACATGGAAACAACCTAAATGTCCAGCGGGGCTTCCCTGGTGGCGCAGTGGTTAAGAATCCTCCTGCCAATGCAGGGGACACGGGTTCGAGCCCTGGCCCAGGAAGATCCCACATGACGCAGAGCAATGAAGGCCATGCACCACAACTACTGAGCCTGCGCTCTAGAGCCCGTGCACCACACCTACTGAAGCCCGCGGGCCTAGAACCCGTGCTCTGCAACAAGAGAAGCCACGACAATGAGAAGACCGCGCACCGCCACGAATAGTAGCCCCTGCCCAGGAGCAACTAGAGAAACTAGAGAAAGCCCGCAACTAGAGCAACTAGAGAAAGCAACTAGAGAAAGCCCGCGCACAGCAACGAAGACCCAACACAGCCAAAAATAAAAACAAATGAATAAATTTATTTTAAAAATGTCCAGGGACTTCCCTGGTGGCCCAGGGGTTAAGAATCCGCCTGCCTATGCAGGGGACACGGGTTTGAGCCCTAGTCCAGTAAGATCCCACATGCCGTGGAGCAACTAAGCCTGTGTGCCACAACTACTGAGCTTGCGCACCACAACTACTGAAGCCCACATGCCTAGAGCCCGTGCTCCACAGCAAGAGAAGCCACTGCAATGAGAAGCCCGTGCACCACAACGGAGACCCAACACAGCCAAAAATCAATAAATAAATTAAATAATTTTTTTAAACGTCCAATGATAGATGAATAGATAAAGAAGATGTGGTATGTATATACAATGGAATATTACTCAGCCATAAAAAGGAACGAAATTGGGTCATTTGTAGAGATGTGGATGGACTTACAGAGTCTGTCATACTGAGTGAAGTAAGCCAGAAAGAGAAAAATATCGTGTTTTAACGCATATATGTGGCATCTAGAAAAAATGGTACAGATGAACCTATTTGTAGGGCAGGAATAGCGACGTAGACGTAGAGAACTGACATGTGGACACATTGGGGGAAGGGAAGGGTGGGACGAATTGGGAGATTAGGTTTGACATAAATACACTACCAGGAGTAAAATAGCTAGTAGGAACCTGCTGTATAGCACAGGGAGCTCAGCTTAGTGCTCTGTGATGACCTAGATGGATGGGATAGGGGTGGGGGTGGGGAGGGAGGTCCAAGAGGGAGGGGATATAGATATATATACAGCTGATTCGCTTCATTGTACAGCAGAAACTAACACAACATTGTAAAGCAATTTTACTCCAATAAAAAAGTTTGAAAAAAAAGAACCAGTTGGCTGAAAACCTAAAGTTGCAGGTACCAAATGCCCATTCTAGTGCTGGTCAGAATAGTGAAGAATTGTGAAGAACCCAGATGTCCAACACTAGGTAGTCATGAAATTATGCTTCCTGTATGGTGGAGTAATATGCACTTATTAAAAACAATGAGGTGGGACTTCCCTGGTGGCGCAGTGGTTAAGAATCTTCCTACCAATGCAGGGGACACAGGTTCGATCCCTGGCCCGGGAAGATCCCACATGCCGCAGAGCAACTAAGCCCATGCGCCACAACTACTGAGCCTGCGCTCTAGAGCCCGTGAGTCACAACTACTGAGCCCTTGTGCCACAACTACTGAAGCCTGCACGCCTAGAGCCCATGCTCCACAAGAAGAGAAGCCACCGCAATGAGAAGCCTGCGCACCGCAACGAAGAGTAGCCCCCACTCGCTGCAACTAGAGAAAGCCCCTGTGCAGCAACAAAGACCCAACACAGCCCAAAATAAATAGATAAAATAAATAATAATTTAAAAAAATAAAATATAAATAAATAAAAATAAAAACAATAAGGTGGGTCTGTATTTATTGAAATGACAAGATGTTCACAATGAGAAGAGCGGGCTTCAAAACGTTCTGCATGGGCTTCCCTGGTGGCACAGTGGTTAAGAATCCATCTGCCAATGCAAGGGACACGGGTTCAAGCCCTGGTCGGGGAAGATCCCACATGCCGCAGAGCAACTAAGTCTGTGTGCCACAAATACTGAGCCTGCGCTCTAGAGCCCACGAGCCACAACTACTGAAGCCCACGCGCCTAGAGCCCATGCTTCGCAACAAGCCCCTGCTCACAGCAACTAGAGAAAGCCCCTGCGCAGCAATGAAGACCCAAATGCAGCCAAAAATAAATAAATAAAAATAAAATTTTTAAAAATGTTCTGCTTTATACCATCCTACGTATCTGCATAGAAAAAGCAGCTTGTTCATCAAAATATTTACAGTCTCCAGTGAATGGATTAAAAGACACTGGTGTTTTCTGTTCTGTAGTCTTGGATGTTTTCTGAATTTTTGCAATGAACATGTATTACTTTCATAATCAAGGGGAAGTTGTTTCGTAATCAGAGGAAAGACATAGCCAGTATTTGTTATCTGGGAGCCACAGAAGCATAGTAGATAAGCACACAGACTCTGGATTCTGGTCGCGACTCTGCCAGTTAATGACTGAGTTTGAGCAGATTACTTACTCATGCTGTGCTTCAGTTTCCCTCGCTGTAAAATGCAAATAATAACAGCTCAGGTTTGCCAGGCGATTACCATGTGACAGGCACTGTTTTACATAAATTATTGCACTTAGCTCTCGTAACAGCCCTGCTGAGTAGGTACTGTTCTATAAAATGGGTCACAGGCGAGGAAGGAGGTAGGACTAGGCGTTCGAACCCCCGTGCACCGCCTAGAGTGGATCTGAGGAACTACAGCAGGCCGGAAGGTGCGCGGCGCGTAGACTGGGAAGAAGGCGTGCCAAAGTCGCGCGGGAGATTTTCTTCCCCGAGCTACGATTGGCTGTCGTAGCTGTCATTAGCCAATAAAGCAGCCAATGAGAGGCGCGGCCGCTTCGCTTTTCTAACTAGATGACCGAGGGAGCCGAGGAGCTTGGACCGAGGCAGGTGCGACGAACCCTGAGGCAGGTGAGGGGACCTGGCGTCACTCCCTTCCTGAGAGAGACCCCAGCGCCGTTCCCATTTTCTTAGGGAGACCCTGGCGTCATCCCCCTTTCCTGAGAGTACCCTAGCGTCATTCCTGCCGTACTGAGGGGGACTCCAGCATCCTCTCGCCCTCCTGAAGTGAACCCTAGTAGCGTCTCTTCTTTCTGAGAGCGACGCCAGAGTCGTCCCCACTTCTTTAGGGAACCCTGGGGTCAGGCCCCTTGCTGATGGGGCCCCAGCATTATCCTTCCTGAGGGAGACCGACCCTGGCGTCACCCCCTCTTCTTGAGGGGTCCCCTCCTATGTCATCCTTTCCGAAGGGGACCCCCAGGGTCATACTCCCCCCTTCCTCAAGGGTCCCCGTATTGCTCCTCCTTCCTGAGAAGGGGTCTGGCATTGTCCCCTCCCTTCCTGAGGGTTTGTCGTCATTGCCATCCCCACACCCTGAAAGGACCCATCACCGCCCTTCTCTCTGAGGGTAATCTCTTCCTCCCTTGCAATTCGAGAAGGACCCCGGCAAGGGCTTCGGTGGTCCCCGTACATGAGAAGTCCCAAAGCCCCCTCCTGCGCTTTCCTATCCCCAGCTGGGGAGAGGGAGAAGGCAAGACTCAAATCACCCTCAAAATGTTTGGGGGCGGGGGAGTGAAACTAGCTGATAAAGGAACTCACCATGTCACATGAGAAATTGTTTAAGGAACTGGGGCTGTTTCTCCTAAAACGGGAGCTGGAGGAAGGATCTAAAGCTGCCTTAAAATATTTATCAAGTGCTTCTCACAGCTCCTGACATCATCAGTAGGTACTTATTCAGCAACTGGATATATTCAGGCTGTTACCTGAAAGAGGGATTACTCTGTTCCATGACGTTCCAAGGTATCTGATGATAACAGGTAAAGAAAGGTCAAAAGGGCTTCTTGGGTTGAACTAAAATCGTAACAGGCTAAGTAGCTCTACTCTTGCACAGAGCTGCCGAAATCCACACCATTGGAGAAGCATCTGCATGACCTCACCAATTCCATTTAATCTCACAAATGTTTATCATACATCCATTGTGACCAAGAATTCATCTACTCAACGTTCAAATATGGGTGAAGCTCCTATTGTGTGCCAGTAAATAAAATGGTGAACAAGACGAAGAATCGAAGAATAATTATGAATACAAGGCAAAAAATACATTGTTTATGATTTCTGCAAGCTACTTTTTCCTAGAGCACTTCTCAGGGTTTCTGGTTGTACATAAATAAAATACAAATAACTGTCCACTCCTCACCGCCCTTGACCATGGGCTACAGGAGGGCAGAAACCATGTCTTCTGCTCCCAGTTGTATCTACACAGGGTCTGGAATATGGTAGGCACTGAAATATTTGTTGTTCCCGCCTCATCTCTTCACTTGGTGAATCCTCAGAGGAACTGGGAGATGGTCAGAGACGGTGATATATGATCAGTAAGGGAAAGACATGGGCTAGAAACGAAAGAGAATCCACCTGCGATAGCTGAGACTTAAGAAAGAAACACCAACTCCTTGGCCAATGCTATTAATCTTTCCTGTGAGGGCAGGGGAAGGCAAAGAGGTAGCTGACGTCAGCATCGGGCTGCAGTTTCGAATTTCCCACAAATGTTGTCTAAATCAACTGAATAAATCCCAGGGGATCCTGGGATGTGTAGTCTGAAAAGTGTTCCTGGGTGTCCGGCTTACAATTGGGTGTAATAAAATCAAAGTTACAACCCTGAGGTGTGGATTTGGTGCTGGCGCTCACAGGAGGGAGAGTCCTTGTTTATTTATAAAAATATAATTTTCCCAGAAGTTTTGAAGAATGCTGATTTTTTTAAAAAATAGGAACTGGGCTTCCCTGGTGGCGCAGTGGTTGAGAGGCCGCCTGCCGATGCAGGGGACACGGGTTCGTGCCCCGGTCCGGGAAGATCCCACATGCCGCGGAGCGGCTGGGCCCGTGAGCCATGGCCGCTGAGTCTGCGCGTCCGGAGTCTGTGTTCCGCAACGGGAGAGGCCACAGCAGTGAGAGGCCCGCGTACTGCAAAAAAAAAAAAAAAAAAAAAGGAACAAGCCAAAATCAGGGCATTCTACACTCTGGGGCTTCTCCAATCTTGCTCCTTTTCTTCCCTGGAAATAGTTCCGTTTTTTACCCAAAGGCCCACAAGAGGGTGCTGCACTCCTTTTAGGCCACACTTCCTGTATCAACCCTGAGGTCTTGGGGAGCTACAAAACCATCATAAAATGAGACAGGTGGGTTGGTGGAAGCACTGATTTTTCACAGGTAATGAGAGCCAGTGAGGAATTTTAAGTAATGCAGGTATAGTGCTCTGAGGTAATAAAATGTTATCATTATCATTCTGACTTTGAAAACCTTAATAATTCAGATTAATGTTAGCATTTCAGGTTTCTAGTACTTATCTCGTTCCTAGTCAATAATAACTACATTTATTGCATTCTTACTGTGTGCCAGGTGCTAGATACTGTTACTATTCCCCACTTTACAGAGGAGGAAAATGAGGCCCAGAGAGGATTTGAACCTAGTAAGTGACAGATACGGGTCTCAAACCTACTCTGTTTTCTCTCTTCTTCTTTTACATTTAATTTTCTTAAATTCTATCTTCTGCAATACTGTATATTCCCACTAACATTTATATTTTAAAACCAGGGTCCCTAGTGTTCTCCTTACTTGTTGCAAGTAATAAATACTTCCTTCGCCCAATTAAAAAACAAACAAACGCACCAGAATACACTCCCAAGGGAGAAGATAGTCCTTGAATTGAAGGTATGTTGTATTGCACAAAGCAAGATACTCTAGCACCCAGAACTACAGTGGCCTTCACAGAGCTGAAAGTTCTCTTAGACATTGTCCAGTTGATTAAGAGTGGGAAGTTACTTGCTCATCATCACTATAAGTTCATCCTTTCGCCTTCATCTTTGTTTTCTCTTTCTATACTGGAACTTCCCCTTAGCTTATAAACACGCTCTGTCTTCTGAATCTTAAAAGCAAAACCCCAAACCCTCCCTGAACCCTTCGTTCCTCTCTAGCTGTCATGCGTACTTTGCCTCTTCTCACCCAAATGTCTCAAAAGAGATATTCCTTCTTTCAGCATCCTTCAGTGTTATCTCCTCGGCAACAGTGCCTGTTCTAAGGAGGCATTCGATAAACACCTGCAGAATCTATTGCTTTACCCTCACAATTCTACCAAAATGGTTCTTAGTAAGCTTACCTTCCAATCGCCAAATCCAGTGAGCATTTGAAGGTCTCTTTCTGAACTGCTTTGTATTTAATAGTGTGATTCTTTTAAACTTTTTGTGCTCAAATTTTTCACCACTTGGCTTCTGTGACACTGTACATTTCTTAGTTTTTCTTGTAATTTTCTGCTGCTGTTGTGCTCCTATCGGGCCTTCTCTTACATCCCTCTACTCCTTAAATGTTCTCAGAATTTGCCTTTAACCCATTATTCTTGTTCTACGCCAATGTCTCAAAATGTGGTCCCTGGACGAGCAGCTTCAGCATCAACTGGGAACTTGTTAGAAATGCAGTTTCTTGGCACCCACCTCGTGAATGAGAGACATCTAGAAAATTCAACATCCATTTATGATTTTTTAAAAAGATGTAGCAAACTAGGTATAGGAGGGAGCTTCCTGAACTTGATAAAGTTTCCAGCAAAACTTAAGGCACAGATTACAGAAAATGTTTTGGCAAGTATCAGAAGTAATGGTGGAACATTAGAAGCAGTCACCTTATAGTTAGAAGTAAGACAACTATGCCCACTATTACCATTACTAATCAAAATTGTATAGGATGTCTTAGCTAATGCTGTAAGACAAGGAAAAGAAATGAGTTGTAGAACTATTGGGAAGATGACATTACACTATCATTATTTGTAGATGGCTATCTGCTAAAAAAAAAAAGATACTAGAAAGAAGCTGGCAGAAGACCAATACATCTATATCAACAACTTCCCCATAACAGAAATATCAATTTAAAAGGATCAGTGAGTAAAGATCTCATTGACAAGAGCAAGGCCTATAAAACTCCCATAAAACCTACTGCAAGCCCTTTGTGGAGAAATTATAAAGCTTTCCTGAAGGACAGCAAAGTCTTCACTAAATAGATGGATATACCAAGTTCATGAACAGAGAGACCTAATATAAAAATTGTTTTCTCCCCAACTGGATACTTTTTTTAATATATTATTATTTTTATTGATATTAGTATTTTTTAATAAATTTATTTATTTTTTCTGGCTGTGTTAGGTCTTCATTGCTGCGTGCGGGCTCTCTCTAGCTGCCACGAGCGGGGGCTACTCTTCATTGCAGTGCGCGGGCTTCTCATTGTGGTGGCTTCTCTTGTTGCTCCTGGCAGGGAAGGAATCAAATGTTTCCTCTAAGCTGTTTGGAAGAACCTGTGAAATCCCCAATAGTTGAGACCATACTTCATTCTTCTTTTCTCCACTCCCCCAGCACGAACAGAGCTGACTCGCAGAAAAGATCCAGGCCACGTACTCCGTTCACACATATAGTTCAGAAGGAACCAGGCTGTTGAACCCTTTGCCTGAAGAAAATTCTCAAGAACCCCTTTGTCCCAGACACCTAAATAAAATAAAAGGCTCGGTCTACATTACTGAAGTGTATAAAGATGATGGATGGACTTTCACGGAATTTGGAAGGCGTGCTGGGGATAGTCCTCCTTAAAATACAAACTGTTCGCGTGTGCAATTAACCTCAGGGAGCCCTAGGAGATGAGTCAAGGAGTTGGGTCACTGTCTGCAAAGCAGCTAAAAGTGACAGACAAAGTGAGCCCTGTGTGGCTTGCCCATGGGGAGAAAGATAACCTACATATCAAAATTCAATGGGCTGAGATAACAAACTGGTTTCAAATCCAAGCCCTAACTCGAAGACTTGAGTGCATTTCAGGAGAAGAGTCCTTTCCGTCCCACTGGCTCAAGACCTCCAGCTGAGAGCCCGGGTGGAAGACACTAGTTAGTTTGTTCTTTATTTTCAATGGAAAGTTACAGGTTACTTATCAACAAAATGACTGTCCAGGGCAGTGATACCCAATGGTTTCTATGTACAGGCCCATCCCCGGGGTCCACACCTCTGGAGGGGCCTCAGTTGGCTCGTTCCCAGGCCTCCAAGAACCAATCACGAAGATGCAGGGAACAAAAACCAGCCTGTCCTCAGCACCTGCTTTCATCCCAAAGGGAGGTGGTGGCTGCTGGTGTGGGACCCAGGCCTGGTCTCGGGGTAGCAGGTGTAGGGGCCTCTCCCCGGGGGGCCTGCCCTTCCCGCACCCACCTCCCGGGCAGGCTCTCTTGGACATTCCTGGGACTACTCTGATGGGCTCACGGGTTCCCATTCTGGCCTTTTCTTTCGAGTTGTCATTTTAACACTGAGGCATCCCAGCCTCCCATCCTGGAGGACAAGCATTTGCTCTGTAGCCTTTTCTTTTGTCCCTGTTTTTGTACAAAGACGACAGTACTCTGGATTGGAACATTTTTTTGCCCAAGAAACAAAAGTGGCTCAACAGGTACAGTTCTGCTGGTCAATCTGCTTCCGGCAGGGTTCCATGGTGACAGCGACGCCAACTCCACTCCGGCCAGATGTCATGCAGGTCACCTCGCTCCAGGTGTCCGTGTCTGGGTCGTAACACTCCACGCTGTCCAAGAACGTGTGACCGTCATAGCCTCCTGCAGGGAGAGCAGAAGGGATGGTTGCTCCCTCCGAGGGCGGGGGAAAAAGAGGAGAAGAAACCACAAGATGCCTTCCTGCCAGGACTGGAGCCTGCCCCTAAAAGATGGGGTTAGGTAGGCTTCTCCACCCAGGCCCCCACCACCAGGGCCTCACCGAGAACATAGATTCTTCCCTGGTGCACAGTAATTCCCAGAGCGCTTCGCCGATGCTTCATGGGGGCTACGAAAGTCCACGTTTCTGTCTCCACGTCGTAGCGTTCCACGCTGTTCAGCTGGTCCTGACCATCGTAGCCCCCCGCAGCATAGATGCAGTTGTGCAGGACGCAGACTCCTAAGTGGTACCACACAGAGAGGGTGACTCCGGGGCCTGGCCTTGCAGGCCTCAGCCACCACCTTCTTGGGCGGGGGGACCCTCCCCTCCCCCTTCTCCCCTCTCCCGAGTGACCCTTTAGAAACAAAGCCGGGAAAGAAGAGCATGGACTCTATCAGAATCTAGCTCTCCTGTGTGTGCCACGGGGTTTAAGGCTGAAACAGGAGGCCTGGCCGAGTTTCACGCCCAGGGGTGGGAAGGTGTTCCTCTTCTCTCCCCTCCCTGCAGCCCCTGCGCACCTGCCCCACTTCGGATGGTGTTCATGGGTGTGATCATTCGCCACTCGTTTCTCTCTGGGTAGTAACACTCGGCTGAGTTAAGGCGGTTCGTCCCGTCAAAGCCCCCGACCGCGTAGAGTAGACGGTTGAGGACAGCCACTCCCACCCCGATCCTTCGTGTCAGCATTGGGGCCACCAAGTGCCACTCATCCCGCTCTGGCTCATACCTGCAACGACATAATAACAATGACAGCAGCAACCACAGCTGACCTGGAACACTAACCCCCACTGATATTCTGCTATGTCTTTAGGCACTTGAACTCTTTAATTCTCACAAGGATTCCCCAAAACACAAGTTATCAGTAGATCCATTTTCCAGATGAGGAAACTGAGGTTCACAGCCACCATCTGCTCAAGGTCACATGCACATCTGTTGGACCCCAATGGCTCCATCATACCACTGCCTGTGTTGAGTGTTATGTGTATTATCTCACCAAAGCCCCACACAGCCTAGTGGGGAAAGGAGTCCTCGCTATTGTCCCCCACCTCACAGATGACAAGACAGAGGCACAGAGAGGTGAGATGGCATACTCAGGGTCACCCAGGAAGTGGCAGACCCGGGGTTTGATCCAGCTCTCTTGGACACCAGAACCCCAGTCCGAACAACTAGGCTACCCCCTGGCATGGTTCTTCTCAAAGTATGATGCTCAACGACGGAGTAACCATATGTCCCAGTTGGCTCAGGCACTTCCAGTTCAGGCCTGTGCTCCTGGAATAATTCATAGGGCCCCTTTTCTTCTCGAAAGTGGCCTGTTGAGGGCGATGCATCATCTCATCATCCTATTCACAGACCGTGTACATTAGAAGCCTCTGGGGTGTTTGTTTAAAATTCCTACTCCCCAGCCTCACTCCAAACCCACCAATGCCAGATCTCCAGCATCCCCTGTCGTGGGCCGGGGAGTTTGTTTTAACAAGTTCCAGGTGAGAACTGTATTCTGGCTCACACCTCTGGAAAACAAGAAGGCAGAGGACGAGGCTATAGGAGAGTCAAAAGCCCAAAATACTTGGCCTCTAAACACAGGGTCACCATGCACAGTTGTGCAGACTGTGTACTGCACAAGGGCACCACATCTGAGGGGGGACCTACCACGTAGCAGGCCTCATACATATGTTTATTACAACAATTTGTGGACAGATGGCAGTGAGGTGTCACGTTTTAACAAAATTAGCATATTACAACAATTTCAAACTGATGGAACTTTTTCCAAAGCTGCATAAAGTTGCTGTGTGCATTTGTGGTGGCCCTGTAAACAGCTGCCAGGCCCAGACCCAGCATCCAAGGTCACGACCATAAATCTCCCAGGAGTTTAGCTTCACCTTGAGGCTTCCACTCCCTGAAGGCAAGGCACAGAGAAAAGCACTCAACAACAGGGGGAACCCCCAGATCCCAATGGCTTGGGACCCGTCAGCAGTGGAACCCTTGGAGCCCACCCCTCCAGACGCCGCCACTCACCTCTCCACACTGTTGTGGTGGATACAGCCATGGGAGCCGCCGACAGCATAGATGTGCCCATCGATGACCCCAACCCCGATTCGGTTTCGAGGTACGCTCATGGAGGCGCAGGGCGACCACTGGTTGGTCATGGGGTTGTAGCAGTCCAGGGCGCTGGAGTCGGTGTTGCCATCGGGGGAGTTGTTCCGACCACCCACGGCATACAGCAGCCCACCTACCACACAGCCCGCCAGCCCGCTCCTTGGCACCTGCAGGTCCGCCAACCGGAGCCAGGTGCCATCGCTGGGGTTGTAGGCCTCCAAGTAGCTGAGTGACTGGCGGAAGTAACCGCCGGCCGTGTAGATGAGCCGGCCCACCTTGGGCGCCCGGCAGGGCATCACCTGTGTGGGCTTGTGCAGGGTGAGCTCCTGGAAGATCTTCACCAGGTAGTCCTTGCAGCGGGAGTCCGACTGCAGGATCTCACACTTCTGCAGCTGCATCTGCAGGAAGTGGGGGGTGAGCGAGTGGCAGCGCACAGCCCGCAGCAGCGCCTGCACGTAGAAGCGCCGCTGCTCGCAGTCGTACTTGACCCAGTTGATACAGGCGTGGAAGACCTCAGACTCGCAGCGCACGTTCAGATCGTCCCGGCTGATGAGGGTCACCAGCTGGCAGTGGGACAGGTTGAAGAACTCCTCTTGCTTGGCCACCTGCAGAGGGCATTTGTGTGACGGGCTGACTTCCATGTCTCTCTCCACCTCCCCACCCCCCCAGCCCGCCCTTCAACAGTGCTATGACCTTGGACAAGTCACTCAACCTGCCTCTGACGACCTCAGCTTCCTCAGGTGTGAAATGGGGATGTGAATAGTATGAACCTCACAGTGTGTGAGGATCAAATGAGTTACATTACGTGAGCCAAGCGTGTAGTACACAAGTACTCAGGTAAATGGGCAAGGACACGATGTACCGTGTACGTTTTTTTATGATTTTGTATTTGAACGTTACCCTTTTCTTTTAAGGAAATTACTTTTCAAAATAGCAGACAGACTACAAAGGCAATAGCAATAGAATATTCTAGAAAGAAAAAAAAGTTCAGGCTCGAAGAAAACAGCCTGAGTTGCAATTTCGGCCTACTACTTTCTGTGTGACTTTGGGCAAAGATCTGAAACATTCCAGGTCTTGGTTTTCTTCCTCTATAAAAAGGGGATTAAATTAGTAGCTATCTCATAGCAGGGCTACTCCTGGGGTAAATATTTCTTGCCAGGCACTGGTCTATATAAATAATTTCAGTCACCCCACATAAGCGGGTTCCCAATTTTCTGGTACCCCCAAGCCCATGCAATCCCTTGAAACCAATGCTGTGCAGGTCAGTGGGAGAGCCTTGCGCTTGGACCACCTTCCTGGAAGCCACAGGCCTTAGGACTAATGCCAGAGCTTCTTGGAGCATCTGGACAACCCCCAAGGTGGTAGAGAAGAAGAGGAGTGGGGATCAGGGTAGTGTCCACCGCAGCTGGTCCCAGCCACTGGAGGATGACTTTGAAAACTTCCAAGAAGGCACTCCAAAGCATACCTCCTCTCAGGAGAGCTGGGAAGATTCAGTGACTTAAAGGATGAAAATCACTTAGAACAGGGGCTGGCCCACAGCAAGTGCTAAACAAGCACTTATTTTCTCTATTCACAACTTCCTCCACTTAAAAACGAAAACGAAACAAAGAATAGTGCAAGGACAACACTCCGTGGACCAAAGAAAACATGTGTAAGGGTCATACTTGCAGTCAACAGCACGCCATGGGTGTTCAATAAATAATGGCGGACTGACTGAAAGGTCAGGCCCTGCTCAGCACACCAGGATGGAACTGCCAACATATTCACTGCACCCTATCCCCACCTTTGACCCCAGAGAGACCAGGGGGCCCAGAAACCCGTGAAGGCCTCACTTTCCTCGCTGTTTCCCAGAGTTGCCCCAGATATGTAGACTAGGAAACCAGAACCCCATGTTTCTCCAGCTCCTTGCCTTGACCCTTCACATCTTAAGGGGAGACAGTGATGACCACCTGTCTGTTCCCTGGTCCTTCTGATGCTGCTCCCAAGCCCTGGCTCCACGTCCGCTCCCCTTGCTCACCTCCCCAAAGTGCATGTAGATGTACTCTCGGGCACGCTGGTGCAGCTCAGTACAGCCGATCTGCTCGGCGAAGTTGGCGATGCCAATGGCGTTGCTGGGATCCAGCTGCTGCACCAGGAAGTCGCTGCAGGCGCGGACCACGCTGTCAATCTGGTACATGACGGCACCGTTCATGACGTGGAGCACACACTTCTCACCCATGGAGATGGAGGCCGTGTAGGCGAACTCAATGAGGCGCTCCATGACCTTGGGGTGGATGCCCTCAATGGACACCACCTCCATGCCCTGCTCCCGCAGCCCATTGGTGAACATGGCCTTGAAGACGGGGCTGGATGAGGCCAGCACCACCTTGTGGGCCATGAACTGGGCGGCTGGTGCGTCCTGGTACTTGACCTGCAGCGTGACATCACACAGCTGCTGGCTGAGCCGCAGTTCGTTCATGATGCCGAAGGCCTGCTTGGTGTGATCCTCCAGGGTGTAGCTAAAGGTGCGGTTGCCGTGCTGGGAGGGCGTCACCTCGGCCTTGCACTCGGTGGAGGCGTACATCACCGTGTCCCCTGCCCCCTCAGGGCGCTGTGACCTCAAGGGTAGGAATTGGGTGTGGGCCCCAGCCCCACTAGGCCCGGGTTCCAGCTGCATGGGGTTCCAGGTGACAAGGGACAACACCACCACTGGCACTCAGGGGCCTGGAGGAGGGAGAGCACAGGGCTGGGGGGAGGGCCTGGGGCCAGGCCTTCTTTTCTAAGATAAAGTAACTCCTAGCCCAGTTTTCCTTCCTAAGCACAGGTGAAGCAGTGTGCATTTGCACTCCCTAACTGCCCCATGGCCTCACCAGCCCGAGGGTCCAGCCTAAATCATAGATCAGATGGTGTCCCTTCCCTGCTCAGAATCCCCCTACAACTCCGTGGCATGAAGAATAAAACCAAATTCTTCAATGGCTTGCAAAGCCCTTCACAGTCAGCTCCTGTCCACCTCTTCCCTTTGCTCATTCTGTTCCAGCTCTCTGGTGGCCCCTCCCTTCCTAGGACATGTCCAACTCATTCCTTCATTCACCTCACCAACATTTATTGAGCACCTACTGTATGCCAGGCACTGTTCTAGGCACCGGGGACACAGCAGTGACCAAGACAGAAATGCACTGTGCCCCGCTGGTGCTGACACTGGGGAGGGAAGGGCCATAAGTAAAATAAGCAAGACTGGAGCAGAAACTGGGGTTATAAAGAAAATGACAACAGCATTGGGACAGTGTCATATGAGGGCAGTTTTTTTTAAATCAGGTAGTCCAGGCCTCTGTTGGAGCTGAGACCAGAAGGGTGAACGTATGAAGAAGCTGGGGGTGGGAGTTAGTTTTCCAGGCAGAGGGAACAGCAAGTGCAAAGGCTCAGAGGCAGAATGATGAGAGACAATCTAGAGAATCAAGGAGGAGTGTAATGAGAGAGACTGACTAATGAAGGGAGGCTTTCGGTGAACCCTGTGGAGTCTGGAGGGCCAGGGCATGAGTTATGTTTTGAAAAGTCCTGTGGGGAGTGGCGTGGGGGGGGGGTGGTCTGCAAGAGGCTCCCTGGGTTCTTCATCTTATCTTTCTCTGGGCTCGACTCAGAGTCACCTCCTCCCTGTTTTATTTCCATCACAGCACTTGTCAAGAATGGAAAGGAGCTCCTTTGCTTGCTTGTTGAAGGATGGCCTGTTCCTCTGGCCCTGAGCCCCAGGCTTCAGAGAGCAGGTAGACCTGTGTAGGTCAGGGTTATGCCCATCCTCTCATGTGCCTCCCCTGCATCCTGCCTGGGGCCTGGCACCCCGCAGAGGTCAGTAAGCTGTGGCTGGCTGAATGCCCACTCCACTGTCCCTGCCAGAGCACCCTCCTCCACCGGGCCCTGGATGCCGCTTGGCCGCCTCTCCCCAGCCGAGACCCAGGCCTGCCTCTCGGTCTTTGGCCAATAGATCAACGGTGCCCCCTGGGCACCGGGCACTTCCCCCCAAGAAGCGGTAAGTGGGGGACTGCGCATGTCCCGCCTGAGCCGCCAAGGCCTGGAGAAGGGAGGAAGTGACCCCGCCGCGGCCTCTCCACTGCCATCCCCAGGGCGCAAACCAAGCCCCCCAACTCCCCGGGGTCCCCGGGCCTCCGTCCGAGCGGCGCTCCCTGGGCCTCTCGCTCGGCTTGCGTCGCTCCCGGGCCACCCCGCGAGTCGCGCCGTCCAACAAAAGGATAGGACTCGAGCCGCGCCCTCCTGGCCCTCCGCGGAGCCGCGGGAACCCCGAGACCGGTCCCGCATCTCCCGGTTCTCTGGCCCCCGGGCACGGCCGCAGGGCGCTCACGGCCCGTGGCGCCCTCAGCCCGGGCGCTGGCCGCCCCACTCACCCCGCCATGGCCGCGCTCGGGCTCCGCCTCCGTCGCCCAGGCCCGGACGCCTCCATCGCAGTGCGCAGGGGGGAGGCGCAGAACGCGCGCAGGTCACCATGACTAAGCAGAGCCGGGCGCCGGCCGTGTCAGAATAAAAGTCCCCGCGGCCCCAGGCTTCCCGCGGCAGGGCCGCTCCCTTCACCCGCCCACGCTAGCTGTCGCCCTGTTGCGCAGCCCCAGCGCGGCGACCACAGCGCCGGTCATTGCGGCGGGGCCAAGGACCGCAGCGCACCCAGCCGCGTGGTCGGAGCCGCGGAGAATGAGGCCCAGGTTCGAGGCCCAGCGCTTCCCCGCACCAGGGATCAGTGGACACCCCACCCCGCCGCTGCCGCCGCCGGCGCGCTCACCTGCGTCTCTGCGTAGCCTCCGCTGCTCTCGAGGAGGGGTGGGGATGCCAGGGGCGCGGCGGTGGCTCCGGGTACGGTGGTGCCACCCGCGCACCGAGCTTCCGGGAAGCCCGAGGGGCCGTGGCCCGGTCGGGCGAGACTCCAGCCTAACCTTCACTGTCAGGGTCCCGCGGGAGCTTCCGCCGTCTGGGGGGCCTCGGCTTTGGGGCGGCGGGGCCTGCGGGATTGCGGCCGTCGAATGGGGGGCAGCCTCGGGACGCCCAGGAAGGAGGCAGGGAGAGGGCGCAGCGGGGAAGGAGTCGCGATTCCCCGCCCTTCCCGCAGGTGCCCAGCGCCCATGAGCGAGGAATGGGGCGTCGGGCGAGGGCGCATGGCCAAGCCCACCCGGCCCGTCCCTCCTTCGCAGCCCCTTCCATCCGCCGGGTTTCGTCGTGTCAGCGCAGGTCTGCTCTCCACGACCTGTTCTCCCTTTAACTCCACACAGTGCAGGCCTCACATTAAGGCGGCCGCAGGATCCAGCCAGAATTGTCTACCTACTTGCATTTGCATTGTCTTTATTTTTTATCTCCAGTCTGGAGGCGCGTGGAGCTCGCGGGCAGGCATTCGAACAACTGCTTTGCCACTCTCTAGCTCTGTGCTGGTGGGCCCATAATTTAACCTCTCCATGCTTCAGTTTCCTCCCTGTAAAATGTTAATACCTGCTAGGTTATCGGGAGAACTAAAGGAGAACGCTAGGGCCCAATAAATATGGA
Organism: Globicephala melas; assembly: GCF_963455315.2. NCBI lineage: Eukaryota > Metazoa > Chordata > Mammalia > Artiodactyla > Delphinidae > Globicephala > Globicephala melas. Next base: position 164,167,149 of record NC_083316.1, on the reverse strand, counting down.
TTGTTATTTTTCATGGCAAGTGATACTGATTTGCCATTTATGCTGTTTGTGATATAAAGTTAGTTTTTAAGTAAATGTATTTAAGTTTTTTTTAAAAGAGTCCATCTATATGAAACACTAGGCTGAACAGATGTTGGTCTAAGAAAGGATTCCACCCGCTTCCGGGGTGAACCTGGAAGATTCAGCCTCCCTGCTCAGGGTCTGGGATTAATCCGGTGTCCGAGGCTGGAGTGGGGTTCCTCCCTGCTCCTCCCATTCCAGTTGCGTGAAGCTGCAGTTCTGGGTAGCTCCAGAGGGGGCGCAATAGCATAGCCGGCAAATACTGTACAGGGAGTGACTGAGACTGTGAGGAAACCCGCACCCTCCTCCACAGGCCGAAAGAAACCTCCAGTATCTCAAAATAACATCTACAAGACCTGTGATCCAGCAGTGCCACATGTAGAAATTTATCCAAGGTACACTGGCACGGGTGCAGGAGAATGTATGTACACAGATGTTTATTGCCACACTGTGTATAAAGGCAAGGTGTTGGACTCAACACGTGTCCCTCCCTAGGGCCCTGGTATAAGTGGTGGTATGTCTATGCTGTGAAATACCATGCAGCCAGTGAAAAGAAGCAAGACATGTTTACTTCGATTTTTTTTAATGTGGAAAAAAAGAAAAAAGTACTATGGACTGAATTGTGCCCCCCCATCATCATATTTTGAAGCCCTAACCCCCAAGGTGATGGTATTTGGAGATGGGGATTTAGGAAGGTAATTAGGTTTAGATGAGGCCTTGAGGGTGGGGCCCTCGTGATGGCATGAGTGCCCTTATCAGAGGAGACACCAGAGAGCTTGCTTCTCTTTCTCCACCATGTGAGGACACAGCAGAAGGCAGCTGTCTACAAGCCAGGAAGAGAGCACTTACCAGAACCCAACCATGCTGACACCTTGATCTTGGACTTCCAGCCTCCAGAACTGTGAGAAATAAATTTTGGCTGTTTAAGCCACCTAGACTATGGTATTTGTTATGGCAGCCAGAGCCAATTAACACAGTACAAAATCTAGATGTGCAACAATTTCCAAGATATACTATTAAGTGATCAAAGCAAGGTGGAGAGCAGTGCTAACGTGTAAAACGAGAGAGGTGTATTTACCTTTCAGCTCATTTATCCACAGAATAGCTCTGGAAGTTTCCCAATAGTGTATGCATCCAGGAGGGGGAACTGGTGCTTTTTGAATTTTGTAAGATGTGAACAAGTGAATAACTCGTCTGCCATCACACTATCACACAACTGAACAATGGGGTGGGGTGTCTCAGGTTGCCCCGGAAGATAACAGGAGCCTGGGGATAGGGGAACCAGGCCAGGTGGGAGATTGGGTCCAGTTCTCGAAGTGCCCTGGGAGGCGACCCCAGGTTTGAGTGTGTTTGTGTTCCAGGAAGTAGGTTGTTTCCCCGTGCGTACGGTCTGCAGGGGTCAGCCCCCGCTCCACGCCCCAAAACACACCGCGATCTTTACTTACGGCTGCCTGCAGTTCCGATGTTTCCCGGCAGGTGGCGTGCCGCAATCTGAGCCCGAAGCCCCCAATCCTTTCCCCACACCCACCCCACCCCTCTCCCGCCAGCCCCTCCGCACAGAGGTTAGGAATACGCCTGGGGACACCTGGGGGCCAGCGACAGCTGGCAGACGCGGCCTCCGCTCCTGGAGCCTTTTATGGGCACAAACGGGGCCCTAGGATCGCCCCTGGACGAAAATGTAGACCCTTGAAGGAGGGAGTGTCTGCTTGGCCTTAACAGACCCCTCCAGAGGGACCAGACATCAAGCCTGTGCCTCCTCGGACCTTGGAGCCTGGACCACCTGGTCTTGTATCCTGGCTCAGACACTGGGACAAGGTACTTTGTTCTTGGAGTTTCCTCATCTGTCAAATGGGGGTGAGGAAACCTACCTTGAAAGGTTGCGGTAAGGGTGAGAAAAAGGCCTGTCCTGGGCCTAGCACTATGGGGCGACTATCCAGGCACAATAAACTGTAATCACTTTTATTATTCGATTGTATTTTTATTCTTTATGAAGGATCTGACACCACATTCAAAGAAATCTTGTTTCAGATAGGAATTGGCTGAGTCTCCTAGAGTAAAATTTTAGGGTGCCCTGTCTTTGGTGTCTCCTCTCGAGTGAAGAGCTGTCCTTGACTCCTTTCTCCCCCACACCCAGTTTCCTCCGGAATTCTGTCCAATACCTCCCAAATCCATGGAGAATCCACATGGTCTGATTCCTTCTCATCACTCCCCTAGGCCAGTGCAGTCACCATCACCTTGTTCTCCTAGCTTCACCCTCCACAGAGACCAGAGGCATCTGTAAACACGTGAGCCAGATTAAGTCCCTCCTCTGCCTAGAACGCTCCATGAACCCACTTCACTCAGAGCAAAAGAAAGTCCTCCCCTGGGCTCATAAGTCCCTGCCCCATCTGTCCCATTATTCCCCTGCCTTTGTTTCCTCCCACTCTCCCTCTCCATCCTCCGCTCCAGCCACATTGACATATGTGCTTTTCAGAGAACACACAGGCATATTCTAGGCTCAGGGCCTTTGCAGCCCCACCCTGAAATGATCTTCCTTCAGAAGTTCCCGGGACCGTCCATCTCACGTCACACGTTACCACCTCTGCAGAGAGGCATCCCCTGACCACCATCGCATCACTGTATTGTCACTGGAATTATCTCCATACCTCTTCATTCCGTTGTCTATGTCCGCCACCAGAACATCCATCCCACAAGGGAAGGGATTTTTGTCTGTTTTGTTCATTGCTGTGGGGTTTAGCGGCAATAAAATACATTCTCCTGCGTCTTTTCTGCCTCCACCATCTTCAGCTGCTTTTCCTATAAATTCCTTAATTTAGCAAGAAAGTCTGCGAAAGAGCTCTTAGGGAGGCCAGTGGCGGACCAAAGGGCGTCAGTCTGCGGCTGGAGGGGGTACCAGGGTCCAGGCGGCTGTGAGCGCGCCAGGGTTGCCTGTCGAGCCGCTGGTGTCCAGCCTGTCCCGCTGGGGTGACGAGCGCTCGGAGTGGCTGGAGCTGCCATCCAGGCCAGGAGGCAGCCAGCGCTGCAGGCCGCCCGAAGCCCCAGGGGGGCTCCCCGACGGCTGGGAGGCACCCGGGCCTAGGCTGCACCAGCGGCGGCCGCAGCAGAGAAGGCGCAGGAGCGCTTGGCGCATGTCGCGGTTGGTGAACGTGTAGATGATGGGGTTCAGAAGCGAGTTGGCCATGGCCAGGCCCAGGAAGGGGTCCGCCTGCAGGAGCACAGGGCAGGCGCGCGCCGGGCACGCCACGTCCAGCAAGAGCAGCAGGAAGAGTGGTCCCCAACAAGCCACGAAGGCCAGGAGCACCACGCTGAGCGTGCGCAACAGAGCCAACGAGCGCGGCGTGTGGCGTGCGCGGGTCGAGGCGCCCTCGCCAGTCCCGGGGTGGGCCCCCAGGCGCCGCGCTTTGGAGCGCACTTGGCAGTAGATCCGCGCGTAGAGTGCGCAGATGGCAGCCAGGATGCCAACAAAGGCGAGCACGCAGAAGAGCACGTAGGCCTTAGCATAGAGCGGCAGGACCGTGGAGCAGGCGTCCAGATGGCCGAGACAATTCCAGCCGAGCGCGGGCAGTAGCCCGAGGAGCAGCGACACGCCCCAGGCCGCGGCCGCCAGCGCCAGCGTGCGCCCCCGACGAGCTGCGGGAGCGGGTCCGGGTCCCCGGCGCTCCATGGTGAGGAGGCGCTCGAGCGCGATGGCCAAGAGGCTCAGCACGGACGCGGCGAGCGCCACGAAGACGCCACCCTCACGAGCGAACCAGAGCGCGGGCGACAGGCGCAGCGTGAGAGGCCCCGACAACAGGATGTTGGCTGCATAGGCGGCGCCCGCCAACAGGTCGGACAGCGTGAGGCTACCCAGGAGCAGGAACATGGGCGCATGGAAGCGCGGGTGGCGTCCGAGCACGATCAGCACGGCCAAGTTCTCGAGTACGATGAGCGCGCACACGGCCAGGCACACGACGGCGTCGGCGCGCAGCCCCGCGCCGGGCTGGTAGCGCGCACCGCGGAGCTTCCCGGTGTAGTTGTAGTGCAGGACGATGACCTCGCTCACTGGCGCTGGCCGCAGCAGCCCCGGCTCCATGGGCTGCCCGCCCCAAGACTGCAGAGAGGTTGGGTGCAATGTCAGGCCTGGCGCGCACCATCCCCGCGGCCTGCGGAGGCGGGCACGGGCGGGGCCTCACCTGCGAAGGGGGCCCTAACCCCCTACTCCCTACCCCACACGCACTACGGGGCCCAGAGGGAGTTTGGGATGGCAGGGGGGTGTCCATGGAGACAGGCCGACACAAAGACACACAAATGACATCACAAGGGGACAGGGTAACACAAGTCCCACAGGAAAGGTACACTAATAATTCACACACAAGCAGGGATGTCCAGAGGCATATTAATCATAAACAGACAGCAATAGCCACACAGAGAAAGGGACACACAAATACAGTGACACGCCGACAAGGACATGTGCACAGATAGTCACAAACTAGGGCAAAATGCCCAGTTACACCCCATCAGGGAAACACGAATGCCCATTCACACACGGACAGAGAGACACAGGCAAAGAGGTACAAATTCCGCCACACGCAGACGGGATCTTCTGCCTAGTCTCACAGGCCACAATTTCACAAACTCCACCCACACCCAGCCTGGAACCCAGAGCCCCACAATCTTCACACCTCGCTGCACACAGGGCTTTTTTCTGCGAGCCCCCCTTCATCCGCCACAAAACCCCAGGGAGAAAGCTGAGCCCATCCACGCATTTTGCAGCGACAGAGCCTGAGGGCAGCAGACAGGATCCACATCTCACAGACTCTTGCAGAAGGGTATATATGTCATTAAAGTATAATAATACCTCCCACCTGTGACTGCATGCTATCATCCCCTCGTCCCCAATTTACAGACGAGGACGCTGACGCTCAAAGTACCCTGCATAGAAGCAGGCACAAAGGTTTTCACGCTCCCACACAAACACATCCACGCAGAAACAGTTACACAATCACGGGAGTCCCAGTTAACAGATGAGAAAACCAAGGCCTAGGGAGGGGAACGGACTTAGTTGGACATGGCAGAAACAAATGCACCCCAGACAGCTTCAGCTGCACAGGGAACCAGGCGCAAATACGGACTCACAGGGAGTCACGGACTCAGCCACGCTGTGGGGGAAGGGGGCATCAGATACACGCAGATACAGGTTACATTCGCTCTGCTGGGAACACTGCACAGAGGCTCACACCCTGTGCACCGCCCGCCTCGCCTCGTCTTGCCTGGAGGCACGAGTGAGGTAGTGAAACTTGCAGTGGCGTGGCTGGGAGGGAGCGAGGCCAGGGGATTCCGGGCGCCCCACAAACACCCCCATCCCGGGTCCCGCATCCAGTCCCGAAGTCGCCGGTTTTCCTCTCCCGCGAGGCCTTCGGGAAAGGCCGAGGAACCCAAGCAAGGGGACAAGGGTAGTGACAAGGGCAACACCCTCTGGGCCAGGCCGAGCCCCGCGCGCGAAAGGACCCGGTGCTGTACACTCACCCCTGTGCCCAGGTGTTGTGCGCTCAGCAGTCGAGCGGCCTGGAGCTGAGTGAGCTGCCTCTGTTCGGGGGGCGGGACTGGAGCTGACAGGCGAGGGGGCGGGCCCGCAAGGCCGAGTGCCGGCGGTCGCAAGCAGTTGGCTCCCAGCCCGTGTCTGCCAGCCTGTGCCACCCGCCGCGGCACCGGAACGCGCCCTGGTGGCGACTGGCACAGGCGAGCCCTCAGCTTCCCCCTCCGGGCCTGGGCTTCTCTCCTAGGGACGCTCCGTCGCGGTGGGAGGACCCGGAGACATGAGAAGGGGAGGGTTCTTCAGCCTCTCCCCCCGCCCACCGAAGTAAAGGGGTCCTCTCTGTCCTCTGGGCACTGGTCCCTCCCTGTATTCCACCTACCTTCCAACTGAACCTCCTGGGCTGCACCCCAAGGACGTCCCACCGGCGGAGGGACCCTGGCAACCCAGGTTAGGAGGGGTCTTCGGCAGCGGTAGCCTCAATCCCCTCCCCCCAGCAGCTAGGTCCCGTCGGCCTCCGGGCTCAGGCCCCACCCCATTTCCCCGCTCCCACCCCCCGTCTGGGGCGAGTGGGGGAGGGGCAGGCGCGGTCAAGATTCTGGTGGGAACCTTTTCCTCCCCAGATAAGGAGAATCTGGCTCGTAAGTCCCCCTGGTTCTCCCGCTTCCCCCACCCCGTCTCTCTCACCCTTATCACTCCCGACAACGTGATTTACTCGGTTGTCATGTTTCTGGACTGTGTCCCCACCAGTCAGCCCCACAGGGGTAGGAATTTGCGTTCTGTCGTGGGCACTGCCTGGTCACAGCCTGTGCCCAGTAAGCAGCCGCTGAGTGAATGAATGAATGACTGTCTCCCTCACTTTCTCTCTGTGTGTCTCTCTTCTGTTCTCTCAGGGTCTCTCCGTCTCTGTTTCTCCCCGTCTCTGTGTGTCTCTCTCAGTCGCTTCTCCGCCTTTCTCTGTGCCTCTCCCACGTCTCTCCCAGGCCTCCGCTCCTCCGACGGGCCAGTCCCAGCTGGCCCCGCAGCCCACACCCCCAGTTCCCAGGAGCCTCCAGGCTGGGAAGCTCCCTCCTACCAGAGGCCACAGCCGGGAAGGGGGGCTGGGCCTGGCTGCCACGACCTTCACCAGGACTGTGCCCTTTGCACCTGCTGCCTCAGGCTTTGCGGGTCACGGGTGGGGTGAGGGCGTCCCAGGGACCATGAGCCAGAGGTTGGGGATGGATCGGAAGGGTGCCCCCAGGGGAGGGACCTCGTGGGACACCCAGGGCGGGTCGCATCCCCGTGTAGCCTCTTAGGGAATCTCTGTGGCTCCAAATACAACCACCCCTGCCTGCTCCGACAGGTCCCACACAGGGACAGCGCAGCCAGTGGGGCCCACGAAGGGGGGGCGCCTTAAGGTTTGGGTGCCAGAGCTCCACAGCCTCCCGCGACCAAGTCCGCTGGGATGAGCCCTGAAGATTCCCCAGACGCGGCGGGGCCATGCCTGGCACACATCATGTGATCCATAAATGACCCCATTCTGCAAAGGGGAAGCCACACCCCAGGGTGGGAAAGTGGCTGCTTCTCACCTCCCAGGCGGCGATCTCACCTCCCAAGGGCCCCGCAGGGTGGAGGGGGGGCTCTTCCTGCCACGGGTCTCAGGCCCAGCACCCCCAACTCATGCCACCTCGTACACAAGATCCCACAAGATCACAGCCCTCTCCTGCTCTAGACCCTCCCATGGCTCCATTTGTGGCTCAGAGTTCAAGTCCAAACCCCAACTACAAGGCCTTCAAAACCCACAAGGCCTTGCACAGTCTTTCCTCCTTACATCTCTGCTATTCCTCCGTCATACTCCCTTCCAGCCCCACTGACTTCCCCCCAGTTCCTCACACACTTCAAGACCTTGGCACCTGGGGATCAGCCTGCCTGGAACATCCTTCTTCCAGCCCTTCCAGCCGGTCACCTCCACAGAAAGGCCTTCCCTGCTGCGTCCCCCTCCTCCCCAAGCTCACACGGCAGTTGGCACCATCTGAAATTACCTTGAATGTTTACTTATTCATCTGGCATACTGTGGGTCTCTGCCCTAGACTCCCAGCTCCAGGAAGCCAGAGACCCTGTCTGTCCCTCTGCCCAGTCACTGAGTAAATGTTAAGAGCTTGGAGTGTGGAGCTGGGCTCAGCTACTTTGTAATCTAGGACTCTGGGCAAGTGACACCCACTCTGAGCGTTGGCGGCCTCTTTTGTAAAATGGATAACGACAGTTCCCACTCCGAGGGATGCTGTTGAGGAGGAAGGAGTGGAACAGAGCTGTGAGACACAGGTGAGAGTTCAGTCAATGTTAGCTCAGGTGCTATTGGTCACCACTGTATCCCAGAGGAGGAATTAGGAAGGGGTTCAACTCAGGCCCCATCAACCCCAGGCACCACTAGCACCCCAACCTGCCTCCACCCCCTGCCCGCCAGCCATGCCTGGTCTCTTTCCCAGGGGAAGGGCACCCCTGGCCTCCGAGCTCCTGCCACAGCCCGCTGCCTGATGCATGTCTGGGCCGGCACACCTGCCTGGCAGGTTCTGCTGCCAGGGCCCTCACCCATAGGGGCCGCCCCACCCAATCTGTGCCCACTCTCACTGAGCTGTATCCTCATCTCTGAAAGAGCAAAATGCCTCCCACAGTACCCTCACACCTCCACCCATCCAGAGTCAGAGGGCTGCAGCAGGACTTCCCATTCCCCCCCTCTCCATCTCCCTCTGACCAGTCCTGAGGCATGAATGTGGCTGCAGGGAGGTGCACAGCCAGAGACCAGAGCATTCATGGTTTCGGTGGGGTGGGGTGGGGGGGGATGGTGGGGGGTTGTCTCAAACTGGAGGTTGAAGGGCCAACTCCGGCTCACAACCTCAAGATTCGGTTGCTTGGCTCAAAGGTTTCCCATTCAAACATCTGTCTGAACTGTACAGAAACACTAGTCTGGTCGGTATATTTGTTTCTCACAGGGGTACGGGTTAATTTTGGAACTGCTGTGTACTAGCACTGAACAAATAAGTACATATGTTGTAGATACTGACAACCAGTTTTCATACTGTTGGAGAATGAAGTTACAAATAAGCAGTGTGGTGCTGGATGGGGTTACCATTATGAAGTGTTTATTTTAACAGTTAGATATGAAAGTAAATATGGATATGAGTGTACACACGGGTTAGTACACACACATTTCCCAGCTCTGTCTGCCGAGGGCTCAGAGCAATGACACCCCAGTAGCAATGAGTACACTCAGCACCCAGATCTTGGTTTCTAAATACCATTTTCCAGTATGAGGAACCAGGGCTTCTTGGAGAAACGACCACTTCTAGGGCTGGGGCAGAGAAACTGCACAAGGACCCTGAAGCATCTTCTAGACAGAGTGCTTTAAAAAAAAAAAAATGCCAAAAAGACACCAGAGCCAGTCTGAAAGAACTCCCACTGGCCAAAGCTGGAACAATTTGAACAAAATAAATAGCGATAGAATTGGATTATAACCCAAAGAATAAAATAAATGTCCACAAATCCATGCCGATTTAAATACATGATTGAATCTATTTTAAACTGAGGGAGAAGGAACAAAAAGGTAATTTTACAGCCTGAGAGGTCCTCGAGAAGACATATGCTCCCAGGCCACGCCACCAGGAGGCTTTGGACATTTCTATTGCCAGCCTGGCCTTTCACAGTATCTGAGCTTCAAATCTCTGGCTGCAGTGCCAGGAGCATGGATTTCAGAGGAGACAGGTGGCAGGGCGACTTTCAGTTTCTAAACTTCCCTGAACCTCCATTTCCTCATCTGAAAATGGGAACACCATGGTCCTCTGCCCATAAGACGCTCACATTTTTGCGGGGGACAAAAAAAAAAAACCATACACAAGTTATTAAGAGAATTCCACATAGTGACATGTACTATAAACAAATAAAATATAATGTTGTGTTACGGGAGTGAATGGGGAATTTATTTTATTTTATATTTTTTGGCCGCGCAGCTTGTGGGCCCCAACCAGGGATTGAACCTGCGCCCTTGGCAGTGAAAGTGTGCACTGGACCACCAGGGAATTCCCGGAATGGGGACCACTTTATTTATATTTTTTTATTATTTATTTATTTTTAAATTTTTATTTAGTTATATATTGATTTTTGGCTGCATTGGGTCTTCGTTGCTGTGCGGGGGCTTTCTCTAATTGCGGCGAGCGGGGACTACTCTTCGTTGTGGTGCGCGGGATTCTCCTTGCGGTGGCTTCTCTTGTTACGGAGCACAGGCTCTAGGTGTGCAGGCTTCAGTAGTTGCAGCACGCAGGCTCAGTAGTTGTGGCTCACGGGCCCTAGAGCGCAGGCTCAGTCTTTGTGGCACATGGGCTTAATTGCTCCATGGCATGTGGGATCTTCCCGGACCAGGGATCGAACCTGTGTCCCCTGCATTGGCAGGCAGATTCTTAACCACTGCGCCACCAGGGAAGTCCTGGGGACCATCTTAGATCCAAGAGCAGGCAAAGGCTCTTTGTGGAGGTGAAGTGAGCTGAGGTCAGAATAACATGAAGGCAGAGGGAAGGGTGTTCCTGGAAGAGGAATCAGCATGAGCAAAGGCCTAGCTTACTGTACTTCCTTTTTTTTTTTTTTTAATTGAGGGAGTTCCCTGGTGGTCTAGTGGTTAGGACTCAGAGCTTTTCTTTTCGTTTTTTTTAACAAATTTATTTGTTAATTTATTTTTGGCTGTGTTGGGTCTTCATTGCTGTGTGTGGGCTTTCTGTAGTGGCGGCCAGCGGGGGCTACTCTTCATTGCAGTAGCTTCTCTTGTCACAGAGCACGGGCTCTAGGTACGCGGGCTTCTGTAGTTGTGGCACGTGGACTCAGTAGTTGTGGCTCGTGGGCTCTAGAGCGCAGGCTCAGTAGTTGTGGCGCATGGGCTTAGTTGCTCCGAGGCATGTGGCATCTTCCTGGATCAGGGCTTGAACCCATTTCCCCTGCGTTGGTAGGCGGATGTTAACCACCGTGCCACCAGGGAAGTCCGGACTCAGCGCTTTCACCGCAGTGGCCTGGGCTCAATCCCTGATTAGGGAACTGAGATCCTGCAGGCTGCGCAGCGCAGCCAAAAAAAAAAAAAAAAAATGGAGGTGATAGTCACGTAACATAAAATTACGTGACTAATTTTATGTTACGTGATAGTCACGTAACATAAAATTAATTCTCTTAAAGGAACAATTCAGTAGGATTGAGGACATTCACAATGGTATTCAACCACCACCTCTATCTAGTTTCAAAACATTTTCAACACCCCAAAAGGAAACCCCACACCCATTAAACAGTTGTTCCCCATCGCCATCCCCCAGCCCGAGGCAACTACTGATCTGCACTCTGTCTCTATGGATTTCTCTATTCTGGATACATCATATAAATGGAATCATACAATATGTGGCCTTTTGCACCAGACTTCTTTCACTTAGCATAATGTTTTGAGGTTCTTCCAGGTTGTATAGCAGGCAGCAGGACTTCATTTCTTTTTATGAGTGAATACTACTATTGTATTAATGTACTTATGAAAAATTCTAAAAGGCTCCGAGAAGAGGCTTTGAGTTGGGAGAGTGAGGGGCTTCGTGGGGGGGGGGGATCACCTTGTCCCCAGGTGCTGGGCAGAAATTAGGCAGAGCCATGCTTTTCTCCCCTGCTCACTCCGGGCCTGGTGAACTGCCCAGGGGAAAATCTGACCTCATCTTCCTGCACAGATGTCCCCAGATACAACTTGGGTTAAACCCAGGCCAAGGGCTCCAAAAGCTGGAGACATGGTTGGCAGACCAAGTCCTCAGAAGGCAGAGGAGGCAGGCCCTGATCCTTCCCACCAAGCAGCCCTCTTGGTGCCCCCCTCCCTGCATCCCTCACTTCCAAGTGAGGTTTGGAAACTTGGAGTCAGAGCCTCCTCTCTCTTCCTCTCTCTCTCTCTCTCTCTCTCTCTTCCCCCTCACACTTAGACATTCATTTCACAGACTAGATAGGGAGGGGAGGGGAAAGAACAACTGGGCAGAGAGATTGAATCAGCACATGCAAAAGTGTGGAGGCTGGGCTTCCCTGGTGGCGCAGTGGTTGAGAGTCCGCCTGCCGATGCAGGGGACACGGGTTCGTGCCCCGGTCCAGGAAGATCCCACGTGCCGCGGAGCGGCTGGGCCCGTGAGCCATGGCCGCTGAGCCTGCGCATCCGGAGCCTGTGCTCCGCAACGGGAGAGGCCACAACAGTGAGAGTCCCGCATATCGCAAAAACAAAAACAAAAACAAAAGTGTGGAGGCTGAAAAGAATGTGTGGGTAAAAGAAACAGAAATCAGGTCAGTAGGGCACAGTTATGGCTTAGGGGGAGGAAAGAGCAGGAGTGGGAGGTGAAGCTGGGGGTGGGGCAAGGGCAGATCTGGTGGACCTCAAATATCAGGCCTGTGATATCTGTTCACCATCTTGCTGTGTGACTTACTTAACCTCTCTGACCTCAGCCTACTCATCTGTAAAATGAAGTCATGGAAGTCTTTTTCGTTCTCACAGTGATCTTGGGAGTATGAAGGCAATCATTGGTGTAAAGAGCTAACACATTGCTCGGCCCAGAGCTAACCACTTGATAAATGTCAGACTTTTTTTTTTTTTGGCCATGTCGTGCAGCATGTAGGATCTTAGTTCCTGACCAGGGATCGAACCCAGGCCCCTGCAGTGAAAGCATGAAGTCCTAACCACTGGACCATCAAGGAATTCTCAGACACTTGGCTTGTTTCTATTCTTTTTCTTCTTTTATTTTTGGCTACCTTGAAAAATGCTATAAACCTTTGCGTACGGGTTTGTTGTTGTTGTTGTTTTGTTTTGTTTTTTGGTTGCACCGGGTCTTAGTTGCAGCAGGCGGGCTCCTTAGTTGTGGCATGCATGTGCGATCTAGTTTCCTGATCAGGGATCGAACCTGGGCCCCCTGCACTGGGAGCGTGGAGTCTTATCCACAGCACCACCAGGGAAGTCCCTGTATACAGGTTTTTTTATGTGGACATATATTTTTATTTCTATTGGGAATATATCTAGGAGTGGAATTGTGGTGTCATGTGGTAATTCTCTGCTGAACGTCTTGAGGAACTGCCAAACTTTTCCAAAGTGATTGCCCTGTTTTGCATTCCCACCAGCAATATATAGGGGTTCTGATTTCCCCACATCCTGCTAACACTTGTTATTTTCCATCCTTTTTAAATTTTATTATTTATTTATTTATTTTTGGCTGTGTTGGGTCTTCGTTGCTGCACGCAGGCTTTTCTCTAGTTGCGGGGAGCGAGGGCTCCTCTTTGTTGCGGTGCACAGGCTTCTCACTGCGGTGGCTTCTCTTCTTGTGCAGCACAGGCTATAGGCACGCGGGCTTCAGTAGTTGTGGCACACGGGCTCAGTAGTTGTGGCGCAAGGGCTTAGTTGCTCCGCGGCATGTGGGATCTTCCCGGACCAGGGATCGAACTCGTGTCCCCTGCAGGAGGATTCTTAACCACTGTGCCACCAGTGAAGTCCCTTCCATCCTTTTTTATTACAGTCATCCTGGTGGGCGTGAAGTGGCATCTCATTGTGGTTTGATAGTTATTCCTTTTTTTTTTTTTTTTAGTTATTACTTTTTGTTATTATTTTTATTGATCCCAACGCACACACTGCAGTGCATGCTTCCTCCTGTCCTTCCCCACTCATGACCCTCCCGTAACTCCTTGGAGCACTTTGAAGAAAGCTCAAGCAGAGGGGAGAAGGGATAAATTAGGAGTTTGGGATAAACATATACACACTACTATATGTAGAATAAATAACCAACAAGGACCTACTATATAGCACAGGGAACTATACTCCATATTTTGTAATAACCTATAAGAGAAAAGAATCTGGAAAGAAAAGATATATATGCATGGATAACTGAATCACTTTTCTGTATATCTGAAACAAACACAACATTGTAAATAAACTATACTTCAATTAAAACAAATAATAATAAAAGAAAGCAAGCTCAGGCAGCCCAGGCCTTTGCCAACTGGCTGTTGCCCTGCTCCCCACCGCCTACCATACCATACCTCTTGCCTCTAAATCTCCAAACCTGGCAACTGTTCCTCATGGTCAGAGAAGCAGGATTTGGGGTCAGAGAGACGTGGGTTGGAATTCTGGCTCTGATGATCTTGGGCAGATGGATTGACATCTGTGAGCCTCAGTTTCCTCATCAGTTAAGTGGGAATCATAATTATTCCCCTCTCATACGGTTCAATGAGACTGGTCATGTCAACTGTTTAGTGGAATGCCTGGCATTGAGTAGGGGCTGTATTAATCAGGATTTGTTTAGTTGAAAGTTCCAGGAAAAAAAATTAAGTCCAACTTAAAAACAACTCAAACTGGCGTGGGGGCAGTGGTTAGGAATGAATTGACTCCCGTAGCTGAAAATCTAGGGATCTAGGAGTTGGGTTAACTTCAGGCATACCTGGATCAAGAAGCTCCAGTGTCACCAGGAATCTAACTCTGTCTCTTGGCTCAGCTGGGCTTTCATCTCATCAAGCTCCCCTTTGGGTGGCAGAGATTCTTCCTGGCACTACAGATCCATTATTCCCACTCAGTAGCAACTTGGAAAAAGATATCCAGTCACCCCAGGGTTCCACCAGAAGTCCTAGTACTGAATTTCATTGGCCCAGCTAGGATCACATGTCATAACCAAACCAATCTCCTGGTCTGGGGAGTGGACTGCTCTGATTGGTCAGGTTGGAGAATGTGGGTGGAGTCAACCCAAAATTGGTCTGAGCTTCTTCACGTGGGCCATTAGGAGTCCTCAAACTTTGGTGGGTTGCTTTTCAGGCATCTGAGATGGGAAGGGCACGGAACAACAGAAAGGGCAGAAATTAAATTCAGGGAGTTCAGTTCAGGGCCAGTTGAGTTTGAGATGCCTCCCTGCCATCAGGTGGTGCCACTGAGTCATCAACTGAATATGAGACATGCATTCACCTGGTGTCTTGGTGGCTCACGTTCTTTTCATTGATTTTATGAAAATGTAATTTCCTTTTGAAGGATACAATTAAGAAATGTAATTATTATGATGTATAATTTCTCCACCTGGAGTTAATTACCTTCTTTTTTTCTTTAGCTGTCTCTCTTAGAAGTTCTGGTAATTTATCTCAATCCAACTTTCCAAATGATAAAATTCATCCGATAATCTATAGGTAGCACTCTGTTTTCCTCCTGGGTTCTTTTTGCTGGGGTATTCCTCCTGGCACCATCCCAGGAATTCTCTTCATCTCTTTCCTAAGCTGGAATCCCTGTTTCCTCAGTCTCATGTCTTCTTTTTTTCTTTGTTTACCCCTCTGTTTTTGTGGAGTGCATCCTGCAGTAAATTTCTGAGAATGTAAGAGCATCAAACATAACATTTCTGAGTCCTTCCATGTTTTGATATGTGTTTACTTGCTCCTCACACTTGATCAATATTTTGGCTGGAAATAGTGGTCTGGATTGAAAATCCTTTTCTGTCAGAATTTTGAATCCATATCCCCATTGTCTCTCTCTCTCTCTCTCCTTTTTTTTTTTTTTGATGTATTGGTATTTATTGGAAAGAAACATGCTCCTCTCACACACCTGAGGGCAGGAAGCAAAGGCAGGTTCTCAGCAGGAGTGGGACGGGGAATCTCTCTCTCTTTTTTTAATAGATTTATTTATTTTATTTATTTATTTTTGACAGCGTTGGGTCTTCGTTGCCGCATGTGGGCTTTCTCTCATTGCGGCGAGCAGGGGCTACACTTCGTTGTGGTGCACGGGCTTCTCTTTGCAGTGGCTTCCCTTGTTGCAGAGCATGGCCTCTGGGCACAGGGGCTTCAGCAGTTGTGGCATGCAGGCTCAGTAGTTATGGCACATGGGCTTAGTTGCTCCGTGGCATATGAGATCTTCCTGGACCAGGGATCAAACCCACGTCCCCTACACTGGCAAGCGGATTCTTAACCATTGCACCACTAGGGAAGCCCCCATTGTCTCTTTGTTTCCCATGTCTTTGAATGTGCTGTTCTACCAGGAAGGCACTTCCTTCCTTCTTCTCTTTTTCTCACTAATTCTCACTCATCCTTTAGATACTACGATAAACATTTCTGGGGATCACTATTGAATGAAAAACTACTTCAATTAGGTGACTCTCTTGACTAATTTTGGCCATTGAAATATGAGATGTATGCAATGACATACATCACTTCTACATGTCAATCAATTCTGAGGAGGCATCAAAAAGCCCACACAAGGACTTCCCTGGGTGCATAGTGGTTAAGAATCCACCTGCCAATGCAGGGGACACGGGTTTGATCCCTGGTCCGGGAAGATCCCACATGCCACGGAGCAACTAAGCCCAGGCACCACAACTACTGAGCCTGCACGCTAAAGCCTGAGAGCCACAACTACTGAAGCCCCAGCGCCTAGAGCCCATGCTCTGCAACAAGAGCAGCCACCGCAATGAGAATCCTGCGCACCGCAACAAAGAGTAGACCCCACTCGCCGCAACTGGAGAAAGCCCATGCACAGCAACGAAGACCCAACGCAGCCCCAAAATAAATAAATTAATTAAATAAAAAATAATAATAATAAAAGCCCACACGAGCTTCTCCAGTCTCTCTCTTGTCCCTTTGTGGCAACTGAGGCAGTGAGTTCCTGACGGTACAGCCACAAGATAGTACGTACCTGGTCAGCTTGGACCCCTTCCTGACTGTGTAGAGCTGAGCCTCTGCCAGCTCATGTAGGATGAGTAACATGACGGGGGAATAAACTTTGGTTGTGTTAAACCATTGGACTTTGGTCTTGTTTGCTATTGCAGGGAGACTTGACCTATTCGGACTAATACAGAGCCCAACTTAAATGTGGCTTCCTCAGAAGTCCTCCCGGATCACAGCCCCCAAACTAGGTTACTTCCTGTTATTGTAAGCTTGCATTTTCCTATGTGACCCTTATTGCAATCATAACTATGTAATTATTTGTGTAATGAATTCAACATTTATCTCCTTTATCCTACCTCCAAGACCCCAAGAGGAGACCGTGGTATTTGTCCTCTTTCTATAGCCCTGTGCCCAGCAGAGAGCTTGGCACATAGTAGATGCCCAGCATAAATTTGTGGGGTTTTTTTGTTTGGTTGGTTGGTTTTTAGTAGTATTGTTTTTATTTTTTATTTTTACTTTTTAAAATTTTTACTGAGGGACTTCCCTGGTGGTGCAGCGGTTAACTCTGTGCTCCCAATGCAGGGGATGAGGGTTAGATCGCTGGTCGGGGAAATAAGATCCCACATGCCATGCAGTGCGGCCAAAAAAAAAAAAAAAAATTTATTGAAATATAGTTGATTTACAATGTTGTGCTAGTTTAAGGTGTACAGCAAAGTGATTCAGTTATATATCCATATCTATCTATACTTTATCTATCTATTAGATTCTTTTTCATTATAGGTTATTACAAGACATTGAATATAGTTTCCTGTGCTATACAGTAGGTCCTTGTTGGTTATCTATTTTATGTAAAATAGTGTGTATATTTTAATCCCAAACTCCTAATCTATCCCTACCCCCA
Source organism: Globicephala melas (assembly GCF_963455315.2). Lineage (NCBI taxonomy): Eukaryota > Metazoa > Chordata > Mammalia > Artiodactyla > Delphinidae > Globicephala > Globicephala melas. Next base: position 164,150,038 of record NC_083316.1, on the reverse strand, counting down.
GGATACATTTGTTGAATGAAAGAAGAGTTTGGCATCCTTTCAGCCAAAAAGGCAGTCATAATGTGAGTTCATTTCTAGAGCATTCTCTCACACAACTCTGGGTGCAATAAAGGCATGAGAGGTAGGACGAGGGGGCTCTAAGGAAGCAAGGAAGTTTGACTAGGAAAGTGATCTATGTGAGAAAGCATCTTTATACATATTTGTGTTTCCTTCAAGAGTGTGTAATTTAGTCAGCTCAGCCTAGGAGGGATGATTTCACTAAGGAGCATGGGAACTGGGTGGAGAAGCACAGAAACATTCTTGAAATTGCTGAGAGACCCAGGATGAAATTCAGGCACTGACGCCAAAATACAATCACCAGAATACAGTCACCAATCCTACCTCACTGGATTCCACTCAAATGCAATTTTGTGTCTGTGTCCTAATGTTACCATACTGATTTGTTTTTTCTAGTTTATTGGGGTGTCATTGACATACAACAAAATGCATGCCCTTTAAATGTTTGGTTCCTCTATATCTTCACCTTGGTAGGGTCAGTCTTTTTTTTTTTTTTTTTTTTCCGGTACGCGGGCCTCTCACTGTTGTGGCCTCTCCCGTTGAGGAGCACAGGCTCCAGACACGCAGGCTCAGTAGTTGTGGCTCACGGGCCCAGCTGCTCCGCGGCCTATGGGATGTTCCCGGACTGGGGCACGAACCCGTGTCCCCTGCATCGGCAGGCGGACTCTCAACCACTGCGCCACCAGGGAAGCCCCAGGGTCAGTCTTTTTCATTTTAGCTGTTCTGGTGGGTTTGTGGTGGTATCTGATTGTCGTGTTATTTTGCATTTTCCTAATGGTTTTCGATAAGAATCTTTTCATGTGCTTATTTGGCATCCATTTGTCTTTTGTGAAGAGACTGTATAGATCATTTGCCTGTGCTTTTATTGGGTTGCTTTCTGAGTTTTAAATGTATGACGGCTATGAAGATGACCACTGGGAATAACAGTAGTTCACCCACTGTATGACCTCTATTTCTGATACTTTATTTCCTCACCTGTAAAATGGGTTTAATAATCATATCTAGGGACTTCCCTGGTGGTGCAGTGGTTAAGAATACTCCTGCCAATGCAGGGGACACGGGTTTGATCCCTGGTCCGGGAAGATCCCACATGCCGTGGAGCAACTAAGCCCGTGAGCCACAACTACTGAGCCTGCACTCTAGAGCCTGCGAGCCACAACTACTGAGCCCGCATGCCACAACTACTGAAGCCCACGTGCCTAGAGCCTGTGCTCCGCCACAAGAGAAGCCACCGCAATGAGAAGCCCTCGCACCGCAATGAAGAGTAGCCCCTGCTCTCCACAACTAGAGAAAGCCCGTGTGCAGCAACGAAGACCCAATGCAGCCAATAAATAAATAAGTAAATTTATTTATTTTAAAAAATAATTAGATCTGACTTCTAGTGTTGTACTAAGGGTTAAATGACATAAGACAGGTAAAGCCAGTAGGGCAAGTCTTGAGGGAATTGATCTTGAACCCTGGAGAAGCCAGCTGAGGAGACTCAGAAAGAGCTGGGGATGCTAATTATTAGAGAAATGCAAGTCAAAACTACAATGAGGTACCACCTCACACTGGTCAGAATGGCCATCAATAAAACTCTACAAATAACAAATGCTAGAGAGGGTGTGGAGAAAAGGGAACCCTCCTACACTGTTGGTAAGAATGTAAATTGGAGGAGCCATGTTGGAAAACAGTATGGTGTTTCCTCAGAAAACTAAAAATAGAATTACCATATAATAATCCCACTCCTGGGCATATATCCAGACAAAACTCTAATTCAAAATGATACATGCACCCCTATGTTCATAGCAGCACTATTCACAATAGCCAAGATATGGAAACAACCTAAATGTCCGTCGACATGTGCATGGATAATGAAGATGTGGTGCATGTATACAATGGAATACTACTCAGCCATAGAAAAGAATGAAATAATGCCATTTGCAGCAACATGGATGCAACTAGAGATTGAAGTGAAGTAAGTCAGAAAGAGACAAATACCGTATGATATCACTTATATGTGGAATCTAAAATATGACACAAATGAACCTATCTATGAAATAGAAACAGACTCACAGACATAGAGAACAAACTTGTGGTTGCCAAGGGGGAGGGGGTGTGGGGGAGGGATGGAGTGGTTTGGGGTTAGCAGATGGAAGCTTTTATGTATAGAATGGATAAACAACAAGGTCCTGGGACTTCCCTGGTGGTCCAGTGGTTAAGAATCCGCCTTCCAGTGCAGGGGACACAAGTTCTATCCCTGGTCGGGGAACTAAGATCCCACATGCATTCTGCAACTAAGAGGCCTGTGTGCTGCAACTAAGAAGTCTGCATGCTGCCATGAAGAGCCCGCGGGGCGCAACTAAGACCTGGTGCAGCCAAAATAAATAATAAATAAATTGTTTAAAAATCATTATACGGCTTCCCTAGTGGCACAGTGGTTAACAATCCACCTGCCAATGCAGGGAACACGGGTTCGAGCCCTGGTCTGGGAAGATCCCACATGCCGTGGAGCAACTAAGCCCGTGCACCACAGCTACTGAGCCTGCGCTCTAGAGCCCGTGCGCCACAGCTACTGAGCCTGCGCTCTAGAGCCCGTGAGCCACAACTACTGAAACCTGCGTGCCTAGAGCCCGTGCTGAACAATAAGAGAAGCCACTGCAATGAGAAGCCCGCGCACAACAACGAAGACCCAATGCAGCCAAAAATAAATAAATTAAATAAATTTATTTTAAAAATCATTATAAAAAATTTTTAAAGGTTGTATATATATGTATAACTGAATCACTTTGCTGTAAACAGAAATTAACATGCCATTGTAAATCAACTCTACTTAAATTAAAAAAAAAATAGCTTGGAGGAGGCTCTTAGGACAGCTAAGTTCCTTAATCATTCACTTAGTCATTTGACAAACAATTACTGTGTGTCTGTCATGTAACAACACAAGAGGCACCAGAGAGCCGGGACAGCTGGTTTTCTCTCCTTGTCATCGCTGGCCTGGTGCAGGACACTGAGAGTGACCATGGACGTTCTTCTTTTTTTTAACTGAAGTAAAGTTCACTTAAAATATTCTATTAGGGACTTCCCTGGTGGAGCAGTAGTTAAGAATCCACCTGCCTATGCAGGGGACACAGGTTCGAGCCCTGGTCCAGGAAGATCCCACATGCCACAGAGCAACTAAGCCCGTGTGCCACATCTACTGAGCCTGCGCTCTAGAGCCCGCGAGCCACAACTACTGAGCCCACGTGCCATAACTACTGAAGCCCGTGCACCTAGAGCCCGTGCTCTGCAACGAGAAGCCACCACAACGAAAAGCCCGCATGCCACAACGAAGACCCAGTGCAGCCAAAACTAAATAAATAAAATAAATAAATTTATTTAAAATAATAATAAAAGTATTCTATTACTTTTGGCTGTACAATGTAGTGAACTGATATTTTTGTAGATTATACTCCATTTTAAGTCATTATCAAGTATTGGCTGTATTCCCCGTGCGGTACAATGTAGCCTGTAGCTTATTTATTTTATGCATAGTAGTTTCTACCTTTTAATCTCCTCCCCCTACGTTGCCCCTTCCCTCCTTCCTCAGCCCACTGGTAACTTTTAGTTTGTTCTCTGTATCTGTGAGTTTGTTTCTGTTTTGTTATATTCACTTATTTGTATTATTTTTAGGTTCCACATAAGTCAACATACAGTATGTGTCTGACTTATTTCTTCTTTAAAAGAATATCTATTGATTTATTTATTTGCTTGTGCCAGGTCTTAGTTGCGGCAGGCATGCTCCTTAGTTGTGGCGTGCGAACTCTTAGTTGCGGCATGCATGTGGGATCTAGGGAAGTCCCACAGTCGCCACCAGGGAAGTCCCTGTCTGACTTATTTCACTAAGCATAATGCCCCCGAGGCCCAACCATGGTGTTGCAAATAGCAGAATTTCATTCTTTGAGAGTTCCCTGGCAGTCCAGTGATTAAGACTCTGCGCTTCCGCTGCAGGGGGCACAGGTTCGATCCCTGGTTGGGGAACTAAGATCCCGCAAGCCACGTGGTGCAGCCAAAAACAAAAAAAGTAATTCATTCTTTACCGTGGATGCTCTTGAAGGAATAATGGAGTTACGACTGTTGTGGCTCTTCTCTTCGTGGGACTTTTGCTCTCACAGGGGACACTGGGAATAACAAGCGATGACACAATTGTAAAGATGTAATAATTCATTTGTGATCAGGAGGAGCCTGAGAATAAAGAGAGCCTGGCCCAAGCTGGAGGTCAGGGCAGGCATCTTAGAGCAGGTGATTGGCAAGCCAAGACCTGAAGAAGAGAAGGGATAAACAGGCTGCACTCATTTCCTAAGGCTGCTGCAATAAATTACCGCAGAGTGGGTGCCTTGAGACAGAAATGGATTCTCTCTCAGTGCTGGAAGTTAAAAGTCCAACATCAAGGTATCAGCAGAGCTATGCTCTCCCTGAAGGCTCTAGGGGAGAGGAGAGAATCATGCCTTGTCTCTTTCCTAGCTCCTGGTGGTTACTGGCCTTCTTTGTTGTTTTTCTTTTTCTTTTTTTTTTTCGGTACGCGGGCCTCTCACTGTCGTGGCCTCTCCCGTTAGGGAGCACAGGCTCCGGACGCGCAGGCTCAGCGGCCATGGCTCACGGGCCTAGCCGCTCCGCGGCATGTGGGATCTTCCCGGACCGGGGCACGAACCCGTGTCCCCTGCATCGGCAGGCGGACTCTCAACTGCTGCGCCACCAGGGAAGCCCTGGCCTTCTTGGTTTTGCACAAAGCTGCATCACCCCAATCTTGGCCTCCATGGTCACATGACTTTCTTCCTCTGTGTCTGTCTGCATCTCTCTTCTCTAAAGACATCAGTCATATTGGATTCAGGACCCACCCTAATTCAGTATGATCTCATCTTAACTAATTACATCTGCAAAGTACCCTATTTCCAAATAAGGTCACAACCTCAAGGACCTGGGGTTTGGATTTCCACATATCTTTTGTGGAGAAACAATACAGCCCACAAGGCAGGACAGCCTGTGACAGTCATTGTTATTTTGAATCTGAGGTGGTGGTCCCAGGCCAATCCAGACAAGCCTGGGGTGGCCCTGTGGGGGTGCCTGGCATCTGGTTTGTTTAAGGTAGTGGGACCTTGCAGGAGGAGGAGGGAAGAGAGGAGAAGCGGTTCAAAGAGCAGAGTCAGTACCTTTGGAGATACAGACTGGGCTCCAGCCCTACACCGGGCTCCAAGGAGTCCACCGCAATTCAGGCAGAGACTATCTGGGAACATGGAGCGAAGGACCCAGGGTTCCAGCTGCATCTGGGATGTCTCCTGTCTTCACCTGGGCAATGGTTCCATTTCCTGCACTAATACAGTAGCCACTGGCCACATGTGGCTCTTGAAATGTGTCCAATTCAAATTGAGGCGTTCTATGGTTGTAAAACAAACACATGAACTATATCAGATTTTGAGGACAGTACCCCCCAAAAGGGTAAAATAGCTCATTAATAATTTTTTATACTTGTTACATGATCGTATTTTGTGTATAGTGGGCTAAGTACAAAGTATTATTAAAATTAGCCGCCTATTTCTTGTCATTTTTTTATGGAGATAGAATTGACATATAACATTGTATTCATTTTAAGTATACAACAGAATGATTTGCTGTATGTATATGCTCTGAAATGTTCACCACAATCAGTTTATTTAACATCCATCACCACACATAGTTCGATTTATTTTTCTTGGGATGACAATTTTTAAGATCTGCTCTCTTAGCAACTTTCACATGCACAATACAGTATTATTAACTATAATCACCGTGCTGTACATGACATTCCCATGACTTATTTGTCTTATAATTGGAAGTTTGTACCTTTGACTCTGTTCACTGATTTCATCCACCACTCACCGTCTCTGGCAGCCATCTATCTGTTCTCTGTATCTGCATGTTTGTTTTTTTTAAGATTCCACATATAAGTGAGATCCTGCAGTATCTGTCTTTCTCTGTCTGACTTATTTCCTTCTTTTTGTGGTTGAGTAACGTTATATATATATATATATATATATATATATACACACACACACTTTTTTTTTTTTTTTTGCCACACCACTTGGCATGCAGGATCTTAGTTCCCCCACCAGGGATCGAACCCGTGCCCCCTGCGGTGGAGGCACAGAGTCCTAACCACTGGACCACCAGGGAATTCCCCTATATCACATTTTCTTTATCCATTCATCCACTGGTAGACATTTAGGTTGCTTGCTTCCACATCCTGGCTATTGTAAGTAACCCTGTAATAAACATGGGAGTGCACATATCTTTTTGAGATAGTGATATCATTTCCTTCAGGTAAATACCCAGAAGTAGAATCGCTGGATATATGATAGTTCTATTTTTAATTCTTTGAGGAACCACCATACTGTTTTCCATAGTGGCTGCACCAGTTTTATATTCCCACCAACAGAGTTGAAGGGTTCCCTTTTCTCCACACCCTCACCAACACTTGTTATCTCTTGTCATTTTGATAATAGTCGTTCTAACACCTGTTAGAACGACTATTATCATAGTCATTGTGGTTTTGATTTGCATTTCTCTGATGATTAGTGACGGTCAAGCACCTTTTCATGTACCAGTTGGCCATCTGTATGTCTTCTTTGGAAGAATATCTATTCAGATCCTCTGCCTGTTACCAGAAAACCCGCCTCTTTGTGGGTGTCAAGCCAAAAGACACAACCAAGCCAAAGATAAGATAAGATCGGGAGAAGGAAGGATTTATTACTTGCAGCAAGTAAGGAGAACCCCGGGGATCTCTCCCAAAGCAGTGTCTCCCCAGGCAGTAAAATTGGGGACGTTTTAAGCTAAGATTATATGCATATCCATGAAGGGGTTTGAGCAGAGGAGAATTCAGCATAGAATTTGGACAAAGGTTGACAGAGTCCAAGCTTAAGTTGATGAAATCAAGAGGGTCAGAAAAGGTCAACGTCTTCATTCCTTAGGTTCTAGTTGATCTGGTGACTGAGCACTTGAGGGGAGTTTGAATTTTGCAAAACAGCTCAAGAGAGTGCTTCAGGCTACTCTTTACCACTGAAACAGAACTGGAAGTCTTTACAACGGATTTATTATCTTTGCTACTGTTACTTCTCTTGCCTGATAACAGTGGTTCATTCCTGCATTCTTTTGTTCCCTTAAGATCATTAATTACTGAGACTCATTCAAGGGCAAGCCCTGTGGCCGGCCTTAGATCACAAAATGGCTTAGGCAAAAAATGGCTTCTTTTATGTCAAAAAGGTATATCTGGTTCTTTTCTTCCAGGGACCCTTACCCTATCTGCTTACATGCCCACTTTTTTTAAAAAAAAATTATTTATTTATTTGGCTGTGTCAGGTCTTAGTTGCGGCACATGGGGTCTTCGTTTTGGCACGTTGGCTCTTCCTTACACGCACAGGCTTCTCTCTACTTGTGGCACACAGGCTCTAGAGCGCGGGCTCAGTAGTTGTGCACGGGCTTTGTTGCCCCACAGCGTGTGGGATCTTAGTTCCCCGACCAGGGATTGAACCCACGTTCCCTGCACTGGAAGACAGATTCTTAACCACTGGACCACCAGGAAACTCCCCCATGCCCACATTTTTTTTTTTTTTGCTGTATGTGGGCCTCTCACCGTTGTGGCCTCTCCCGTTGCGGAGCACAGGTTCCGGACGCGCAGGCTCAGCGGCCATGGCTTACGGGCCTAGCCGCTCCGCGGCATGTGGGATCTTCCCGGACCGGGGCACGAACCCGTGTCCCCTGTATCGGCAGACGGACTCTCAACCACTGCGCCACCAGGGAAGCCCCCCCATGCCCACTTTTTAATTGAACTAGCTCTATTTTTTTTTACATGGCTACTAGAATATTGAAAAATGTACCTCATGTTATGTTTCTATTAAACAGTGCTGCTCTAGATTTTTTTGTTGTGGTGGAAATGTTCGTGAAAATAATTTTATAAATAGGTTCTTCCAGCTGTTGTGTGGATTTGAGGGGTCAGAGATGGCATTCAGGAGGCCAGGAAGGATGCAACAGTGGTGGTGGGGGCCAGACCTCAGAGGGCAGTGGTGGGAATAAGAAAGACAATAGCAGTAACAATTCAAAGTGAAGTGGTGGTTGCTGTGTTTTAAACATTTTGCATATTCCTTTAATTCTTCTCCCAAACCCTAGGAAGTAGGCACTATTACTATCCCATTTGGCAGATGAAGAAACTGAGTTATAGAGAAGCAAGGTCACCTGTCTAAGACACCTGGCTGCAGCATCTGCCCATAACTATTGTGCTCCTTTGGGGACATGAGGACAGTTGGGGACAGATTAGTAAGTGGACTGACAGACCCCCAGGAAGGAAGGCAATGAAGCCTGGGTGGGGAGAAGCCAAGGGCATGGGAGAAAAAGCCAGTGGGGGTGAAAAACCGAAACTGGGGAACCTGGGGGACATCCCAGGGGGGATACAGGTGGCAGCTGGATGCTGGGTGGGGACAGAGACCCAGGTGGGGAGCTGACGTTGTGGCTGTACTTGTATGGAAGGCGAGTGAAGGGAAGAAATTGAAGGTCACACTGTGAATCACTGCCCTCCTCCAGGAAGGAACTGTTGCAGGAAGGGGGACCCCTTCCAGTGCCTGAGAGTGGGCTCTTGTCTAACACGGAAATGAATTGTCCTAGGGACACACGTACTGACAAAGCAAAAGACTTTATCGGAAAGGGGCGCCCGGGTGGAGAGCAGCACGGTAAGGGAACCCAGGAGAACTGCTCTGCCACGTGGCTCGCAGTCTTAGGTTTTATGGTAACGGAGTTAGTTTCCGGGTTGTCTCTGGCCAGTCATCTTGCTTGGCCCATATATAGTCTGACTCAGGGTTCTTTCTGGTGGCGCGTTCCTCTCTCAGCCAAGACGGACCCTAGCGCGAAGGATCCTGGGAGGTCTGTAGGACAATATTATGGGCTGGCATCTCCTCCCTCCTTTTGGCTCCTCCCAAATTCTCCCAGTTAGTTTCGGCGGCAGCACCATATTCTTTATTGGGAGCTCCTGTTGTGAGACAACTCATGCAAGTGGTTAGCGTCCTGCCTGACCAAGGCGGGGGGTTTCGGTCAACAGCTGTGACCATAGTTGAGGCGGGGTTCAGCCAGCAAATCAAACAGAAGGGGTCACCTGGGCCACCCCAGTCCATCTGTCCCCTGTGAAGCTATCAGCTCTCCTTCCACTCTACAAGTTGTTTGACAACTACCGTATGCCAGGCCCCACGTTGAGTGTTGTGGAGGCAGCAGTGACCAAGATGGACAGAGATGCCTGCTCTAGTGATGTGGTGGGGACAGAGGTGATAAACATAAAAATTATACATGTAAATATAAGATCAGTGCTGTGGTCTGAACATTTGTGTCCCCCCCAAAAATTCACAGGTCAAAATCCAACCCCCTAGTGTGATGGTATTAGGAGGAGGGGCCTTTGGAAGGTGATTAGGTTTAGATGAGGATATGAGGGTGGAGCCCCCCTAATGGGATTAAAAAGAGGGAAGAGACACGAGATATCTCTCTCTCTGTATAATGCACCAAGGAAAGGCCATGTGAGGACTTCGCTAGGAATAGGGCCCTCACCATGCTCTAATGTTACAGCAGTCCAAGCTGACTCAGACAATCAGGTGGGCTGGCCACTAGAGGGCACCCTCTCTGTGGTTCCCAGGGCACTCATCCTGCCTTTGAGGTCATGATTGGCTTTCTCTGAGCCCTAACTGTGCCTCAAATGCCTCGCTAAGCGCTTTACCAGAATGAACTCAGCTCGTCCTCCTAACATTCCCCTGAGTTAGATGCACTGAAAAATTTTTACAGCTTTCTTGAGGTATAACTGACATACAACAAACCACACACTTTTAATGTGTACAATCCGTTGAGCTTTCACATGCTGGAAACCATCACCACAATCAAGATACTAAACACATCCTCAGCCCTTTTTTATCCCTCGCTCCCACCTCTCCCCCCCCACCCCCAGGCAACCACTGATTTGCTTTCTATGTCTATAGACGAGGTTGCATTTTCTAGAGTTTAAATAAATGGGACCAACGAGTATATACTCTTCTTTTTTGTCTGGCTTCTTTCCCTCAGCAAAATTAGGAAGATTCGTTTATGTTGTAGCGTGTATTTGAGCCCTTCTGCTCCTGGGGAAACTAAAGCACGTAAGGGTATGGCTTGAAGGGGGAGTTTGGGGGAGTGGGTGTCACGCACAGGATGGGCCCCCGACCGAGGCGGGTCTTGGGTGCGCAGCCCGCAGAGCAGCGCTCTGATCCTCTGGCGGACGTGGTCAGGTGCAAACCGCGTAGGGGTCCCGCCTGGGGGGGTCAGTCCCCCAGCTCACGGAGGGGGCGGGGCCGGGAGGGGCGGGACCGGAACCGGCGAGGGGCGGGGCCTGGCGCGGGGCTTCCCGGCTCTGGGGCCTCCGATAAGGACCTCCAGGGGCTCGGCCGCGCCTGGCTCTGCGATAAGGCCGGCGGTGGAGGGGGTCGCGGGGCGCCGCAGGGAGGTGCGGCG